>NC_058085.1:151912273-152221463 GCF_014858855.1 Bufo gargarizans | reverse complement strand
TAAAGGAACTTGGTTGCCCCCTTACCCCTTGTTAAATTTTGACTTCTTAGGCTTAGTGCCCTTCCTGCTTATTTAACCAGTTCCGTACCGGGTCATTTACCCCATACCGCCCACCCCCTTTCACCTGGCACATTTTTAAAGGCCATAGTTCCTTTTCTGCTTGGTTATATAAACAGTTTTGTATGTCTTTTTGCCTGCAACACAGGTGGCTTTATTTTAGTATCTTTTGTTCACTAGGACCCAGCAGTTTGTGCAGACACATGGCGCCAGCAATCACATGATTTTTAGGACCAGAGCAGAAAATGGTGGCATTGCTGCTCCCGTTTCTGTACGGAACACTCAAAGAATGCTTATTCAGCGCTGTGTATAAAGCAATGAAGAACGAAGAGATGGTAAAAAACTGTCAGCAGGCTGCCCGCTCCCACAACTGTATGATTAGTGGGCATCTGCCATCTCTGCAAAAACGTCCTTGGAGAGATAAGCATGGACCCCCTGTGCGGTTCAGAGGAGGTTCATTATTTTACAAATATACTTTTTAATTAACCTTTGTTTAAACCATATGACACTTTTAATGGAGTTGTCTGGTTTACAATAGCCAATATATACTCAATCAGGGAAGACAGAGTCAACAGAGGAGCGCTCCCATGATCAGAATAATGATTTCTAGTCCGAAAAAGAGCGGTTACAAAGACCGACTCTTGATGCGGGGGACCAGACCTATCCAGCATTACACAGAGACCTACTGATTTGCCATGTGATGGAGCTGCAGGGAGATTGAACACTTACTGTCTGGTTTTCCCACAGAGTACATCTGATTGTTGGGGGTTCCATAAAGGGGGGATTCTTTGTGATCAGGTTATTGTTTAGGGAACCTTGTAACAAGTCGGGATTGTTCAAAACAGAGAGTCCCTCTAAATCATAATTAAATTAGAGTTAATAGACTACAACTTTCAAAAGCCTCTGTTGCAGGAGCGGTAGAAGATAGCTGGGAACAGTTCCAAACATAAAATCATTTGACAGTGGTTTACTGTTGTCTGCCAAAGCAGGTTTTTATAACTAAGTGTCAAAGGTGCCATAGACCTTGTTCAAATAAAAGTCATTAGAACGATTGTTTATTTCCCAGGGGACTTGATAAATTACTGTGTGTCCCTAGTTGGCAGTTCTTTAGCTTTAGAACTTGATACACATATATAGTGTTTGATATTATACCAAGAACTTGACTGAAAATTGAAATTAAAGTCCCCACAGTCCATTTGGTGCACTCTTCAAATGCCACTGTGGCCCTCGTAAGGGGGAGAATTGCTTTATGTGGCAAAAGTTGGCACATTGGCATTGACTGGAGCAATTTTCAAGGAACTTAATGAATTTCTAAGGACACTGATTTATAAACAATTTTTTGCAGCCCTAGCTCCATACGATGGTTGAACTTTATGGGCTTTTGCCAATTTAAAGGATAACTGTCATATATTTTTTTTATTTGCTAGTTTATTAGAGCTAGGCATGTATACCTGAGTTAGTCTGTCAAGGATGGCCCAAAGATCTGTAATTACCTTATAATAACAGCTTTCATTAATGTCTCCTGTCCCTTTCCACCGCTCCCTTAAAAGACCGTTGCTATAGCTCATCTGTCTCCGGCTAGGAAGACAGAGGGGAGGTCCTTCACATTGCAGGCCTACATTAGGGTTCAGAGTGAGGAGGCGTGTCTCAGTAATCCAATCTGATTGGCTGGCAGGAAGCTGCTGGCTACAGCAAGTTTGTATGTGACCTGAGGGAATGCAGTTTTGGCCTCAGAGAACTGGCAGAAGAGCCATCTTGAGAAGATCCTCATAATGTAGGATTCAAAACAGCCGTAACTAAGGGGAAAACTGAGGAAAACAGTGGTAAGTGAAGAAACTAAAGATTGCTTTATGCATAATGCTGCTGCAGCAGTAACATATGCTAAATATATATATATATAATTATTTTATGAAAATATGACAGTTATCCTTTAAGACAATACTTTGCCAAAGTACTGGTCAACCTGGTACTTTATGTGGACTTCATATGTGACCCTTATCTCAATCAAGTCACAAATAACATCAGTCAGGGCCACAACAATGGACCAGGCCTTAAACACACATACATATAGCAGTAATGTACACAACTGTATATGTAGCCAGAATAAGACTGAACCCAAGCACAGGAAAAAAAATATATCGGTTTTTGCTTCTCCCAAGATTGTGTTTTGTTTTTGACAACTTTATCAAATACCCTTATAACAGTGGCCGCCACAGTGCCCCCATGCGCTTAGCATTAGTTATTGTAGGAGCATCAGGTACTTATGCACCTGGCCAGCGCTAACACATGTTTTCTCTTGAATACAACTGTATTGTCATCCTCAGGACAATGATAGTTTCGTACTTCGGCAGGGTGGCAGTATTTTGCCCTGCACTGTGGCAATTAGTTCTGCTGGGGGGGTATTCTGTTCTCCCTGCCCAAATGTGTTACCCCTCCTCCTTTCAGTCTGGACCCACCTACAACATGGGACGACTTTTAGGATTTTGTTTCCAGGGCCACTTTAAGTTCCAAGTCTGCCCCTGGCTCCTATAATGGTGGCAGCCACAGCACCATGATAGTGGTGACAACTACTTGCTCCTTTCTAGCTGTACAAGGGCGTACAATGCTTGTTCTCTGTTCGGGTAAGGGCCCTTTGTGTGCAGGACAGCAGAAGGCAGCTGTAACATATAAGGTTACTTTTCCACGAGCACATCCTAGACATATGCAACACAGGAGGCCGCCCAGCTGAATGTCACTGAAATATTATTATGAAAGACTACACAAAAACTGATGATCTGAACAAGTACAACCTGTCCAGATGTTTAATCTGCTAGTTTACTGTCATCAGATGACACTATCGGACACAGCATCGTACATATAGTGCTCGTCACAAGTGTATCTCTTGATATCTCTGCTATCTAATCAGATGATGGTGTAACTGAATATCTTATCACACTTCTCCAGGATGCGTGATGTGGTCAGTTAGAGAATTTTGACATTTCGGTTGCTCTGAGACAAATTCTAGTCTAGACATGTGGATCATGAAGACAGTAGTATGTTAGAACCACACTGCTATGACAGATACATCTGCTGAGGTGCAGATGAAGATCTACTTCCTTGTGAGTGCACTCTTGGAACAGATTGTGAATTCCTGGAGCTTCCTGGATGACAAACATTGTATGAGAGATGCGCAGCCATTCTCAGCATCTTCTCACCCAGACACTTGCTTTTACCAAATGCACCTTCCTGACACGGTTTACATCACGTCCGTCCTGTTTATACTGCTCGTTTGGATTGTTATGAATCAGAAAAGACACAATTTCCTTCCTTTCTTAAACTAACGGCCCCAGATCTGCCAGCAGAGCCCTCAATGTGTACATTGTGGTTAGATAATGAGGAGGTGGACTTTCAGTTAGCTGCAGGGAAGAAGACACCTGTCTGAATGAGTGTAGACAGCAAAGCTGTCACAGAGGCATAATCGTATAAACGGTATACCGAGGAGGAAAGGAATAAACATATCACTAATGAAAAATACTCATCACTACAACATAATACATGTAAATTATCAATTCTTGAATACACATAACTGTTGTATATACATGGCATATGGAAGACTCAATTTACCTGAATTTGGTAGTCCTCACCAATGCCCTCCAACTTCTTCTTGCATTCATATATGGCTGACTTGATATCATGCATTTCTGAACACAAGGAAATAGCATGGTCCACCTATATGTAAAAATTAAAATTGTCACCATGTCCTGGTTACCTGCATGTCCAAAATTAAGCGGAATATAGACAGTGTGATGAATCTGGGAATCCCATTAACTACAAGAAGGTATGGCCAAACCAGTTCTTGCCTGCATGTGTTTTCATACATAGGTTGGCATGGTTTCCTTGCATCGTTGGGGTTCTTCTCAGATTTCCTGTCCAGAACAACTGCCGGTACAGCAAGTTGATTGGTGTTCACTTAGCTAAATTTACATGAATCAATCATTGACAACTTACGACAATGACAAACATTTGTGGTGCGCTTTTCTCACAAAGGGAATCAAAGAGCATGGATAGATGTATGGTTGGGGTGACTCCATGGAAAGTCAATGGCTGGCATATAGGTGCTTGACCCCAACACACAACATACACTAGGGTCAATTTTGTAGGAAGCCAGTTTGCCTACATGCATATTTTTTGAAGTGTGGGAGGAAACTGGAGTACCCGGAGGAAACCCACACAAACATTGGGGGAGGACATACAAAATCCATGCAGATGTTGTTCTAAGTTAGAATTGAACCTAGAACCCCAGCACTGCAATGCACCAGTGTGTTGTGCTGCCAACAAATGAAAATTTTTATACCAAAAAGATGCAATTAGACAACAAATATTTGTCACTAATCACCGGGCATGTTTACCCATGGCAATGATCAGGAATGACCCATGTAAGGGGCCTTAAGAGTAAGTCTCCTGTGAGTTCAGGTTTCCTTGTATATCCCAAAAACATACTGTTGTTGGGTTTGTCCAAAGGAAAAAAACAAAAATGCATAATAAATAAAATAAAAAATTATAAAATTATATATGAGCTAATCAATTCTGAACGAGCCTGAAGTTTTGGAACATTCAAGATGAATCTCATATTGATAGAATTGACTTGCTCATCTCTAGTATGTATATATATATATATATATATATATATATATATATATATATATATATATAAAGCACACACACACACACATACATAAAGTCACACAGGTAACACCATGCCCATGACATGCACAACTAAAGCATACAATGTATGGGTTACCCTCTTCCACAGAAAGTACCATTATTTGATTAAATACCTAACACAGATTATTTATTTTACAAGTGATCCAGCAGGAAATTATTTTCCCTAAAGAAACCAGAGATTAATCTGTAGGGATTAAATTGCAGAAAATTGTGCAAAGCAGGACAGTTTTTAAAGGAGGATTTATCTCAAGAGAATCCACTGCAGAGATTAATCTGCTTGTCGTGTTCAGCCCTTAATTACATACATACAGTTGGCCACACATTATCTAGGAGAACAATACTTTATATGGGAAAGGAAGAATGTGATGAAATCCATTATAAATATCAGATTATTGCTTGCTTTCTTTCATTAGAAATCTGCTAACTAACCCCAATCGTGAAGAAGGCAAAATACCAAATGAAGCCAATTTAATGGCTTCTGAAAGTGTCAGGCGTGTGCCAGAGACACATGCCGAGCTGTATGTTTCTCATGTTAAGAGTCGGTTGAATGCAAATTACCATTTTGTTGGGTGTGATCATCATGATGCATGTGATTGCAGTGCGTACACGCACCATACACACACTCTGCAATCGCACGCACCATACACGCACTCTGCAATCGCACGCACCACACACGCACTCTGCAATCGCACGCACCACACACGCACTCTGCAATCGCACGCACCACACACGCACTCTGCAATCGCACGCACCACACACGCACTCTGCAATCGCACGCACCACACACGCACTCTGCAATCACACGCACCACACACGCACTCTGCAATCACACGCACCACACACGCACTCTGCAATCACACGCACCACACACGCACTCTGCAATCACACGCACTCTGCAATCACACGCACTCTGCAATCACACGCACTCTGCAATCACACGCACCATACACGCACTCTGCAATCACACGCACCATACACGCACTCTGCAATCACACGCACCATACACGCACTCTGCAATCACACGCACTCTGCAATCACACGCACCACACACGCACTCTGCAATCACACGCACCACACACGCACTCTGCAATCACACGCACCACACACGCACTCTGCAATCACACGCACCACACACGCACTCTGCAATCACACGCACTCTGCAATCACACGCACTCTGCAATCACACGCACCATACACGCACTCTGCAATCACACGCACCATACACGCACTCTGCAATCACACGCACCATACACGCACTCTGCAATCACACGCACCATACACGCACTCTGCAATCACACGCACTCTGCAATCACACGCACCATACACGCACTCTGCAATCACACGTACCATACACGCACTCTGCAATCACACGCACTCTGCAATCTCACGCACCATACACGCACTCTGCAATCACACGTACCATACACGCACTCTGCAATCACACGCACCATACACGCACTCTGCAATCACACGCACCATACACGCACTCTGCAATCACACGCACCATACACGCACTCTGCAATCACACGTACCATACACGCACTCTGCAATCACACGTACCATACACGCACTCTGCAATCACACGCACCATACACGCACTCTGCAATCACACGTACCATACACGCACTCTGCAATCACACGCACTCTGCAATCACACGCACCATACACGCACTCTGCAATCACACGTACCATACACGCACTCTGCAATCACACGCACTCTGCAATCACACGTACCATACACGCACTCTGCAATCACACGTACCATACACGCACTCTGCAATCACACGTACCATACACGCACTCTGCAATCACACGCACCATACACGCACTCTGCAATCACACGCACCATACACGCACTCTGCAATCACACGTACCATACACGCACTCTGCAATCACACGTACCATACACGCACTCTGCAATCACACGCACCATACACGCACTCTGCAATCACACGTACCATACACGCACTCTGCAATCACACGCACTCTGCAATCACACGCACCATACACGCACTCTGCAATCACACGTACCATACACGCACTCTGCAATCACACGTACCATACACGCACTCTGCAATCACACGTACCATACACGCACTCTGCAATCACACGTACCATACATGCACTCTGCAATCACACGTACCATACACGCACTCTGCAATCACACGTACCATACACGCACTCTGCAATCACACGTACCATACACGCACTCTGCAATCACACGTACCATACACGCACTCTGCAATCACACGTACCATACACGCACTCTGCAATCACACGTACCATACACGCACTCTGCAATCACACGTACCATACACGCACTCTGCAATCACACGTACCATACACGCACTCTGCAATCACACGTACCATACACGCACTCTGCAATCACACGCACCATACACGCACTCTGCAATCACACGCACCATACACGCACTCTGCAATCACACGCACCATACACGCACTCTGCAATCACACGCACCATACACGCACTCTGCAATCACACGCACCATACACGCACTCTGCAATCACACGCACCATACACGCACTCTGCAATCACACGCACCATACACGCACTCTGCAATCACACGTACCATACACGCACTCTGCAATCACACGTACCATACACGCACTGCAATCGCATGTATCACACACAATGCAGTAATTTTATCACCCACTCAATACATCCACATGTATAACACACACCAACACAATGCAATCACACACAGTGCAACATCATGTAATTGCAAGTATCACACATAATGCAGCTCAGTACAATCACACACACAACAATACGATAAATCAATAATCAACACTATCCGATCAAAGTATCACACACAATGCATCTCAGTGCAATCACCTGTATCATACAGACACAGAGTAATATAATGTAATCGCAAGTATCACACACACAATACTTACAGTAAATCATCAATGCAACCCAATGCAATCACAACTACCAAACACAAAAAAAATACATCTCAGTGCAATCACATGTATCATACATACACAATATATTCATACGTAAAACACATATTATGCAACCCAATCATCACACTTATCATATACAATGCATTCATAAATGTACAAAACACAGTGGGTGACACTTATCAAAACTGGCGCTAAGGAAAACTGGCTTAGGCGCCCACAGTAACCAGTTAGATTGATCATTTCCTTATCCATAAGAGCTCTGAAAAATGAAAGGTGAAATCTGATCGGTTGCTATGAGAAACTAAGCCAGTTTTCCTTAGAACCAGTTTTGATAAATTCCCCCCTAATCTAGAAGTTCAATTGGTTGTTTTTGACTTTTGGAGAAATGCATCATGAAGACACCCATCCACCATGAATCTCATTGTGTAGTAGGATGCCGCCTCTTCTGGGCCATATCAATAGTTACCTCTTCAACTATTTGTTCTCCATTTGGTACCATATTGATGAAGTTTTGTATCACCTGAAAACGTTCTTTTGGCAAGTCCTTGGTGCTCTGGTTGATCCTGGAATGCAAATAGTTTGTATTCAGAGAATTTGTATAAAATTAGGTTAGAACTCAAGTGGCTTTAAAGTGCCGTGTACAATTATTACACGCCCATTCCAGGTCAAGGTGCAGCTCTTAATGTAAAGACTTTGGAGGGAATTTATCATTGTAGGCGTCTTTGTGGTTAGTCTTTAGATTGGAGTTGCTATACGTACCTGCACCAAATGTATGAAAATGGCACAGTAATAAATTTGGCACAAGTGCAATGTAGTTGCGCCTAAGGGCTCATGCACAAGACCGTATGTATTTTGCTGTCCGCAAAAAAAAAACAGATCCGCAAAAAATACGGATGATGTCCGTGTGCATTCCGTATTTTACGGAAAGGCTGGCCCCTAATAGAACAGTACTATCTTTGTCCATAATGCTGACAATAATGCACACAGAGTAACTTCAGTTTTTATTTTTGCGGACCCATTGAAATGAATGGTTCTGCATATGGTCCTAAAAATAAAAAAAATAAAAACGGAACGGACACAGAAAGAAAATACGTTAGTTTGCATGAGCCCTAATTCAGTAAAAGTACGTCTGGGAAATGTCTGGTGCGGTGTTGCGGCTTTTTCGCAACTTCTTAAAAAGTTTAAAATAATACTAAAAAGTGATCTACGCCCGCACATCTCACTCCACATCTGAAAGTGGCGCAGGCAGCCAAATGTCTCCAAATTTTGCTCAACAGAGGCTGTGTGCCATGAATTGTGCCATTTTTATGCCAAAAATTGCCGGAAATATTTGATAAATGTCCCCCTATACCTTCAACACATTGATCCAAAAATTTTAAGAAAAACTCCAAGACCACCCCTTCACTTGTTCTCAGTACCTCATCTTCCTGTCCACCTCCTCCTCTTCAACATCACATACTTTTTCTGAACTCTGCCTGTGTCATTAGCCTCTGTGAAATCTTGCACAAGCAACCTGCCTGCGTAGCGACTTCTCTGCAGTGGGCATGGATTCACTGTAGGTAGAGAGTATGTGCCGAGCCCTGTGACGCGAGTCCGATGCCCACACTAGGGAAGTTTCTGTGCTTGCAAGAGATTACACCAAGGCAAGCGCTAACAAAAGCACACAGACTTCCCTGCTGTGGGCATCAGAGTCACACACAGGGCTCAATGCATGCACACTACCTATAGCGAGTCCATGCCCACTGCAGGGAAGTCACTGCGCAGGCAGTGCATATTAGGGATCGACCGATATAGATTTTTTAGGTCAGATACCGATAATTTGTGAACTTTTAGGCCGATAATTTATACCGATATTCTGTGAATTTTCATTTTCAGGAAAAATTCCTGCTGAAAATGAATGTTTATTGTTAATGTGTATTTTTATTTTTTTTTGTAAATCTTTCTTTTTTATTTATACTTAATATTTTGGTGGGTTTTTTTGTTTTGTTTTTTTACTAACTTTTAGCCCCCTTAGGGACTAGAACACTTGTTCTATTCACCCTGATAGAGCTCTATCAGGGTGAATAGGACTTCACACTGTCCCTGCTGCCCTGTGCACACAGCAGCATGGAGCTTACTATGGCAGCCAGGGCTTCAGTAGCGTCCTGGCTGCCATGGTAACCAATCAGAGCCCCACCATTACACTGCTGGGACTCTGATCGGAGGAGGAGGGGATCCTGTGGCCACTGCCACCAATGATCAATACTGCGGGGGGGGGGGCGCACTGCGCCACCAATGTTGTTAGTTAATACTGGGGTGGGGGGGCCGCGGGCGCACTGCGCCACCAATGTTGTTAATACTGGGGTGGGGGTGGGGGTCCGCGGGCACACTGCGCCACCAATGAAAATAAATCTCATTCATTCATATACAGGAGGCAGGAGCTGGCTGCAGAATCACATAGCCGGCTCCCGACCTCTATAAGCGGTAGCTGAGGGGTTAACTACCGTAGATCGCAGCTACTGCTCATAGAGGTCGGGAGCCGGCTATGTGATTCTGCAGCTCCCACCTCCTGTATATGAATGAATGAGAGACTTATCTTCATTGGTGGCGCAGTGGCCATAGCTCCTCCCCTCCTCTTGTTCCCTGTCCTCCCATTGGCTACAGCGGCAGCAGCAGCACAGGGGGAGGAGACACTGCTTCCTTCTCCCCTGTGCTGCAGAGGGAACACGGAGAGCGCTGTCAGCAGCGTGATCTGTGTTCCCGATTTGTTATCGGAATATCGGCAAAATAAATGCCGATACCGATAACAGTTAAAATCTTCAATATCGGCCGATAATATCGGTAAAACCGATAGTCGGTCGATCCCTAGTGCATATGCACAACATTTCACCGTGGCTAACGACGTGGGCAGAGTTCAAAAGAAGTACATGACGGTGCAGAGGTCGGGGCAGACTGAAAGGCGAGGTACTGGGAACACGTGAAGGGGCGGTTTTGGGCTCTGGGTCTTAATAACCCCTATATCTGGCGGTGAATCCGCCGAAGTTATGAAAAGGTGCCGACTTTGCCGGATCCTTCGCAACTTCTAAATGTAAGACAGATTTTTAGCACCCCCTTTTTTTAAGATGGGGCATGAGCAGGAAAAAGTCGCAAATTGCAATGCACAGGACCTTTGCTCTGCAATCTGCGCCAGAAATACGCCTAATTTAGGCGCATTTCTGTTTGATAAATGACCTCCATAGTTTTAATCATGTTAGACAGCACTAAATAGCATTGCCATCGGCTACATTCAGTAAAAGTATGGCTTTAAGACATATGGCTTGTAGAGAAATAATTAGAACAAAGCCAAGTCTTTTTCGCCTGCCAAAGTAGATTGGTACCAAATATTCACATTGTCATAGAAACCAGTTCCTGTCTATTAGTCTTACTATCGGATTTATGTTATCGTCGGGCTCCATAAGAACGTAGAATATTCAGAGTGAATGTAATGGCTTAGGGTACTTTCACACTTGCGTTAAAGTTTTCCGGTTTTGAGTTCCGTCCTCGGGGCTCAATACCGGAAAAAAACTGATCAGTTTTATCCTAATGCATTCTGAATGGAAACCATTCTGTTCAGTATGCATCAGGATGTCTTCAGTTCAGTCCCTCTTACTTTTTTTGGACAGAGAGAACACCGCAGCATGCTGAAGTTTTCTCTCCGGCCAAAAATACAGATCACTTGCCGGAATGCCGGATCCGGCATCAATTTACATTGAAGTGTATTAGTGCCGGATCTGGCATTAAGTGCTCCGGCAAAACGGATCCCGCTTTCCGGTCTGATCATGCCAGACCCTTAAAAATGAAAAAAAAAAAAATTAATACCGGATCCGTTTTTCCGGATGACACCGGAGAGACGGATCCGATATTGCAATGCATTTGTGAATTTGTCAATAGTGCCAGAAACAGTGCCCTCATCAATAGAGCCAGAAACAGTGCCCTCATCAATAGTGCAAGACAGTGCCCTCATCAATAGTGCCAGTGGCAGAGACTATGACACAAGGGGGAGGGATGATGGCACAAGTGGGGTAGAGACGATGGCACAAGGGGGAGTGGAGCTGATTGCACTGGGTGGGGAGAGCTGAAGGCACCAGGGTGCGGGAGAGCTGAAGGTACTGGGGTGGGGGAGAGCTGAAGGCACTGGGGGGGGGAGAGCTGATGGCACTGGGGTGGGGAGAGCTGATGGCACTGGGGTGGGGGAGAGCTGAAGGCACTGGGGTGGGGGAGAGCTGAAGGCACTGGGGTGGGGGAGAGCTGAAGGCACTGGGGTGGGGGAGTGGAGCTGATGGCACTGGGGGAGTGGAGCTGATGGCACTGGGGGAGTGGAGCTGATGGCACTGGGGGAGTGGAGCTGATGGCACTGGGGGAGTGGAGCTGATGGCACTGGGGGAGTGGAGCTGATGGCACTGGGGGAGTGGAGCTGATGGCACTTGGGGAGTGGAGCTGATGGCACTTGGGGAGTGGGAGTGGAGCGGATGGCACTTATTGGGGAGAGCTGAAGGCAGGGCCGGCGTCATAACCCGGCATCCCCGGGCAAGTGCCGGGGCCCAATGCTCCTGGGGGGGCCCACTGAGCTGCTATGAGCACTTCCATCAATACAGATGGGAGCTCTCACTGCTGTCATTTCACTTACGCAGTACCCCCCTGGTGGGCCCTCTGAGCTGCAGAGACTCAGACACGCCCCCTCTACACAGGACACACCCCTCTACACAGGACACACCCCTCTACACAGGACACATGCTGCCTGAGGAGAGAGACCGCAGGGCTGGAGCAGAGAAGTGTGAAGACAGTCTGTGAGTGAGTCTGCACTGTCTGCACTGTTAAGACATTAAGCAGTTTGTCTCCATGATACCTGCCCCCCCCCCCCCACATATCCTGTCCTATCTCATCCTCATGGAGCCCCTGCTGTCTCCTTTCCTCCCTCATGTATCCAGAGCTCCTGTTTCACCCTCCTATCTCCTATTGCTGCCCTGCACAGACCTCCTGCCCCTACGTCTTGTATGAAACCCCCTCAGAGCCCCTTCCGCCTACTTGCTGTGTCCACCCCTCCTGTCCACCCAGGGCCCCTGTCTCACTCCTCTGCCTCTCATTATGGTGGCATCTGAACAGCATTCACCATAAGGACCTTCTAATGTCACAGGGTCATGTGACTGTGCCTCCCACCTCGTACTGTGCCCCTTTATACCCTGCATTGTGCCCTCTTACCACACCCTGTGCAGTGCCCATAGTCATTCCCTGTACTGTGCCCTCTTACACCCTTTTATTCGGTCACTGTATGGTGGTTTTATCATTGTATGGCGGTGTTATCACTATATGGCGGTGGTATCCAATAACTGCATGGCCATAACTGTATCCCCTTCCATGCCCACACCACTTTTTTTTTATACCTGGCATGAGCGGGAAAAGATACAGATTGCGGTGTTAAGGACCTTTGCGCCACAATCTGTGTCAGAAATACGCCTAATATAGACGTATTTCTATATAATAAATGACCCCCTAATTGTATTACTATTTGGGGGTAGGGCTAAAATCTTTATAGTATATAGATTCTAGGGCCCTGTATTTCCCAGTAGAAAATGATCCTTGGGAAGCACAGTCCTCATCCCTGACCACCAGGACCAGTTAGCGCTCTGTCAGTATATCGCGGCCTCCCTCTCCGCCACGCTGCTCCGCTGTGTACTGGTGCTTATTCTGACACTAGGGCTGAGTTCACGTCCCATTTGTGCCATCCATTTAATGCATACAAAAAATGTATGCGTTAACAGATGCCTCAGACTGATGCCGTACAGTGGCGTCCGTTCACCATACAATCTTCAGACTGATACCGTTGCGTCCGTTCACCATACAGTTCCATTGTAAAAAAACATATACGTTAACGTATGCATTTTTTACTTGACTCTGCAGGATACAAAAACGTGGAGTGCTGCACATTTGTATACATCAAACCGGTAGGAAAAACGTGATGTGAACACACATTGGGGGGAGGGGGGCGTACTAAAATTTGCTGTGGGGCCCAGTCAGTTCTAGCTACATCACTGCACATATCCTTCTCTCCTCCAGGCCTGGCTCACTGCTGCAGCGGGCCAGAGGAGAGAAAGAGCGCAGGGAGCTGCGGTTAGTGATGGACAGGACCGCCAGCTCCCCTGCTCTCCAGCAATGATAGGTATGTGAGGGGGCCACTGGGGGGTCATTCATCACACTGTGAGGGCCCCTTACACAGTATAATGACTCCCAGTGCCCCCCATTTAGTATAATGATCCCCATTGACCCTCCATTTAGCATAATGACCACCAGAGCCCCCATTAAATATAATAACCCCTCGTGCCCCCTCCATACAGTATTCCCCCAGTGTGGGGGCTACTGGGGGTCATTATTCTGAATGGGGGCGACTGGGGGTTATTATTCTGAATGCAGGGCCACAGGTGGTCATTATACAGTGGTGGGGGGGGGAATTGGGGGTTCATTATACTGTGTGAAGGGCCACTAGTAGTCATTATACTGTGTGAAGGGCCACTAGTAGTCATTATACTGTATAGGGGCCACTGGGGGTCATTATACCATGTGGGAGCCACAGGGGGACATGTCAATGTAAAAAAATGCCTCATGGGGGCCCACTGGGATTTATCACCCAAGTGCCCACATGAACCTGAAGCCGGCCCTGGCTGAAGGCACTGGGGGAACTGAGCTGATGGCACGGGGGGATAGTTTAGCCAAGGCATGTAGAGGTTGGGATAATTCCTAGGACTGATAGGCCACATTCTGGCAGATACTAATCTTACTTGTGTGGTTGGCTTTACTCAAATAAACCCCAACCGGCTTTAGTCATATACAGCTGGGTTCACATGCTACAGAGTGTTCCCACAGGATAAATATGGCAACAGGTTAACCAGAGATTTTGATACAAATTTTACCCACTAATGGGGGCAGATTTACTAATCCTATGGATGGTGTAAACTTAATCAGGCTGTCTAGACCTTTACCAGATTTATCATAGTGACTCAGGCTGGATGAAAAATCTGGTGCAGGGATATAAACTTATATAATTCTTTACAAATTATTGGTTGGCTTACTTTGAGACAAAAGTTTATTCCAGAATATTGGCACAATCTTAGGCCACCCCAGGCATGTCCAAACTGTGGCCCTCCAGCTGTTGCAAAACTACAACTCCCAGCATGCCCTAATAGCTGTAAGCTATCCAGGCATGCTGGGAGTTGTAGTTTTGGAACAGCTGGAGGGCCGCAGTTTAGACATGCCTGCCATACCCCCTTTCCTGCAAAGCCCCACTCCCTTCTCGAGTTGGAAAAAATTGAGAGGCCCTAGTTGGGCCAAACTGTGCTAATTCATGCAACTTTTTAGAAAGACTCTAGGTGCCGACACATTAGTAAATTTGGTTCATTGAGTTAAATTCAGAAGGCATGGCATAAATATGAAAACTTGGAACATGATCTGAAATCTATACAGATATAAAATTCCATTCACATGCATTATACAGCACTCAGTCATGGAATTTAGCAAAATCTGGAACAAATAGAAAACATAAAAAAGCCAATGAAAGAATCCGTTCAATAACATTTAAAAGGACTCACATCTGTTTTTCAGTTGAACCCTTTCGGTGATACAGAACTAATGTTCCCAGAATCATGGCTAAATTCGTCCTACCAACTCCTGTCTGGCAACTGAAAAGCAAAGCAGGTGGTGCACAGCTGGTATCATGAAGTAGCAGGAGGCAAGGGTTTTCCTAAAAAGCAGAAAGTATATGTTTAATTAGAGGACTCCATAAAAGATGTCCACATTGCCATCATAATTCAATATTTTTACATGAATAAATGCAGTGTCATACAGACGACCCTGTCCATATCATAAAGAAGGCATAGAAAGAATCCATTACATCAACATTTTTGAAGCTGTAGTTTTAGTTTTTATATTTTAATGTGAAGTTCTAGCTTTCAGGGTATGTTCAGCCTATGGAGAGTTCAAGTATAATTGTTTTGGTTTAAAGAGTCTTCTTGGCAAAGTTCTACCTGAGCATTCCTAAAAAAAAAAAAGCGATGGAGTTTTATCTAACTGGTGTAAAGTAGAACTGATTTAGTTGCCCAGAGCAACCAGATTCCACCTTTCATTTTTCATAGCTCCTTTGGAAAATGAAAGGTGAAATCTGATTGGTTGCTATGGGCAACTAAGTCAGTTCTACTTTACACCAGTCTTTAGTGTTTTACTGAGCACTGAAGACACCTGGGTGTAACAGGTCAGAAAGGGAGGGTGATGGGCAGTGAGAGTTAGGGGCAAGTACATAGTCAGGGACTGGAGCAATGACAAGAGGCAGGCTGGAAGACTGTATGTTACTCACAAGTGTCTTTAGCGCTCAGTAGAATTGAAGACTGAAAGACAGGCTCCCCTTAGCAACACTGTTAGAACTTTGCAGAGACAACTCTTTACACCCTGTTTTCTTGAGCAAAAAAAGATCTTTTCCTTATGACGTACATTACAAAAATATTTAACATCACTCTGCCTACTCTAAAATTAAACTGAAACGATTGTTACACTTTAGTGAAACCAACGCCGACACCAGCAGTTCTCTACAGTGATCCCCTGGGCCAATTTACGGTGACCTTTTTGCCAGCTAGGACTATAATATACTATATACATATTCAAAGAGGTTGCACTACTAGTTTAAGGGTCCATTCATACATCCGTATGTGTTTTGCAGATCCGTAAAACACGGATTTGCGGACCGCACATCGTCGGCACTATAATAGAAAATGCCTAATCTGTTCTAATCATGTTCTATTTTTTTCAGGCGCCACGGACCGGAAGAAAGACGGCGTGCTCCGGAAATGCGGATGCGGAGAGCACATAGTGTGCTCTCCGCATCTATTCCGTCCCCATGCAGACTCATTATTACGGATGTGTGAATGGAGCCTAAAAGACAAAAAAATGGGTGCCAGCGTACAATCCCAAATACAAAAAGTAAACTCCATGGCACTCCAGGTACCTAGGTGGTATTTTCTTTACCCATGTCTGTACAAAATTGCAATCCTCTTCAGGATCTTTCTCAAGTGTGATTATATATATATATATATATATATATATATATATATATATATATATATATATATATATATATATATATATACACACACATACATACAGTACAGACCAAAAGTTTGGACACACCTTCTCATTCAAAGAGTTTTCTTTATTTTCATCACTATGAAAATTGTAGATTCACACTGAAGGCATCAAAACTATGAATTAACACATGTGGAATTATATACATGTGAAACAGAAAATATGTCATATTCTAGGTTCTTAAATGTAGCCACCTTTTGCTTTGATTACTGCTTTGCACACTCTTGGCATTCTCTTGATGGGCTTCAAAATGTAGTCACCTGAAATGGTCTTCCAACAGTCTTGAAGGAGTTCCCAGAGATGCTTAGCACTTGTTGGCCCTTTTGCCTTCACTCTGCGGTGCAGCTCACCCCAAACCATCTCGATTGGGTTCAGGTCCGGTGACTGTGGAGGTCAGGTCATCTGGCGCAGCACCCCATCACTCTCCTTCATGGTCAAATAGCCTTTACACAGCCTGGAGATGTGTTTGGGGTCATTGTTCTGTTGAAAAATAAATGATGGTCCAACTAAACGCAAACCGGATGGAATAGCATGTCGCTGCAAGATGCTGTGGTAGCCATGCTGGTTCAGTATGCCTTCAATTTTGAATAAATCCCCAGCAGTGTCACCAGCAAAGCACCCCCACACCATCACACCTCCTCCTCCATGCTTCACGGTGGGAACCAGGCATGTAGAGTCCATCCATTCACCTTTTCTGCGTCGCATAAAGACACGGTGGTTGGAACCAAAAATCTCAAATTTAGACTCATCAGACCAAAGCACAGATTTCCACTGGTCTAATGTCCATTCCTTGTGTTCTTTAGCCCAAACAAGTCTCTTCTGCTTGTTGCCTGTCCTTAGCAGGGGTTTCCTAGCAGATATTCTACCATGAAAGCCTGATTCACACAGTCTCCTCTTAACAGTTGTTCTAGAGATGTGTCTGCTGCTAGAACTCTGTGTGGCATTGACCTGGTCTCTAATCTGAGCTGCTGTTAACCTGCGATTTCTGAGGCTGGTGACTGGGATGAACTTGTCCTCCGCAGCAGAGGTGACTCTTGGTCTTCCTTTCCTGGGGCGGTCCGCATGTGAGCCAGTTTCTTTGTAGCGCTTGATGGTTTTTGTGACTGCACTTTCAAAGTTTTCCCAATTTTTCGGACTGACTGACCTTCATTTCTTAAAGTAATGACGGTCACTCGTTTTTCTTTACTTAGCTGCTTTTTTCTTGCCATAATACAAATTCTAACAGTCGATTCAGTAGGACTATCAGCTGTGTATCCACCTGACTTCTCCACAACGCAACTGATGGTCCCAACCCCATTTATAAGGCAAGAAATCCCACTTACTAAACCTGACAGGGCACACCTGTGAAGTGAAAACCATTTCAGGTGACTACCTCTTGAAGCTCATCAAGAGAATGCCAAGAGTGTGCAAAGCAGTAATCAAAGCAAAAGGTGGCTACTTTGAAGAACCTAGAATATGACATATTTTCAGTTGTTTCACACTTGTTTGTTATGTATATAATTCCACATGTGTTAATTCATAGTTTTGATGCCTTCAGTGTGAATCTACAATTTTCATAGTGATGAAAATAAAGAAAACTCTTTGAATGAGAAGGTGTGCCAAACTTTTGGTCTGTACTGTGTATGTATATATATATATATATATATATACAGACGTGGACAAAATTGTTGGTACCCTTTGGTCAATGAAAGAAAAAGTCACAATGGTCACAGAAATAACTTTAATCTGACAAAAGTAATAATAAATTAAAATTCTATAAATGTTAACCAATGAAAGTCAGACATTGTTTTTCAACCATGCTTCAACAGAATTATGTAAAAAAATAAACTCATGAAACAGGCATGGACAAAAATGATGGTACCCCTAACTTAATATTTTGTTGCGCAACCTTTTGAGGCAATCACTGCAATCAAACGCTTCCTGTAACTGTCAATGAGACATCTGCACCTCTCAGCAGGTATTTTGGCCCACTCCTCATGAGCAAACTGCTCCAGTTGTGTCCGGTTTGAAGGGTGCCTTTTCCAGACTGCATGTTTCAGCTCCTTCCAAAGATGCTCAATAGGATTGAGGTCAGGGCTCATAGAAGGCCACTTTAGAATAGTCCAATTTTTTCCTCTTAGCCATTCTTGGGTGTTTTTAGCGGTGTGTTTTGGGTCATTGTCCTGTTGCAAGACCCATGACCTGCGACTGAGACCAAGCTTTCTGACACTGGCTAGTACATTTCTCTCTAGAATTCCTTGATAGTCTTGAGATTTCATTGTACCCTGCACAGATTCAAGACACCCTGTGCCAGACGCAGCAAAGCAGCCCCAGAACATAACAGAGCCTCCTCCATGTTTCACAGTAGGGACAGTGTTCTTTTCTTGATATGCTTCATTTTTTCGTCTGTGAACATACAGCTGATGTGCCTTGGCAAAAACTTCGATTTTTGTCTCATCTGTCCACAGGACATTCTCCCAGAAGCTTTGTGGCTTGTCAACATGTAGTTTGGCATATTCCAGTCTTGCTTTTTTATGATTCGTTTTCAACAATGGTGTCCTCCTTGGTCGTCTCCCATGTAGTCCACTTTGGCTCAAACAACGACGGATGGTGCGATCTGACACTGATGTTCCTTGAGCATGAAGTTCACCTTGAATCTCTTTAGAAGTCTTTCTAGGCTCTTTTGTTACCATTCGGATTATCCGTCTCTTAGATTTGTCATCAATTTTCCTCCTGCGGCCACGTCCAGGGAGGTTGGCTACAGTCCCATGGATCTTAAACTTATGAATAATATGTGCAACTGTACTCACAGGAACATCTAGTTGCTTGGAGATGGTCTTATAGCCTTTACCTTTAACATGCTTGTCTATAATTTTCTTTCTGATCTCTTGAGACAGCTCTTTCCTTTGCTTCCTCTGGTCCATGTCGAGTGTGGTACACACCATATCACCAAACAACACAGTGATTACCTGGAGCCATATATATAGGCCCAATGGCTGATTACAAGGTTGTAGACACCTGTGATGCTAATTAGTGGACACACCTTGAATTAACATGTCCCTTTGGTCACATTATGTTCTGTGTTTTCTAGGGGTACCATCATTTTTGTCCATGCCTGTTTCATGAGTTTATTTTTTTACATAATTCTGTTGAAGCATGGTTGAAAAACAATGTCTGACTTTCATTGGTTAACATTTATAGAATTTTAATTTATTATTACTTTTGTCAGATTAAAGTTATTTCTGTGACCATTGTGACTTTTTCTTTCATTGACCAAAGGGTACCAACAATTTTGTCCACGTCTGTATATATATATATATATATACACACACACACACACACACACACACACACATACATACATACAAATATACACACACACACACATACATATACACATATCCTAGATATACTAACACAGTAATATAAGGCTACTTTCACACTAGCGTTCGGGTTTCCGTTCGTGAGCTCCGTTTGAAGGAGCTCACGAGCGGACCCGAACGCAGCCGTCCAGCCCTGATGCAGTCTGAATGGAGGCGGATCCGCTCAGACTGCATCAGTCTGGTGGCGTTCAGCCTCCGCTCCGCTCGCCTCCGCACGGACAGGCGGACAGCTGAACGCTGCTTGCAGCGTTCGGGTGTCCGCCTGGCCGTTCGGAGGCGTGCGGATCCGTGCGGATCCGTCCAGACTTTCAATGTAAGTCAATGGGGACGGATCCGTTTGAAGATGCCACAATGTGGCTCAATCTTCAAGCGGATCCGTCCCCCATTGACTTTACATTGAAAGTCTGGACGGATCCGTACTAGGCTATTTTCACACTTAGCTTTTTTTTGCTAAAATAATGCAGACGGATCCGTACTGAACGGAGCCTCCGTCTGCATTATTATGATCGGATCCGTTCAGAACGGATCCGATCGAACGCTAGCCGAACGCTAGTGTGAAAGTAGCCTTAGAAGGGATTAGTAGAAATTCAATTGAACTGTCAACTGAAGAAAAGTTTGTCATATTAAGACAATATAACTGATAAACAGAGGGGCATGTCTGCATTGCTGACTTCAGCGGCACAGACTGGGATATCCCTATCCCTGTACTGTGTCTATGCCCCCTGTAGGCAAAGCATACAAAAGGGATCTGTGCTGCTTTACGAACAACAACAAAAAAATTATATTAATAATAATAAAGACATTACTAGTGACATAAGGCACAAAATCTGAGCGCTTTTTAATAGTGTAGAGGGCTAAGCAATCTATAGCACATCAGCTGTTAGGAAACTACAACTTTCACCATTCTAACCCAAAAGGTGTTTTACTTAAAAAACACTTTGTAAAGTGCAGCAACACTGTTGGTACCCTTATTGGAATTCTTGTCTCCTGCCAGAAGTTAAAAGTGTATCTAGACTTTTAGATGACTTTTCAGAATACACTGTCATGGGTGTGTACATACGTAATATTTAGTTTTTCACTCTGAAGGCTCCATATATCTTATTCTATCACTGTGAACAAGAGATTCTGCGATTCTGCTCTTACTCAGAAGCACCATTTAGGACAATATAGAGAAGTACTGCACAGAATAGATGTTAATAAAGTACTTGGAGTGAGATATAACCTTTGCCTTTGGCTGCTACAGCCTCTGTGTGCGTCTTTCTCTCTCTCTCTCTCTCTCTCTCCAGCTCACTCCTCCTCCCCTCCTCAATGACTTCTATTGGCAGCTGTTATCTGATCTTTCACCAAGGGTACTTTCACACTTGCGGCAGAGGATTCCGGCAGGCAGTTCAGTCGCTGGAAAATTAATGCCGGATCCGTCATTCCGACAAGTGTTCAGGATTTTTGGCCGAAGAGAAAACTGCAGCATGCTGCAGTATTTTCTCCGGCCAAAAAACATAAAAGAGGGACTGAATAGATTCATACTGATGCATACTGAACTGAATGCTCTCTATTCAGAATGCATTAGGATAAAACTGATAAAAAAAATTCCGGTATTGAGCCCCGAGGACAGAACTCAATACCGGAAAACTTTAACGCAAGTGTGAAAGTACCCTAAGCTGACAGCCTGTGTTGGTCTCACAAGCCAGATTCAGCTGAAAATTCTGAGTGAGTGTTAGTTTAGGAAAGTGTAAATCTAATGATAGGAGATGCACCTGTTCAACACCTAAAGCATCTCTTACATAAGAGCATTGCAGAGGACAGTCTGCACATCATAAGGCCTAGTTCACCCTTCAGTGACGTGATCAGTGATTTCCACGAGTGATTGTGAGCCAAAACCAAGTGTGAGTCAAAACATTTCACCTTATCTCTGTGTAGCCTCCACACCTGGTTTCGCTCACAGTTACTGATGGAAATCACTGACCAAATCAGTGAAGTGTGAACTAAAGGTGCCTTAGCAACTGTATCATTTAATCTGCAGTCTGTGTGTCCCGCTGTTCGATTTAAAGGGAACCTGTCATCAACTTTACCCTGCCCATACTGAGGACAGCATAAAGTGTTGTCAGACACTGATTTCAGCAGTGTGTCAGAAGCTAATATTAGGTGGTTGCTGAGAACTTGTATTATATTCATTGCAGCCCAGGCCTGGAAAAGAGTCATGGCTGCCTTAGAAGAACCACAGTTATTCATGAGTTCCTGCTCCGTCCACCCAGCCATCAATGATTGAATGCCAATTATTACCAGGTGGGCAGGGAGAGCAGAAGCTCATGAATAACTGTGACCCTTCTGAGGCAGCTATGACTCTTTTCCAGGCCCAGGCAGCAATGAATATAATGCAGAAACCATCATAGCAGCCAATGAATGACAGACTACTGGAATCGGCATGTCCGTGACAGACATGCCGATTCCAGTAGTCTGTCATTCATTGGCTGCTATGATGGTTTCTGCATTATATTCATTGCTGCCTGGGCCTGGAAAAGAAGCATAGCTGTGACTACTTTATACTGTCCAAGGGCAACATAAAGTTGATGAAAGGTGCCAGCCAAACTTCTGACGGGAGAAGAAAATGCTAGCATCACTGGAGGTTGTAGATAGCTAGCCAAGACCTGTCCTAGGTTGCCAATTTAGCTTATAGGTTTATACAGCTAAACCTGCCAATAACCCTAATACAGTTCCTATGTTTGTGTGTTAAATACAAAAGCAGAGTTATTTACAGTGACTTCATGTCTGGATGTCATAAAACTGTTATATATTGTGTTCACAGAAGCAGAAAAGATAATATGCCTTTAAGATTCATTAAATAATGTAAGGTAAGCTCAATGACAGGGCAGAAACAGAAAGCATAGAGTTAAACTATTGTTGCTGGGCAAGAGTTTTGACCAATCACACACAGCCTGCGTTGGAAATTCCCCTCGCAGGAGCTGCTAGAATCATTACACCAGAGGAGAGAAGCTGAACAGACATTCACTCCACTAAGAGCTGTGTTTTATGGAAGCAGAGAGGCCAAAATAGGTATTTAGAACAGTTATATAATGTTCCTACTGTTAATATAGTGATTAGGAACAGTACAGATACAGTTCCACCAATTGAAAACTACAAAGTTCACAATTGCAACCAAATTCCATATTGCAATCCAAATTGCATACAACCATACCAGATCATACTCAACCAATCTGCAAATAGTTACTGCTAACTGCATACTGCAAATTGCGACCAAATTCAGCAGGTAGAACTATTAGTTAGACCTCAGATATACCTCTCAGGGAGATCATAAAGTGCTTAAATAACTTAAAGTGAGATTACAGATACTCAAGAGAGAAATATATCCACCATTTTATGTTGAATGACAAGATTGAACAGTTGAACCACCATCTTATGCATACCACCATTTTGTGATACTTTATTGCCATTTTGTGATACTTCATGTACATGGAGTATCTGCTGCGGAGGCGGCAGTGTTATATATGAAGAAAAGTTGACGTTAATAAAGAAGTTATTTCAAGCATTTGGTGGGCTCTTTAAATCTACTGTTTCCATAAAACGGCGCTAGAGGAATTACAGAATAACAGACAGTCTGGTTAGACTAAACGTCAGAGATATCAAAATTCTTCTAATGCCACAGCGCAAAAGGCACTTTATAGTGCTGCACCTGCCACAGAGGTAGCCTCTGAATATAAAAGTTGTTCTTAAATCGGTAAGATTAACAAGCATATCAGCTAATTACGGTACTTAAAAACAAACGAAACACAAAAAATCACAACAAATTTCATAAAAACAAGGAGAATATTAAAGAGAACAAGTTTGAGCTTTGGAAGCAGATACACAGTGGATTTGGCAGGTTCACATAAGAACGCGGCAGTAACTCAAAGTTATATTTGCCTACTTCAAACAACTTCTGGAAGTGCAGTGATTCACCTCCTGGCACGTATATTCTTATGGTGATGTGCCAGTTCTGAAAGTATACTGTAAGTTCAATCTAATACAATTGTATGTAAAGGACTTCTCAAACTAGTTCTTGCTAAAATGTGTATGACTAAATTTGAATAATCTGTGCTAATAACTGCAAACTTTGCAGTACTACCTCATGGGCAAACTCCACAACCAAGTCAACCTTGAATGAGGGAGCAATATGTATGGAAAGTGGTGTGCTCTACAGTGTTCTATACACGTGCATCTTGTGTCCAATCCAGCGCATAAAATACAAGCACTAGTTTCAAACTCCCTTTAGTAAAGTGATGGGTAACCCTCATATCCACTGTATCCAGTGTAATTTAAATCAGTGCTGACATTCCACAAAAGGCATTGGATTTTAAACCAAATGTTTTACATACCCTGAGAAAGTTTACAAAAGCATCAAACTGTGATTCCAGAGGAGCACCATCTACTGGTAGGGGCAAACGATTATATCTGTGAAAGAGAATGTGAACCGTCATTAAGTTATGTTAACTTGTATCTAGTCTTTACTAAGAACTTTGGAGTCTATATCTGAAAACATCCTGGACATAAAAACTGTATTTTACTCTTAAGAAAAAGAAAAGATAAAATGTAATCAAACACAGAGCAGGTAGAGCAACACAAAGCAATCTGGAGGCCCATTTTATGTGTGATCATATTATCCCATCCTATCTCATTTATTAGCAGCAACTCCACCTGTAGCCCTCCTCACTCCAGAACATAGCATGTTATTATGTAGTAGTGGTCAGTGTCACCCGCAACACCACGGGGGGAAATTACTATGTAGGGGCAGTGTGGGGCAAATTACTATGTAGGGGAAATTACTGTGTGGGGGCAAACTACTATATGGGGGCAGTTTGGGGGAAATTACTATGGGGGGATTACTATGTGGGGGCAGTGTGGTGGAAATTACTATATGGGGGTGTTGCTATTGGGGAGGCACTGTAGGGACAATTCTATTATTTTTGGGGACACTATACAGGGATTATTGCCTGGAGCACAATAAAGGGTGGTATTAAGACTGGGGGCACTCTAGGGGACATTATATCTGCTGTGGACACTATAGGCACATTTGGGGTAATTTATCAAACAGGTGTAAAGTAGAACTGGCTTAGTTGCCCATAGCAGCCAATCAGATACCACCTTTCATATTTCACAGCTCTTTTGGAAATCCAGTTCTGCTTTACACCAGTTTGATAAATGACTCCAATTATGTCTATTAGGGTCACAATTTTTTCAGCAGTATAGTACCTTGAACATTGGGGAGCAAAACAGGCACAGTATCGGGAGTGGCAGCAGGATGACCCTGTGGGGACCAGAATTTGCCATGGTGGTCTGGGTCAAACGGAGGAGAAGAGTAAAGAGAAGGTCTACATGACAGGAGATGTCACTGGATGTAAGAGGTATGTGGTGCTGTATTCTCCTGTAAGTTTTTGTATTTTTTTTTTTATCTAAAGATGTCATATGGCCTAGGAAGAGACTGTGGAGCTCATGAAGCACTGCAGCCTCTTCATACAAAACAAAAAAAAAAATGGCGGGGGGTGGGGGGGGGGGGGGCAAGTTGGTTAGACAGCCCCGGGCCTATCATGCACTTAATCCGCCCCTGACCACGGCTGTCTCTAACTTCTACATAACCTCCAGGTATGAAGTTTGCCTTTCTGGAATGGACTGTGATAGTTGGTTCTACAAATAATATGATGATACAGATTGACTTCATACTCCACCAAAAGGTCTTAAAGATCCAACAGGTCCAGGGTCACGAACTGTCTAGAAATTTCTGGGCAGTCCATAAAAACAAATGACTTTTTTTCCTGTGTCCATAAATTTTTTTAGGCTGGTGGTAATTCTCATTTTACAGCTCACAGTAAATGCTGGTATTGAGTTCACATCAGTACATTGAGCTATAGACCTGTATCAATTATTATATTTATAACTTATTATGGTTTTCCAATTTGTCCGTAAAAAAAAATTGACTGTCCGTGATTTTGGGATAAGTTCTCCAGGAAAAAGGAAAAATTCAGGTTGGCAACTCTGAACAGGCCCTAAAGTTGATCCATCTCCGCTCCTGATGTCGGTTTTAGTAAATAATAATATTCTCCATTATATAACAATTCTAGGGTGTCTTTTTTTAGAATTCTGCATTGTTTTGTTCCTCTGTTATTTCTACTATAAATTCATGAATAGATTGACATCTGAGTGTTACAATTCCCCTTGTCAAATGTGTGTGTTCCTACACAATCTGATACTATCCATGAGTGCCACCTGTATTAGACTCTGTAGAAACTCAACTCAAAACTCCAGTAGTAACACCCTGTGGCAAATGAGCAGTTAGGGCTCATGCACACAACCATTTTGCTGTCCGCATAAGACGGATCTGCAAAAAATACGGATGACATCCGTGTGCATTCCATATTTTGCGGAATAGAACAGCTGGCCCCTAATAGAACAGTCCTATCCTTTTCCGTAATCCAAACAGTAGGACATGTTCTATTTTTGTGCGGAACAGACATACGGACATATGGAAAGGAATGCACACGGAGTAACTTCCATTTTCTTCGCAAAAAAAAACTGAACGGACACGGAAAGAAAATACGTTTGTGTGCATGAGCCTTTAGACAGAGGAAAATCAGGGAACTCCAATTGGTTGCTATGGCAGCCTGATGCCTTGTAAAGGCTACCAGGCCAGTCATATGAATCTGCCTGCAAAGTCGTGCCCATGTTATGGCTTGACAGGCAGCCTGTAAAAAATCGCAGACGCCAATAGTATTTTATTGCAGTCTATAATACAAGCGATCAGAGGATCACATGTTCAAGTCCCCCCAGGGGACTAAAAATGACAGTAAAAATGTATATTTAAAAAAAAATAATAAATACCAATATATAAAATAATAAAATTCACTACCCTTTCTCAATATTACATATAAAAATAAACAATAAAAAACAAAACATAATTGGTGCAGTCACATCCCAAAATGTCTTCTCTTCCAAAATAATAAAGCAAAAAGGCATCAAAATGTCATATGTAACCCAAAATGGTACCCAGGGGTGGACTGGCCATAGACCCTACAGGAAATTTACCTGTGATCTGATGCCCAAGAGGCCCGATCCCTCCTCATGGCCACCAGCCAGGTACATAACGATCTGATGCTCCCAGCATTAAAGTAAGGAATCAGATACTTATGCATCTGGCCCGTGGCCACAGGTGCCCTCCTACAGTCAACTGCATTGCTGCTTCTGGACAGTGATACCGTTGAATACTGTGTACAAGGATGTAGTATTTTATACAGCAGTGTGGTACTTGGTGCTGCACTATGGTATTGCTGGCCCTGCCTACTTTCTTTTGTCCTTGCCTACTCATATTGTTCCGTATTCTGACAATTTGGACCTGCCAACAACATGGAGCCACTTTTAGTTTTTTTTTTTCCAGGGCCACCTTAAGTTCCCAGTCTGCCCCCAATGATTCCAATAAAAACTAAAGCTTGCTCTAAAAAAAAAAAAAAAAAAAAAAAAATCAAGCCGTCTCCCTGCTCTGTAGCTGCGCGATTTCATGATTTCCTGTTCTGCACAGGTACATTTTCAGTAACTACCTTTTTATCATCATAGGCAGAATTACAATGACAAGTAACACCTCTATATAGATATGACTGTATTCACCATAGGTGATATCACAGCTTATTAGCTCCTTCTTGACCTCTGCACAGGTCACAGAGCATGCCTAGAAAATTTTCCCATGTAAGTCAGAGGGTCAGCTTCTGTCCATTGATATAAATTTCTCTTGGGGTTAATAAAGTATATTGTATCGTATTGTGACTAAGCCCATGTAGCTGCTATCAAAAGAAAGGAAGTCTTAAAATATTTTAGGCCTAATGGCCCTAAAATATAGATAGTGGCATGGAAAAGTAAAAAAAAAAAAAAATTGACAAAAATTCTAACAAAAATTTATAAAAAAACTAATAAAATGTAATATAAATAATAGGTCATTTTCTGATTACACATTCCTTTTAAAAGGGGTTATTGTATGACTAATGTGAAAAATAGTACATGACAATCTCTTTCTAACAAAAACAGAGTTAGCCCTGTACCTCATATGGGTCCAGAGCTCTCCCATTTACTGCTCCAATTCCAGCTCAGGGTGTGTCTTTAACGCTACAGATCTCCTCTGTAACCATCACAGCTTCTAACAATAGATATGGCTGAGGGCAGTTGAAAGATTGAACTGAGCATGTGCAACCACCTGAGCAATGCTACTGAGGTGGACAGAAAAGTAAGGAAAAGAACAAACAACAAGTGGCACTATACAGATACATTTTATTGAACAGTGGATATACTATATTTTTAATTACAGGCAAGAACCAAAGTATGCAGATAGGGATGCTGGTTTGAAAAACGTATAATATTTATCATGGGAAAACCCCCTTAACATCATCCAATAAAAGAAAAATGTAAGATCCTAACAGAATGGCGGAAACAAGATATAAAAAGCTTATGAGTGGATTTCTCAGAACAAAATGATTTATTATCTATGCACAGTATAGGTGATAACGCTATGAACACTGGTGGTCTGACATTTGGTAACTCCATCAATCAGGAGAGCAAGAGTCTCTGAGAACTCTCCATGAATGGAGTAGTGGTGTGCATGTATGACCACTCCTTCATTCACTTCTACTGGACTGACGGAAAATGACCCATTTGTTGGACAATTTAATTAAAAAAATGTTGAAATCTGACAAGCTAAACTATATAGTCATCACTTTGCTTTAACACAATGAAGACAAATTATGAGAGTGCCAATCTCCTATTTTAATGGGTGATGAAAACTTGTGCAGGAATCCCTTCTGTATAGGTCATACAATGTTGGCAAATTAAGATTTTGGGTATTGACCCAAGAATCCTGGAAATATGATGGGGGAGTTCTGCAATGAAAGACAAAGGCTATGCTCAATATTTTTTCTGTGAAAAATTAGACCCTTCCTTCTAATCTTAGTCAACCCCTTTAAACAGCAGCAGAAAGGGGTCCCATTTGATATTTTCTATTGGCCCTTGTCTCCTCTGTGTACACCCCTGACATTTTCATTAGCATATTTACACAGTTATATGTATAAATATATGCATTCACGCTCACCTGTAAGAGGGCAGTAAGAAAACAGGCCTGCTATACACTTCCTCTGTCACGTGTACATCTTCTTCACACTCAACCTTGACAGAGTGAGGCTCATCCTTAAAATGTTCAATGTCATTATATACAAAATAGCTGTTCCCACTCAATTGAGCAAAGTCATAAAGCTAAAAAAAAAAAAAAAAGTATTACAAATAATATTTCCTCCTGATAAATCATGATTTCAATTACAGAAAAGTAGGAATTCCTGTGCACTAACACAATATTTCATTGTATACTTATTTTCTATACAGAGTTGAGTCACAGTATTATGACCACCAGCTAATGTCCAGAGTAACTACCATGTGCAGCACAGACAGCAGCTAGACAGGCTGGGAGTCACTCAGTAAGGCCCTGGTAGGTGGTTAGAGGTATCTGGAGTGATGTTGACTGCAGTGCATCCCAGCTACTAGAGATAATAAAGGCCCCCAGCGGCTGTTTTCGGAACTGCCTGCTCCCGGTGAATGCATTTTATTTCAGACCGGTTCCCGGCACAGGCACAGGTAAGGGCTTACCTGTGCATCGCCGGACGGGTGAGTCTACCTTACTAAAGATGGCAGCCCGCATGTGTTCGCTGGCGAACACTGCAAACTGACCATCACTGATGACCACCAAGGTGGTTCCATAAATCTTCAATTGGGTTCAAGTCTGGGGAATTAGAAGGACAGGGTAGTAAGTGGAAGTCTTGTTCAATATTCTCCAACCACAGTGAGACATTTATAGCAGTATGATATGTCACATTGTCTTGTTGGAACATCACATCCTCCCCAGGGACTACACTAAGCATGTATGTGTGTACGTGATCTGCAAGGATAAATTCATACCTAAATTGGTTGAGACCGTCTTCCACATGGATGAGCAGGCTCAGAGAATATCACAAAAACATTCCCCAGACCATAAGGCTGCCACCACCAACTTATGTTTTTTTCAGCAATAGATGCAGGGTGTTTGTTCTCTGATATTTCTTATCTGACATGCCAAATTCCATCCATTCGAAATCCAAAAAAATCTGACTCACTGAAGAAGGTAATCCTTTTCCAATAAGCAGAAGCCCAAATTCGATACTGCTGAGAAAATTGAAGTCTTGTCTGCTGATGCAACTTGATTGACAGAGGTGCAATGACAATCCATCATCTTCGGAGGTCCATACGCAGTAGAGTTCACTGAACTGCGTTTTTTTTCCTCCCATTTTGAAACTCTAATAAAATGTCCCTTTTTCCCATGACAGCAATGAGGTATGTGTGTGCAGACAGCCTATCACACACTTCATGATACATGACTTTCTTAGTGGGCTACACACTCCCAATGTCAAAAGTATGAAGTGGCTATAATAAGGCGACTCAAATGTGTGTATGAATGATCACCTAATGAACCCAATTCCTATGTGCTCATTTCCCAATAACCACTAGGATCTTTTTATAGCAAGTCAACTAAACTATTATGGGAGGAAAAGCATGCAAACACAAGGAGAACTGGGAGAAGATAGAAACTTCATGCTGATGTTGTCCTTTCAGATTAAAATATTTGATTTATCAAACTAGAATACCTCTTTACGAATAGCAAGTTCCAAATTCTCTACACGGAGTCTTTTTTCCAGGTTGTGTAAATTTTCATGCAAATTCTCCTTCCTTCTGGGAGTATAAGGCACAAAGTCACTTTCCAATCTCAGAAACACCACGGGCTCTTCACGGACACAGACAAACATGCATTCCTACACCAAGAAAAAATAAGGATTCTGTATTAAAAAGTACTGAATATCCATCAAGCCTTACTAAACTTAAACATACTAGGTTTCCCTAAGCAAAATGTGATTTTATATTATACAAAATATAAGTGAAGAACCTCTTTAATAATAACTTTTCTTTACTCAAAATCATGTTCTCTAGTGATGAAAGAGCATCAGCTCCCCACAATGTTCCCTTGCATTGACTGGTTTTGGTGACATGTATGCACAAGTCAATCCTTACAACTCCAAGTCATGAAGAAAACATCTTATAAGCATGAAATGACACCAAAAAGCACGAACATTTTTTCTATAAAAGGTACCACTTCAAATTTCGCTATCTGAGACAGAATAAATTTTCCAAATATGACAGTGTAGCAGCTTAGTTCCATCCCACTATTATAGAAACCATGTGGGCTTTGGTACCTGCGGTAAAAAAAAAAGTAATATGGTGTAGTTACTGTGTATCTTTTTGTACTTAAAGGGGCTGTGCCAAGTTTAGAAGTTATCCCCTTTCCACATGATAGAGATGACTAACTAATTGCTGGAGGTCCAATCACTGAGACCCCCATTGATCCAGAGAACCATGGTCCCAGTCCTCTGATCTGATAGAGCAGCAGGTCTTGCATGCTCCCTGCTTCTCCATTCATTCTCTAGGAGACTGCTGGAAACAGCAGAGTGCTGTACTCTGCTATCTCCAGCAGTCCCATAAAGAATATATAGAGTGGCGGAGGCCCCTGCCCAACCTACCTGTCTGTCAGATCGGGGGAATTAATCACTATTCTCAAGATTGGTGGGGGTCCCAGTGGTTAGACTAGAAATCAGCTAGTCCCCTAACTTCTATACTTGGCACAACCCCTTTAACTTTTGTGTCTAAGGTGAATAGTGATCAGTCAATGAATGTCCACCTTTACTAAAAAAATTATCAGTGGACACTACTTCTATTTGGTACCTTATGCCCATCATTCTGGAGCTTCTGTAGTACTTGTTTGAAGCCATTTAGGCTGGGTTGACCCATTCCATATACTTCATATCCTCCTGTTGCTTGGCGGAAATTTGGTGCACCAAAACTACTTGTAGTCTTTAGAACATCTAACTTGCTGTACACATCCCGTACCATAAAATATTTACCCTGAAAGAAAGAACTCAGACATTATTTCAAGAATACTCAATTAAATATTCCTTGTTTCTGCAGAGGAAAAAGGAGTGCCTGAGGAAGGAGGAAGATCCCTCCAAAATGCCTTGTGTGCTTGTTTTTCATTCTTTTAATGCATTTATTTTTAACATACTGCCAGCACCCCATCCATCTGTTTTTTACTATTTTTATCTTCAGTATAAATTGCTACTTATAGATGTCGACTATAAATCACAATGATTTCTCATGGCAAATGTTCTGAAAAATATCAGAATATTTTAGGATCCGGACTAAAAGTGCCCATACACATTTGTATGGTGGACTTAAAGCAAACCTATTAGGCAATTTATTTTGCTTAATCTAAGAGCAATATATGATAACGATAGAGGGAGATGAGTTGGCCTTTTTGATGTATAGGTTTATATGATTTTGTTCAGGATTTCTGTGTAAAAAGCAGAGTAAATCCTGACAGGACTCCACAATCTGCAACTTTTTCCAGCTCACACCAGGTCTAAAAAGGTGGGCATGGCATGGGCAGGGAAGGGGACATGCCGGCAGGCCATCTCATTCATCATTTTCTACGCCTGGTTTAGGTATAGAAAATACCTAAGCTGGCTTACAATTAGAAGCAGTGCTGGATGCGCCAAAGTTATGTAGAGAGCTATGCCTCTACATGACTTCGGTGATCCACCGCCAGCAGAGGGGCTTTATTAAGACAGGCGTCTAAAAATGCCCCATTATTGTCTTCCCCAACGGATACAGCTCTGGCAGCTGCTCATCTCTCATTAACGAAAAGGGTATGATAGCTGAAATTCAACTGCCAATCTTTTTCTGCCCGAACTTCTGACATCGGGAGGCCCCCATGAACATGGTCAGCCAGTCCGGCCAAAATCAGTGGGTTAGGCAACAATTATCCAACCTGTATGTCCACCTTTTCTAATTATAAAACAGCTATTACTTTGGTCGGCTTGTCCTTAAATGTATGAGTTCTTGCTGATTAAACATAATCTAAGGATCTCACCTGTACAAGATAATGTTCTGGCATGGTCTCAGAAATCCTCCCAACAGAATAATTGGCTTTAAGCAAATCATCATGAATTTGGAATTCTTCTTTACAATTGTATCTGGGGGGGGAAACAAATTCAGCCTTTAAATTTTAAGCTTGTATGGGCAGATCTTTTGTATCCTGTCACCCATGTTTAGAGGGAATGTGCCACCAGAAAATGACCTATTGTTTAAATCATGCTAGACCTTTTTTGAAAAAATGTTGTTTGGTGATGTTATTTTTTAATTTTCCATACCAATATCTATAGTAAAAAAAAAAGCTATTAAATCCTGCAGATTTAGCACTGGCCACGAAGGCCTGTACAGATCACTGGACTACAGTTATCTGCTTATGATTACAGGTAGAACTACATTAGAACTAGAACTAGATTATAATTACACATATTGCCTATATATAGACAACACATAATCCAGAATTCACAATAGGTGATTGACAAAGTTTATCTACTCCTCCGGACCTCTGCAAAGGTCACAGTGTGTCTAGAATATTCTCCCATGGTAGTCAATGACTCTATGGTCCATGGTGGTGGCTGTAAAGCACATCTCTAAATGTTGTTAAGAACAGCTGAGATAAATGGGAGTCCCCATAATCAGGTTCAGGAAACAGAATAAACAATCTTAATTTAGAAAATAAAAAACAGATTTAAAAAAATTACCAGTATATGTGTCACTATCTGGTTTTAGCCAGCAGAAAATACATTTTGGTGATACATTCCCTCACGAATAATGCCACCTTACATACCTATCACAATAATAACACATTATATTGTTACTGGAAAGTAAACTTGATCTTTCTCCAAGATTGGTTTGATTAGTGGAGATCCAAGACCTTGGACCCCAGCCAACCACAAGAACAATTCTATTTAGACACAGCCTAAGGTTAACCATCAATAAAGGATACGCCTAAGGATAAGCCATCGATTGAAAACACTTTTAATAGTTGCATCCGAAGATTTTTAGATTGGGCATCAGAATACATATAAGGTGGATTTTTTTCCCCCATTTTTAAATTCACTCACTGCGAATTGATTTTTGCTACAACTAATGTAATGCCCTGTACATCAACTTATCAAAATAATGGAACTAAACAATACTCACGTAATTAGAACTGGAGCAACCTTATTGGTGATTATGGATTTGGCCTTGTTGTGAATGCTCACTGTCTGAAAAGAGTGAATGCTAAGAGAATTCCTGTCTTCTGTACTTGAACTTGCACTGCCATTTCCTTGGAGGCTATCACTAGGGGGCACTGTGGGGGCCGGCTGTTGAGCTGCGCTGGCAGTTGTACCCATACTCCACAAACGCCTTGAGAGCGGAAAAAAATAAAATAATCATTACATTATTTGGAATAAACATATGAATTAATGATTCTACAGTGTAAGTCAACTTATTTCATTACATGCAAATTCCAACACGGCAACCACATTACTGCCTCGAAGTTCTGAACAGATAGAAAATCTGAGAATACGTCCAAAACTCAGAACATTGCTTACATATTACTATTGATTCGTCAGGACACGGTACATAGACCCGTGATCAGATTACATTCCTAGCAAAGCACGGAAATGACAGCATCACATAGAACTAAAGCGAACACATTTTTTTTTACCATTCATCTAAAATTGTGGTCTGGAACCTACAATATATGAGTAGACAGAAGACATGGAGATCATTTTCTTTAGTCTAGCAAATGATTATGGCTGAAATATCTTATTTCAGAATCTGATACATGTACAGATTAAGAGGATGAAGGTATTGTTGCATTTCATGTAGGTTAGGCTATCAAAAGGTTAAAATCAGGCACCGAGATTTTCCTGTTCAGCGATAAACATCCGGCTCTACCACTGATTGTTCGAATAAGACAGGTGAAGACTGGAGTCCTTTTGGTCACTTCTTAAAGGGAATGAGTCAACTCATATTTTTTATTAATTGAAAACAGATAGCGACGAATGTTCTTTTTTCTAAAATGTTTATTTCTAAATGCAGATAGTCTTTTATTATCTTTTCTATGCAAGATTATGGAAGCAGCCATCTTGATGATGTTTGAAAGCATTTAAAAATATACTTTACAGCAGCCACATGGACCATAGGGCACAATAGACAGGAGATGATCATTGACATCTATGGGAGAGTTTCTCAGACATGCTCTGTGACCTCTGCAGAGGTCATTGTGCAGGGAGGAGGTAGAAAAGCCATGACCATCACCTATCCTGTGTTATCTACTATACATGCAGTGCCCTAGAGCAAGCAAACGTTGGACTATAGATGCTTGTGAACATTTGCAAACAATTACTATGCAAAGCCATCAACTCACCTCTTTTATTGCACTTAGGTTAACCTGCACTATTATTCTAATCTCTATTGTATTGAACTGCATTTATATGCCTATTGCAATATATCTTATCTGCACTGTACTGTGGAAAGGGTTAATGCACTGCCAGCTAATACTGAGAGACTTTGGGACTTTCTATCTATGCACTGAGAATTTAGAAATCTTCCACAGTTACTATAAGGCCTCTTTCACACGAGCGTGATGGATTAGGTCAGGATGCGTTCAGTGAAACTCACACTATTTTGCAAGCAAGTTCAGTCAGTTTTGTCTGCGATTGCGTTCAGTTGTTCAGTTTTTTCCGCGTGAGAAAATGCAATGTGTTTTGATGCGTTTTTCACGCGCGTGATAAAAAAACTGAAGGTTTACAAACATCTCTTAGCAACCATCAGTGAAAAACGCATCGCACCCGCACTTGCTTTTTCACGTAGCCCCATTCACTTCGATGGGGCCAGGGCTGCGTGAAAAACGTAGAATATAGAACATGCTGCGATTTTTACGCAAAGCAGATCTGATGCGTGAAAAACAACGCTCATGTACACAGACCCATTAAAATTAATGGTCAGGATTCAGTGCGGGTGCTATGCGTTCACGTCACGCATTGCACCTGCGTGGAAAACTCGCTCGGGTGAAAGGGGCCTAAGGGACAATGCCAAGGGAAGGACAAAACAGGCACATTGACCTTTTGACTGTCTGATTTATCTCTGTTTATGTCTAAAGACTTGCTTGTCTCCACCCCTTCCACTAAAAGGTTCTAGTTCAGCTAAAAACTGTATACAAGGAGAGCAGTTAGAGCCCTAGCTGTCTGCAGTTCGGGATCAGTGTTTAGTCGGTAGAGAGACCCTGCAGATAGGGAGCAGTGCTTAGTAGAAGAGACTCTGCCAGACTGCAAGAGGGACCATAAGAAGATGTTAAGATGGGGATAGTCTGCCACAGACCCTGGGTCACCAGCCCTTTGACCAGAGGGCCAGTCAGATGACTGAGCCACAGAGCGTGGCCCACTAGCCTTTTGGCCAGGGTACCAGCCTTCTGAGAGAGAGGGAAAGCTAGCTCAGGCCTTTCCTCAGCACAGAACTTTATTCTGCAGGGAGGAGACTGGAGAAGCCAGCTCAGTGCTTTGCCTGTATTGTTTTGCACTTGAGTTCCTCCATTAAAGAAGCACACTGGTTTAAATTACTGCAAACTCTGACTCTCTGGACTTATTTCCCATTTGGGTGCACCGCGCCTTACAACCCCCTCTAGAAAGCAGAAACACGTGGTGACTCCTCCACCATGTCCGAGGGACCCAGAGTACAGTTGGGACCACCCCAAACACGGCTACTGCATATACATAACACCAATGGAAGAAGCAGCACACCAAGGTTTCAAGCAAAAATAGCAAACGATATTTATAAAATATATATATATTCAAACTCTTTATTAACAGATTTGTAGAACATACTAATATTGGCATGAATGTGATGACTTTGTAACACCCCCACAGTGGTCTTACCACTACTGCACCCTGCTACTATCTCTAATGGGCTAATATAATGTCATCTTATGTATGTCTTTCCAGGTCTCCCACAATGTGCATTCATAATCTTGTTATGTAACTGTTTATTACATGTAATGTGCCTGGTTCTCCAGCAGGTGACAGCAAAAATGGCAGAGCTATCCTTAGAGAGAATGGAACTTACCATTCCATTCTCCCCCCTTTAGACATAAGTGGACCAGTCCTGGTTCTTACTAGAATGAGGTGGGGCAGTTCTAGTTTGCTCTAGTTGAGACCCCATGTTGGAGCTGACAGGAGACCGACCTATTCCTTGGTGGAAACTAAGTCAGACTAAAGAGTAAGGTGCAGCATAAAGAAGAAATCAAAGTCACTAAGCTAGCTTGTCAGCAAAGCAGAGAGAAAGAGATAAAGCAGAGGTGAGTTTGCCTGCCAGTTCATGCTAAAGCCTGCTGGAACCAAGACAAAGCCTGCTGGAACCAAGACAAAGCCTGAAAACTGTCTGGAAAAACGTTTGTTCAAATAAAGCTGCCATTGAACTTCATCTCAAGGTCTGGACTCAAGTTATTCTTTCAAATCCCTCAATTATTCCCCCTATTTACTTCTTCGGAGCCAAAGCATGGGGTCCAGCAGAGTCCAGGTAGGAGCACCGTGCCACGCATAAAGAGACATTTAGGCCGCACTACACCACTTGGCATTCCTACTAAACCTGAGATGCGATATAGAGGGCCCTGGGGGGAGGCCGCCTGTTGCAACTGGTGTCCTACAAAGTTCTCCATTAGTAAGATGGCGCTGATGGTGAGAGACCTTGGGATTGCTGCTGCGCATGCACAGTGCACTTTGTGTAATGTATTACTATACGAGTGCTAATCTCCCTTTTATAAAGAAGGCAGCGTCATCCTCATGATGTTATCGAGCATGAGCAAGATCCTGCTTTACCAGTTTAGTTCTAGGACTCTACCTCTTTTGTTTGTCATGTGGAATTTCACTCTTAGGACATCAGCCATTGAGTGCACGCCAATATGTTCTACAAACCTGTTAATATACAGTTTGATGACAAATATTAACTATGATAAAGACCAACCCCTTTTTTTAATTATCTAATAAAATATAGTTCCATGAACTTTATGACATTTTGAGATGAATAAAGGATCTACACATGTGATTGGTACACATGCACAAGTCACTCTACATATAGATTATGTTTTTACTATTATACACATTTCTATTCCTGCATAATTGCATACTAGTGAATTAGCAATTGGATTGATTATGTGATTAGAACTGAACTCTTTGTGTATATAGATCAGAGATCAGTAACCTCCAGCACTTCAGCTGTTCAGAAACTACAACTCCCAGAATCCTCCTTTCACTTCTATAGGAATTACAAGAACAGCCCAGTAAATGTGCATGCTGGGAGTTGCTGATCCCCGATAGAGATAAAGAGATAATACACTGAACAAAAATATAAACGCAACACTTTCGGTTTTGCTCCCATATTGCATTAGCTGAACTCAAAGATCTGAAGCATTTTCTACATATACAAAAGACCCATTACTCTCAAATATTGTTCACAAATCTGTGTTAGTGAGCACTTCTCCTTTGCCGAGATAATCCATCCCACCTCACAGGTGTGCCATATCAAGGTGCTGATTAGACAGCATGAATATTGCACAGGTGTGCCTTAGACTGCCCACAATAAAAGACCACTCTGAAATGTGCAGTTTGATCACACAGCACAATGCCACAGATGTCGCAACGTTTGAGGGAGCATGCAATTGGCATGCTGACTCCAGGAATGTCTACCAGAGCTGGTGCCCATGCAATGAATTTCTCTATCATAAGCCGTCTCCAAAGGCGTTTCAGAGAATTTGACAGTACATCCAACTGGCCTCACAACTAGTGAGGTCCGGATCATGAACGAATCGTTCTTTTGAATCGATTCAGATCACTGAACCGGAAGAGTTGATTCCTCTGACTGAGCGGATCCGAGTGAAGCCGCTCAGTCAGATTAGCATAGAGGCAGCAGCAGGCAGTGTAATAGGAGCCTACAGTGGAAGTTAGCCCCGCCCCTCCCCGCCCTCCAACCAATCAGAGGCAGCCAGCACTGACTCACAGCACAGGAGGAGTCGTGCAGGGACTCCAAGAAACGGCTGAGAGTTTATTAGTTAAAAGAATCTAATTAGTCTCAGAGACGTGTCACAGAGTCCCTGCCAGGCTTCCTGCTCTGCGGCTCCGTGTCTCCCGACAAGTCCGTCCGGGTGGGTATAGTATTCCATGTAGCAGAGCTGTGTGTGTACAGGGTGCTTGCAGCAATGTAGCAGAGCAGGAAGCCTGGCAGGGACTCGGATGGTGACACGTTTCTTTTAACTCAAAGAATCAAATGAGTCTCTGACTCATTTGATTCTTTTAACTAATAAACTCTTAGACCATTATTTAAATCCCTGCAATAACTATACAGTGTAATTACATCAGTCTGCTCCACTGCAGCAGAGCTGTGTTTGCCAGGAGAGAGTCCCTGCAGACCTTCGGTTCACTTGAGAGCCGACTCAGCGAGTGAACCGAAGATTCGATGAGCTGAGCATGCGCATTGATCTTCAGTTCACTTGCTTCTGCCGGCTCAGGAAGTGAACCGAAGATCCGATTCATAAATCGGTTCTTTTGAATGAACTGATTCAAATGAATCGATTCATGAAAAAGATCCGAACTTCCCATCGCTACTCACAACCGCAGACCACGTGTAACCACACCAGCCTAGGATCTCCACATCCAGTATGCTCACCTCCATGATTGTCTGAGACCAGCCACCCGGACAGCCAAAGTATTTCGGCACAAACTTACAAACAGTCTCAGGAAGCTAATCCAAGCAAAGGGAGAACTAACTCTCCTTAGAGAGAGAGCACCTTAATCAGTGTGAGGAGACTTATAGGCCATACACGCTCCTCTGGAATTCTGGGAGGGAAGAAATGCAAATTAGCTTTTAACAAGCTCTGCCTCTAATGTCACCAGATGTAAGGCAGCCATCCTACAAGTCAATGTTCAGCTCTTAAAATAAGCCTTGAGACATGACTTGGATATTAAATAAACCAGCACCTCATCTGCAGACAGCTGTTTCGGGGCAATTGCCCCTCATCAGTGCAGAGAGTACTGGCTTAACTGTGTAGGAGGCCTGTGGCCCAGTTAAGCCACTCTCTGCTCTGTTACAAACTTTCTCCTACAGTTGTGTTCTTTATAATTAAGGATAGTTCCACACCTGCAGTCAAGCTATCCACACCATACCTGGCTTAGGCTACTTTCACACTTGCGGCAGAGTGATCCAGCAAGCAGTCCATATATTTTTCACATTTTTACCATTGCAGTATTTTTAATGCCGAATCCAGCACTAGTACATTTCAATGTAAATTAATGCTGGATCCGGCAACTTACCTGGAATTTTGGACGGAGATAATACCACAGCATGCTGCGGTATTTCCTCCGTCCAAAACGCCGTTCAGTGACTGACCTGAAGACATCCTGATGCATCCTGAACTGATTTCTCTCTATTCAGAATGTATGGGGATGAAACTGGTCAGTTCTTTTCCGGTATAGAGCCCCTAGGACGGAACTCAGTGCCGGAAAAGAAAAACGCTAGTGTGAAAGTAACCTTAGCCGGATAGGGCCATATACCACCGGAGCCAATTGGCTAAAATGAGATCCCGTGGGGATTCGCCGTTTCCGGCATTTCACAGTCAGTATTTGTCATCAGCATTTGTAAGCCAAAATCAGAAGTGGGTCTAAAACACAGAAGAGATTCCAGCCCTGGTTTTGGCTCACAAATATGGATGCAAAATACTGAAATTTGCCATAGAGCTTTTCACACAATTCAATTTAATGGTTTAATTGACGAAAAGCCTATGAAAGCTGTTTATAATTTGTCATACAATTGGTAAAGTTTATAATGAAATTGCACAGGGATGTGCACAGGTTATGTAAAGATGATGGTTAGGACCTTAGAAACATTTCCTCTGGTCGGTCCAAATAATTCCAATCCAAAACTGGCTACCTCCATGCCATAAGCAGGTACACATAAAGCAGATCTACAATGTCTGGTGCCTAGGGAAGTGATAATAAGGGCTGTGGGCTATCAAGGTTCACCACAGTCACATGTGCATTTGCTAAATTATGCTTTAAAGAGGTTGTCCAGGATTAGAAAATCATGGCTGATTTATTCCAAAAACAGCCCCACATCTGTCCATCACAGAAGAAATGAATGGGTCCGGATTCAGTGCGGGTGCAATGCGTTCACCTCACGCATTGCACCCGCGCGGAAATCTCGCCCTTGTGAAAGGGGCCTTAGAGTGCTCAGTCCAGCCTCTGCATGCAGCGGTGCCATGCTCATGAGGCCTGACTGAAAGGGGCCTTCTGCTTTCCACATGAAATTATCTACATTTGGTAGGAAAAAGAGTCTTACAAAAGTAATTTAACATTTGGGTGGAAATATGTACTGGATCATGCATATCATGTCATTAAAAGCACAACTGAATAGAAAGAAATCTGAAATCTGATACTCAATACAGTAAAAAAATAAGTGTTTGTCAGACTTGGAAAGTTCATCCTCATGTACTCCATTAAGAAATTCTGTGTTAAGATAGGGGAACAATCCCTACCCACTATTCAGGACTTTCAGGTAATAGAATGGCAACAAAGATGGTCTCTCACTCTGGAGGACCCAACATGTCCATCTATTACATGGACAACCTGTTGGCTTTTATTGAAGATGTGCAATGCTTTATTTCTCCTGTGGTGGTGCTGTAGGGAAGCTGAACACTTGCTAGATCCTCGCACAGATAACATTTGATTGCCCGGTGTCCCAGCAACAGGAAAAGCTCATTGTTAAGGGACTTTAACAAAAAGAGGTTGTCCAAAATGTCCTGTTCTAGTAGGATGTTTGGCAATTTCTAAAAACTTTATTTATCATGCCAAAATAAGATCTCCCTCTTGATATAATAATTTCCATAATGTATCAAAGAAATCATACAAAAAAAGAATAATAAGAACAGGACATTCATCAACATTGTGCCTAATGACTTTATTTGTGTTGTGTCCATATGAGGATGTGATATGTCAGGTATTTCCTGCCCATGCTATCAATGTGCAGCACACTTGTAGACTGGTAACGAGAGTAATTGTCTTACACTGTCCTGTACTGCCAGTCTGTATCATTCAAGGAAGTCCCCTTTCCATAAATATGTTATCTTCGGGATTTCCTCTAACCATCACAGAAAGTACTTCACAAATGATTGTGGACCAATTGCATAACTGGTTGTACTAATGTGCACATAAAGGAGGTGGCATGTCCATTACAAAGTTATCACCATTTTTAGAAGGAGAAAATAAACTGTAATATTTCACTGAAAAACACAGAAATATTTAGAATGTCTATGTATTTACCTTTGTAATTGAACAGTTGTATTTTTTATGTCTTTCCATATGTAAAACTCTCTAAAATTCCCATAATTGTCAACTCTTCTGCAACCGATCCACGGCAGCCAATATAGATTAATTTTCCAATGGATCCTGTGAGATTACATTGACTTATAATGGTTTCTGACCAGTTTCCGTTGGACTTCTGATCTTTTTACTTTAAAAACCCCCCTGAATCTTAGTTTATTTTTATCATCTTTAAAAATAAAATATTTCAAACCTATATTTACATGAAAGAGAAAAATCCACAAAATGGATTACAATGTCAACCTTGTGAGCAATAGATGCCACCAGAACACAAGTCATGGCCTTTCCTCAGCTTCCACATTATAAGATGAGACATTTTTAACTGTGCTCTGTTGGCAAGAGCCATGCTCAGTAGTTCACACAGAAGATCAGATCTTTGTAATGCCAAAGCCTGGATCATAGCAACTCTCCACGGACAAAAAATGAGTTCTCATCAGAGGCCGCACCATAATAGGCAGCGTTTATGTTATCTGAAGGAAGCATTAATGAGGTCTGAATCCCGAGAGACAGAGCGCTGCATTAAAAGTCAAGTATGGACTATAATTTTTTCAATTCATAATAAGCAATGCCGCTTTTAAAAGTGGGCAATAAACTATAAAATGTGTACTCTTTCCATGATAAGAAGGACTTATAAAGCATAGAAAATGCAGGGAGTTAAATAACTGAATAAGTTACACTGAATCTTTATTCCAAAATAATGTACCAATCTGCCCAGCTACTCCTGTTGAAGGGGTCGTCGGGTTTCCAATAGTGATCGGTGGGGGTCCCACTCCCGGCACCCTCACCAATCAGCTGTTTGAAGAGACTGCAGCTTGTATGAGCGCTGCATTCTCTTTACAGTTTACCTGCTCACCATCAACATTGCAGTGACGAGCAGGTGTAATTAGAACTCCTCATCCCTATTCACTTGAATGGGACAGAGTGTAACTACTACTTTCTTATTCAAGTGAAAGGGATGGAGGAGCGGTAATGACCCTGCTCACCGCTGCAATGCCGATGGCAAGCAGGTAAGCAGTGAAGAGAAAGCAGTGCTCGCAAGACCGCTGCATCCTCTTCAAACTGCTGATTGGTGTGGGTGTTGGGAGTCGGACCCTCTATTGATCTGATATTGATGACCTATCCTGAGAATAGGTTATCAATATCGGAAACCGGACAACCCCTTTAATACCACGTTGCCCACATAGAGGACTCTTTTCTTTAAAGAGTTTGTTCCATTAAGACAGGGATGGCCAACCTAAAGCTCTCCAGCTGTTGCAAAACTACAACTCCCAACATTCACACACTGCCTACAGCTATCAGCCTACAGCAGGGCATGGTGGGATTTGTAGTTTTACAACAGCTGGAGAGCCACAGGTTGGCCATCCCTGCATTAAGACAACTAATCCCCTATCCACAGATGGGAAAAAGGTCGGATTGGCCGGAGATCTGACGGCTGGGTAACCCACCACCAATCACCAGAACAGTGGCCCGTGCTCCTTTGTTTTGAATGAGCCAAAAGGTCATGTATGCATGCTGCCACTCCATTCAACTCTATGGGGCTACCACAGAACCATTTGGGTTCAGCAAATCCTTTCAACCTATGCAAATTCTGACTCCAGATATCGCTATAATTTTTTCTCACTAGACACTGAAGACTGGCAATCTATGCCTATGTGGTAAGCCTATTGGAAATGGACCGACTGAAATTTTTTTGAGGCATGTTCTATCGAACTCTATGAGGGACATTTATTAACGCTGGCATTCCCATACGCCAGTCTTGATCGCTCTGCGTGAGATGCACCTAATTTATTAAGAGGCAGATCTTTGTCGCTCTGTGTGCCAGAATCTGTAGTCTAGCCAGGGGGTAGTGTATACTTCACCTAAAACTTACACTAGTTTCTGGCGTAAATTATAGTAAATCCAGTGGGCTGTGCTAAGCCTTGCTATTTTGCATCCACATAAGAAAAGTGTCGAAAAGGTTCTAAAGTCCGAAATTATTGCACACATTTGGTGTCCTCCATAATTTGCAACTTTTGGGGCGTAAAGACATTAGTAAATGCCCCTCCATAAGTATGAGGAATTCACCCAAAGAATGAATGCTTCTAGGGGAGAATATCTCTACATACACAGGGGGGACATTTATCAAAACTGGTGCAAAGGAACGCTGGCCTAATGGCCAATAGCAACCAATCAGATTTCACCTTTCATTTTTCAGAGAAAATGATCAATCCGATTTCTGTGGGCAACTAAGCCAACTTTCCTTTACACCAGTTTTGATAAATCTCCCCCACAGAGCCCAAACATGCCATTGTGAATTTGCCCCCATATCAACAAATTCAACTTGAATGCATTTATGTGGGTGGTCGAGATAGGTTATCATGCAGAAGATTAAAATTTATTTTTCCATTAACTTCCATCTTATTTTTTTTTCTTGATTTCACAAGATGTTCGTAAAAAGTATGTTTAATGAAACAAAGAAATTGTTTACTGATCCAACGGATGCAGAATGTGCGCACTGCTTCAGCCCAATGGAAAATAAACAGGTTGCTTTGGTTAAGCAAACAATTGTTCAGTTGATTGAGCATTATTCCATTAATTAGGATTTATCGGCTCAGAGCTGTTTAGAACAATGTGAGAACAGCTGCACTTATTCATTAGACACAAGTTGATAATTAGCAACTAACAAAAGGAGGGTATAATTAAAAGCAGTACTGCAAGACAAAAGCTCGAGGGATCCCATGCTTGAAATGCGTTGGAACCAATATTAATATATTCATTTTTAAGAGGACACAGAAGAGTGGCTTTCCTGGTTTATGACTACAGGCACTATTAAAATATATCAATTCTGCAACCTCGGGTCACCAGTTACTCTCCAAATAACCCAGTGGAACTACAATTCTCTAGTCACTATGGTGGATCATTATTATCTCTTCACTAACCAATGGAGCAAAAAAGCATGTATGGTGTAAACAGTATACATGCCAGTAACAAAAATATCACCTATGGTCATTTATTAAAGGGGTTCTCCAGGAGCGATTTAAAAAGTCTGCCAGCAACCTGCCCTAGAATATGAGCAGGACTGGTTGCCTTCACTTGCAAAGCTGCCTAAGGGGATGAGGGGCAGGGCATCACTACACACTACACTCCTCTACAATACATGGTGATGATGTGATCCTACCCATGATCAGGGGTGCACCTAGCCCAGTGATGGCTAACCTCCGTCACTCCAGCTGTGGCTAAACTACAATTCCCAGCATGCTCCATTCCTTCTGTGGAGTTCTGAGAACAGCCAAGCAAGTGTGCATCTTGAGAGTTGTAGTTTTACCACAGCTGGAGTGCTGGAGGTTAGCTATCATAGACCTAGCCTTTCTGCTGCCTGAGGGGAAAACTAAAAACTATGCCCCCCCATGAAAAATTCTCAACTTACCCCTTCCCTCCAGCCCTACTGTTAAAGGCATGCTTGGAAAACATTACATACAGCGCTACAAAACATGCAAGAGAATACAGCGCCACATACCTCTTAGGCTACTTTCACACTGGCGTTTTGGCTTTCCGTTTCGGAGATCCGTTCAGGGCTCTCACAAGCGGTCCAAAACGGATCAGTTTTGCCCTAATGCATTCTGAATGGAAAAGGATCCGCTCAGAATGCATCAGTTTGTCTCCGTTTAGTCACCATTCCGCTCTGGTGGTAGACAGAGTTTTTCTGTCCGCCATGTGGTGCAGATCGAGATTAATCCGTCCTGACACACAATGCAAGTCAATGGGAACAAATCAGTTTTCTCTTTTTTTTGACAATTGAAAACGTATCCGTCCCCCATGGTCTTTCAATGGTGTTCATGACAGATCTGCCAAGGCTATATAAGACATAATACAACCGAATCCATTCATTACAGATGCATGTGGTTGTATTTTGCAATGGAAGCGTTTTTGCAGATCCATGACGGATCCGCAAAAAACGCTAATGTGAAAGTAGCCTTACATCCATTGTTGTCTTCTCTGATGTAGATGTTCTCTTTCCTCATCTTCTCCATTCAGACCAGACCGCCATGATGATTTCTTTTAGCTATCTCTTGTCTCTGCAGAGTTTGGCACACAGACACCTTAGTTTACTACTTTTCCATCATCCTCTCACCTTCTGAACACCCCATCCTGCCCCCCCCCCAATACTGTGCCTGCTGTGCTCACCAATACTATACTGCAGAAACAGTCCCCATGAAAATACTAGTACCATACAGATAGTGCCCCCTTCAATAATCAAAAAAATAACAGTGTCCAGCAAATTGTGCCCCTGACACTCACAGTACTATAAACAGTGTCCTCCAAAAATAATTGTGCTAAGCTGAAACTGTTACAGGGTGCCCCTCACTGTAGAGTACACTATGTGGTAACAGTAATAAGGTCCCTTATTTTGCCCCGGAAGTAATAATGCCCCATACTAGTAATCATGCTCCTTGTAGTCCACCCAGTAGTAATCAAGCCAACAATAATGCCCAGTAGTAATAATTCCCCCTATAATGTGTGCTTGTACAAAAAAAAAAAAACACTTTCAATGTGTCTGTACAAAAAAATACCCCCTTATATGTGCCAGTACAAAACATGCTCCTTAATAACAGGTGCCAGTACAAATGACCCCCTATTAGTGCCCCCAGTAGAACAAATGTACCAATAGTGGCCCCCTAATAATGTGTTCAATTACAAAAATGCCCCTTTTTAGAGCCCCCAATGTCCCTCCCCCAGTTGGAAAAAAAGACCCCCCACACACACACACACACACACACACACACACACACATAGTGGCCCAACAGCATGCTGCCAAATTAAAATAATAAACTCAAATACTTACCTCCATTCTAGGACACAGACCTCTTCTGGTCTGTGCCCCGAGCTGTATGCAGCCCAGCAAAGCTTGCACGATGACGATAGGGTACAGGCACTAGGACAAAATCCTATTAAAGCGAACAGAAGGGCAGGGAGACATCGCTCCCATGCCCCGTTGCAGCATTTAACTGTATCACTGTCCTGAGAACAGCGATACATTTGAATATGCAGAGATGAACTCTTCAACAACGAAAGGACTTTGCCTCCCACTTGTCCTACCTGGTGCTGCCTGAGGCAATCGCCTCACCTCGCCTCATTGGCGGTGCACACTTGCCTATGATATGCCATTATGGCTGAGCAGCCTGACAGCTCACGGTTTTGTACTGTATGCAAGTGCCAAAGTAACACCCCTATCCCCAGGCAGCTCGGCAACTGGAGGCAACCAGTCCTACACACATTCTAGGATGGCTTTGTGGCGGCCATTTTAAATTATTCCTGGACAAGCCCTTTAAAAGGTCAATTCATCAGGGAAATACATAGTAGAATATAGTCAAAAAATATGGTGTATCAACAGCTATGGTAGCACCTTAGACAATTTATTATTTATTTAGTTATTATACTCACTTACGGTATAAAGCGCTGACATCTGTATGTCTTTAGAGTGTGGGAGGAAACTGCAGGGTCAACGGGGCTTAAAGGGGTTTTCCAAGACCGATTTAAAATGGCCCTCAGCAATCTGTCCTACAATGTGTATAGACTGGTTTCCTCCACTTGCAGAGCTGCCTAGGATTGTGGGGGCAGGGCCTCACTACACATTATGCTCTGGCACTTACATATTGATAAGTTTTCTGTCAGGCTTCTCAGCTCTGATGACGTATCATAGGCAGGATCACTTCATTACCATTTGTTGTAGAGCAGTGTAGAGTGTAGTGAGGTCCTGCCGTCTTACCCTCCTAGGCAGCTCTGCAAGTCCTGCTCACATACTAGGACAGGTTGCTGGTGGCCATTTTGAATCATGCCCAGAGAAACCCTTTAAAAGAAGACATACTCCTCTTCACAGGGGTGGACTGTTAACTTAAAGTGGCCCTGTAAAAAATACTCAATGACTAGCTAAAGTCGGTCATTTGTATTTAACTTGTATTTTATTTTTTTAAATCTTCATTCTTTCTATGCTTGGGAGTCAAGTGAGTGGCCCTACTTAAATATTTGACAACTATACAGGGAGTGCAGAATTATTAGGCAAGTTGTACTTTTGAGGATTAATTTTATTATTATACAACAACCATGTTCTCAATGAACCCAAAAAACTGAATTTTGGAAGTAGTTTTTAGTTTGTTTTTAGTTTTAGCTATTTTAGGGGGATATCTGTGTGTGCAGGTGACTATTACTGTGCCTAATTATTAGGCAACTTAACAAAAAACTAATATATACCCATTTCAATTATTTATTTTTACCAGTGAAACCAATATAACATCTCAACATTCACAAATATACATTTCTGACATTCAAAAACAAAACAAAAACAAATCAGTGACCAATATAGCCACCTTTCTTTGCAAGGACACTCAAAAGCCTGCCATCCATGGATTCTGTCAGTGTTTTGATCTGTTCACCATCAACATTGCGTGCAGCAGCAACCACAACCTCCCAGACACTGTTCAGAGAGGTGTACCGTTTTCCCTCCTTGTAAATCTCACATTTGATGATGGACCACAGGTTCTCAATGGGGTTCAGATCAGGTGAACAAGGAGGCCATGTCATTAGATTTTCTTCTTTTATACCCTTTCTTGCCAGCCACGCTGTGGAGTACTTGGACGCGTGTGATGGAGCATTGTCCTGCATGAAAATCATGTTTTTCTTGAAGGATGCAGACTTCTTCCTGTACCACTGCTTGAAGAAGGTGTCTTCCAGAAACTGGCAGTAGGACTGGGAGTTGAGCTTGACTCCATCCTCAACCCGAAAAGGCCCCACAAGCTCATCTTTGATGATACCAGCCCAAACCAGTACTCCACCTCCACCTTGCTGGCATCTGAGTCAGGCTGGAGCTCTCTGCCCTTTACCAATCCAGCCACGGGCCCATCCATCTGGCCCATCAAGACTCACTCTCATTTCATCAGTCCATAAAACCTTAGAAAAATCAGTCTTGAGATATTTCTTGGCCCAGTCTTGACGTTTCAGCTTGTGTGTCTTGTTCAGTGGTGGTCGTCTTTCAGCCTTTCTTACCTTGGCCATGTCTCTGAGTATTGCACACCTTGTGCTTTTGGGCACTCCAGTGATGTTGGAGCTCTGAAATATGGCCAAACTGGTGGCATCTTGGCAGCTGCACGCTTGACTTTTCTCAGTTTATGGGCAGTTATTTTGCGCCTTGGTTTTTCCACACGCTTCTTGCGACCCTGTTGACTATTTTGAATGAAACGCTTGATTGTTCGATGATCACGCTTCAGAAGCTTTGCAATTTTAAGAGTGCTGCATCCCTCTGCAAGATATCTCACTATTTTTGACTTTTCTGAGCCTGTCAAGTCCTTCTTTTGACCCATTTTGCCAAAGGAAAGGAAGTTGCCTAATAATTGTGCACACCTGATATAGGGTGTTGATGTCATTAGACCACACCCCTTCTCATTACAGAGATGCACATCACCTAATATGCTTAATTGGTAGTAGGCTTTCGAGCCTATACAGCTTGGAGTAAGACAACATGCATAAAGAGGAGGATGTGGTCAAAATACTCATTTGCCTAATAATTCTGCACTGCCTGTATATGTATGCACACTCATGCAGGGAAGGGAGTAGCACCACCCACTAGACTCCGAAGCATAGAAAGAACAGGGATTTAAATAAATGGAATAAGTTATACTAATACAGCAGGAGAAGCTAAATAGATTGATCTAGTAACTAGATCAATCTATTTAGCTTCTCCAGCTGTATAAAATGATTTATTGCACAGCATTTTCCCTTTAAAGTGACTTTTATGAGATTAGAAAATGTATCAGTTTTTTCCCTACTGTTGGCCATGGGATGGTATTGCAGTACAGAAGAAAAAGAAAAAAGGACCCTAAAATCACAAATTTATTTATATTAATTTTAAAATAAACCCACAGATATAGGTAACCAAGCTGTAGGGAGGAGGGGTATATCAGGGGAGATTTTTCCCTGCAGAAACCCTAGTTTACCCTCTGCCCGGAGACGACCCCTAGTGGTGGGGTCTCCCCGCCCTCGTACCTATCCTCATACACCTTGGAAAACCCTAAACAAAAAGACCTTTTCTAGGCATCATCCCGAGGAGTTTCCCCAGGGTGGGTTCTTCAGGGGGTTGGTATAGGTTAGATAAGGCACTAAAAGAAAAGATGATCAACAGATATAAGCTGAAACCTGCACTATCGAGCACACACTAGGCGACAGGCGTCATGGGGGCATCCCACATGTAGCATATCCCGCTTCCAATCCATCAGGAACTACATAGGTAGGAGGACGGGGAGAACCCACCACTAGGGGTCGTCTCTGGGCAGAGGGTAGACTAGGGTTTCCGCAGGGAAAGATCTCCCCTGATATACCCCTCCTCCCTACACCATACCGTCCCCTATCTCCCTACGTTATCTACATCCCTTTACGTTATCTACATCTCTTTATATCTATTGTGACTATCAATTGTGATCATGTACTTACTCTACCATTAGGGTTCCCCACTTGTTGGTCCCTCTTGGTTACCTATATCTGCTGGTTTATTTTAAAATTAATAGAAATAAATTTGTGATTTTAAGGGTCCTTTTTCTTCTGTAATTATGATATTTTGTTAGGACACCTCTACTATCCTTGATATCTTACTGTATGTTCATGTGGTATTGCAGTACAGCCTCATTCAAGAGTAGCTTCAATACCAAACACAGTCCATGGACAGGAATGGCGCGGTTTCTGGAGGCATAAAGAAAGACTTGAGTTTCTTCTAATCTCAAACATTGTGGCAGAAAAAAAAAACAACTACAAATCCAGCCTGACTGCAGTTCTAATGACCTGAATTAACAGCATCATAGGACCGTCATGATGTCCATAGAATTTCTCATAGCTCACGCAAGACAGACCTAATGGAAGTCAAAAGGATTCATTTAGAACATTATGAAGGGCATCTAGTCCATTTATACTAGAAAACAGGATTATGCTCAACTGACCCCTAGTTACACTGTAATTACTATACATAAATTTAACAAAATCTTTGCAATGTTTCCGCTGTAACCAAACTAAATACGGTCACATTCAGGTGGATTTAGATGCGATGATTCTGCAGCCGAATGTAAGGAAGGAGGCGTTCCTTCCCGACAGTTGGCTGCTTGTTCAGTGAAGGAGACCACTGCATTTACATGCAGCGATCGCGATCCCTCGTCCTCATACAGAATCATGGTGTCTGAGCAGCAGATCACTGTTTAGACCACATGATCTGCTGCCCAGAAACTATGATCAGTGGTGCCTGCATGAACGACAGCATCACCCGATTAACTCCCCAGGACAGTTATCCAGTTAAATACCATGGCGAGGGCAGCAGTATTTTGTGCAGCACTGTGCTATTTGCTTCTGTTGAGACAGTACTTTTAGAGTATTGCAAGCCCCCTACTTCTATTGTCCCTGCCTACTTGTGCTGCTCCACCTTCTGTCAATTTGGACCCGCCTACAACATGGATCCACTTTTCAGTTTCTTTCCAGGCCCACTTTAAATTCCTAGTCCGCCCATGTTTGTTTGTGTTGCTGTGACATGATTTAAATACAGAAGGAAATATGGTTTGTAAGTTTTTAAAGGGAATCTCTTACTTTAACTGTATTTAACCAGTGCTAATGCAATGTAGCTCACTCTACCGTCATTAAAACTAGGGGGGTTATTTATCAAACTGGTGTAAAGTAGAACTGGCTTAGTTGCCCATAGCAACCAATTAGATTCCTCCTTTCATTTTCCAAAGGAGCTGTTTAAAATGAAAGGTGGAATCTGACAGGTTTCTATGGGCAACTAAGCCAGTTCTACCTTACACCAGTTTGATAAATAACCCCCCTAGTTTTAATGACGGTAGAGTGAGCTACATTGCATTAGCACTGGTTAAATACAGTGAAAGTAAGAGATTTCCTTTAAAAAACTTACAAACCATATTTCCTTATGTATTAAATTAAACTTTACACCTGTTTGATAAATGACCCCCTATATCAGTGATGGCTAACCTCCGGCACTCCAGCTGTGGTGAAACCACGACTCCCAGCATGCTCCATTTATTTCAATAGAGTTCTGAGAGCAGACAAGCAAGGGGGGCATCTTGGGAGTTGTATTTTTACCACAGCTGGAGTGCCAAGGTTAGCCATCACTGCCCTATATCTTTGTCAGGGTTATCCTCCTCTGTGACATCACTATTTTCTTTCAACTCCGCTGCAATGTCAATGTCTGCCTCAGTGAAATCTCATGTCATCAACAGCTCGGTGCATGCGCTGTATCTACACTGAGTCTGATGCACACCGTAGGCAAGACACTGCGCAAGCAGTTCCCCGTTCTGTACTTGTGCAGGAGTTTGCCAAGGCAGACGCTGATGTAGCGGGCGAGTTGAAAGAAGATAGTGATGTCATAAAGGAGAGGGTGAACTGGAAACAGGCAGATTTGGGCACTTGGAAGAGGCAGGCCTAGGCTCTTGAAGGAGTAGGGTTTGGGCTCCTTGAACCATTGTTGATGCCCTACTGGGCACTTTGTTCAGAATTAGAGATGAGCCGAAGTTATTGCTTCACGAAGTCTCGCAAGATTTCGCGCAATAACTTCATAAATTAATTTGTACTGTAAAAAAAAACCTCATTTATACTATAAAAAGTGGGAAAGGTTTTTTTACAGTACAAAATAATTTATGAAGTTATTGCGCGAAATCTTGCGAGACTTCATGAAGCAATAACTTTGGCTCATCGGAGCTAATACATTCGAATACTGTACGGAGCTCCTGCTCGGATGTTTCATCAGAAGTCAATTCGCTCATCCCTATTCAGAATGCTAATGCGCTTCAAAGTTAATTTTCTGGCGTCCTGAAAGATGGACAAACCTGACAAAGATTGTCTAAGCATGCCACTGGTCTCAATATTACTAAAGTTGCCCACTTATGAAATGGTTTCACGCAGCCGTATTTTATTTTGCAGATGTCTCAATATTCTGCTTAATGCCTTACATATGTCCTAAAAAATGCCTCGCAGTACAACTATCCATTAAACAAGAGGACTGAGGTTAGATTGAATGCCTGCGCCACTATCATGTCATGTGGAATTACTATTGGACCATAAAAAGGGGTAAATGTAACAAAATGCTAATGTGTGCAAACAATAAAAGAACCCAACATTGTGCACTCCGATGCATAACAAACTACAGTATATAAAGATGGATCCTGGGGAGTAGTAAAAGAAATAATGCAGACTTTAAATGGCACTAGCATCTGCGAGCAAGAATACACTCAAAAGATAAACCTGGTTACGTAATAAAAAGCTCTGTTCATATCATTTAGGACATGAAAATCCTTCTAAAACGCCTGGATAAAGCCATAAGTTAACTTCATACTCTAAAGAGCATCCATAATATTTTTTTCATTTTTATAATGGACTCAGGGAATACAATGGACCGCATACAATGAACTTCAGCAGTCTGTTCCGGAAGAGATTTTAACGCTAGTGTGAAATAATTTTGAAGCATATTGTGATATATACGGTATCTTTTATTTTTTTTCTCATTTTTGCAGAAATACTCTTTACTGTGGTGCAGAGATGGGCTGGGGACCAGTGGTTCTGCTTGGATTACCTTCAATTACAAATCCCACAATATGATATAAAATCCTTAAACCCTTTCCTTCTACCAAACATAGTTTTTATCAGATTTCATTTTTATAATGGACTCAGAGAATGCAATGTACTCTTCCCTTCTACCAGACATAGTTTTTATCAGATTTCATTTTTATAATGGATTCGGAGAATACCATGTATTCTCCGAGTCCATTATAACAATGAAATCTGATAAAACTATGTCTGGTAGAAGGGAAGGGATTAAGGATTTTATATCATATAGTGTGATTTGTAATTGAAGGTAATCCACGCAGAAATACTGGTCCCCAGCCCGTCTCTCCACCACAGTAAAGTAAAGAGCATTTCTGCTAAAATGAGAAATAAAGGGGGAAAAAAAAAATGATACTGTATATATCACAATATGCCTTTAAATTGTTTCACACTAGTGTTAAAATCTCAGCCGGAAAACAGACAGCTGAAGTTCATTGTATGCGGTACAGCCAAAAAGAGCTGGAGCACCGCCAGGGCCCATTGACTATAACGGGACCCGACGGGGAGTGCCGGTATTCGACCAGACAAAAGACACCGAAAGCAAGAGTTTCTGTCCGGCCGAATGACAAATACGCTAATCCTTCAAAAACCTATTTAACCCTACATTCATATTAAGGCTGTATTAAACAGCCCCAATCTGCAGGCAATTGTTGGGAGGGAAGCGTTCCTTCCTGGCAATTGCCTGCTCGCTAGTGGAGGACACCGTTGCTATTACATGCAGTGATGTCCTCCACAGCATGGGGAGGAGCAATCATTATGCCATTGCTCATCTCCATACCGTCTAGTTATTTGCTGTATATACAAATATAATGCTAGAATATAATATATATGTGGAAGCCTGATAGACAACTCCAAATCAAAAATACCACACATATCAAGATATAATACAAATCTTTATTATTGAATCCAAAACAAGGATATATACAACTCAAAAGTGATATAATGACTATAATAACATATCAATGTGAGAAGTGCTGGGATGCAGAACAACCCCCCCCCCCCAGAATGGTAGATCAGATCAGTAACAATAAGATATCAGTTCTGATATAGATTAATATTATTATTAAATATTAAAGCGCCATTCCTGAGGTACACATACATAATACAGACAATTGCACTAATCATAAACAAAACAAGTTACAAACTGGTACAGAAGGAGAGAGGGCCCTGCCCGTGAGGGCTTACAATCTACATGGTATGGGAGAAGGACACAGTAGGTGCGGGTGAAGTTGGTTATGGCGGTATAGAGGCAGCAGGGTCACTGGTTGTAGGCTTGTCTGAAGGTGAGTTTTCAGGTTTCTTTTGAAGGATTCCACTGTAGGTGAGAGTCTGATACGTTGGGGTAGTGAGTTCCAGAGTACGGGGGATGCGCGGGAGAAATCTTGGAGGCGATTGTGGAAGAGGTGATAAGAGGAGAGGAGAGAAGGAGGTCTTGTGAGGATCGGAGAGTGCGTGTGGGGATGTATCGGGAAAGTAGTTCAGAGATATCGAGAGACGGGACAGGTTATGGATGGCCTTGTATGTGTTTGTTAGTACTTTGAAGTGAATTCGCTGGGCAATGGGGAGCCAGTGAAGGGATGGGCAGAGGGGAGAGGCAGAGGAGTAATAGGGTGAGAGGTGGATTAGTCAGGCAGCAGAGTTGAGGATAGATTGGAGGGGTGCGAGATTGCTAGATGGAAGGCCACAGAGGAGAGTGCTGCAGTAGTCTAGGCGGGAGATGATGAGGGCATGTACAAACATTTTTCGCAGATTCAAAGTTAAGGAAAGCGTGGATGCGGAAGATGTTTTTGAGTTGCAGGCAGCAGGTGGTGGAAAGGGCTTCGATGTGCGGTCGGAAGGAAAGGGCAGAATCCAAGGTCACTCCAAGGCAGCAGACTTGATTGACCGGGGATAGTGTGCAGCCATTGATCGTGATAGATAGGTCTGTTGGGGGGTTGAGCAAGATGGGGGAAAAAATGATAAATTCTGTTTTATCCATGTTAAGTTTTAGAAAGCGAAAGGCAAAGAAGGATGATATAGAACAGGCATCCTCAAACTGCGGCCCTCCAGCTGTTGCAAAACTACAACTCCCAGCATGACCGAACAGCCTACAGATAGCCTACAACAGGGAATTGTGGGAGTTGTAGTTTTACAACAGCTGGAGGGCCGCAGTTTGAGAATGCCTGATATAGAAGATAGACATTGTGGGATTCTTGATAGTAAGGTTGTGATGTCTGGACCAGAGAGGTAGATTTGTGTGTCATCAACATAAGAGTCATACTGAAAGCCATGGGACTCAATGAGCTGTCCCAGGCCAAAAGTGTAGACAGAGCCTTGCGGGACACCAACAGAGAGGGAATGAGACAAGGAGGTGGCGCGGGAGTGGGAGACACAACATGTCTGTTCTGTGAGGTCTGATGTGATCCAGAAGAGGGCCAGGTCAGTGATGCCATCTTACTACTCAGCATTACTATTTATTATTATTTAATTCCATTTTATCTTTTCCTGTACTACCAATGCATGTATTTTAGTGGTGTTTAGCCATGTGTCCACAATAATTGGGTGGGTGGCTGTTATTTCAGCTAATCCTTGGTACTTCACATATATTTATTTTACTGTGGATTGGCCTCCCTCTGTCACCGCTACCTATATGATATATGACTAGTTATGCCAGTTATGGGATTGTGTTTACATGGAGTTCACTGCCCGGTTTGGGCTCTTTTAGCTCTACAACTTTGGGATCAATAGATTACTTATTCTTTTTTGGCATTTGTTACATATCCTTCTTATTATTTACAGTCTATTTGTCCAGTCATATTAATCTATATCAGGACCAATATCTTATTGTTAATGATCTGATCTATCATCCTGGGGGAATTTTGTTCTGCATCCCAGCACTTCTCACATTGATATTTTATTATGGTCATTTTAGCACTTTTGTGTTGTATATATCCTTGTTTTGACTTCAATAATAAAGATCACGATTAGACACCACAATCTGCCACCAGCAAATGCAAACGCTTGTTCATAGGGTAATTGGCGGCAGTATTACACTGCCAGATGATCGCTCGTTCATTGAGTAATCGGTAGCACCTTTAAACCGGCAGATTAATTGGTAACTAGCTTTTGTACGAATGATCGTTATCAATAATCTTCCCGGACATTTCAGTTTAATTTCAGTCACCAGCAGTGGAGACCCCCAAGGTTGCAGCTTAAAAAGTAAAAAAATAAATAAATAAAGTGGGCAAAAGATTGTCCGCATTCAACCGATCATGTCCTAACCTTGCATTTTCAGCTGACAACAACAAAAATCCAACTTGACCAATCAGATTTTTGGCATCCAGTGCCATCATCCATCACGATTGACCATCCACGTATAATTTCTAAATAAATCAACCATTCTTTTCTGTGTATGGGTAGCGTTAGATAAAAAACAACTTAAAGTGGTTATCCAACCCATGTAATGACCACCCTGATGCCCGGGCACCTCATATAGGTTATACTTACCCCTCACCCCAGCAACCCTGTCGCTTCGGATCCCCGCACAGCTGCCATGCGACGATTAGAAGCCACGCGGATGCCGGGGAACAGGACAAGTTTAACCTATATGAGGGACATGGGCATTAGGGGGGTCATTATAACTTCTATAAACAGAAAAAGAACGAGTTTACCGGCTCCTACCTACCACCGAATCAACATAATACACTGCTGCCTGTGTACACAAGTATATAAATAGATCATCCTTATATAATTTATGATGCGAGGAAGTACTACTTCCCAAAATGTATGCAGATCAATAGACAGTGTTTGCTTAGTGAAACAAAGAACAGGAGTCAAATCTCCACCATGAATCAGATAATACTAAATAATCAAGCGCAGCCTCCAATACAAAAACAAAAAGGAGCGGACTCTGGATTGTGGGGCTTGTATTGTGAACACATAGGTGTGATTTTCAGCACACTATAGATGGTAATGATCCACTCTGGTTAATAGGATCCTCTTGCAGCAATCCTCTTGTGGTCCAAATTAACAAGGATATTCCAAAAGACATTCACACCTCCGAGCTGTCAGATTAAAACATAACTGCATACAAAGCCATGCCGACTAGACAAAGGGCACAAAAGCTCTCTGCAGGTAAAAGGTGCCAAGCATTGTTTCCTTAACACAATACAAACCACATGCTCATGCTAAAAGAGCACTAAAGTCCACGTGATAAAAGGACGCCTTATAAAAAGAGCTGCTAACGTCAATCACAAATATCTATGTCCGGACACGTAAAATAAAATAGTCAATATGGTGGAATTTTTTTTGCGGTTTCTACCTGTGACTATGCTGCAGTCACTTTGAAAATTAAATGGCTGATAAAGATAAATGGATTATAACTAGTGATGAGCGAAGCGCGCTTCGGGTCTCTGTACAGCATTAAAGTGACTTCAGATCTCTGATCCGAAGCGCGCCTCGCTCAACACTAATTATAACCGTGATAACCATGGATGAGAACAATAAATGCACAGTAAAAGGTAGATAAGATGGCCACATGAGTCAAAGCTGAACCAAAAATGAACACAGAGTGATGATATAGAAGTTGAATGGGGCTTGTTTCAAAGGCTCTTCACACAGCATTATGCAAGGTGAATTGGCCAAGCATGCATGTGTTCTTATTTCCTTGAGAACAAAAGGACTAGGCAGTTGAAATCTAACATGCTTAGTCCTCATCTCCACTGACGTGGTCTGCGCACATTAGATGGTCGGGCAGTCCAGAAAAAATTGTAAGGTTAGGCCAACAAACGTCTAATGTGTATGACCAGCTTAACCCCTTAATGCAACATTTTGTACATAATTTGTGTGTAGGGAATGGGCTAGGTCCTGCTTTATACAAAGTGGATCTAGTGTTTTATCTATACACAGAGGTGATATCATCATGAGCATGATTAAAATGACAGATAAGCAGATAACTGCTGTAAACTGATCTGTACAGGCCAAGAAGAGGCTCCTATTATTAGGCTTAGTGGCCAGTGCAAAAACTGCAGGAATTTATGGTTTGTGTTTAACTATAGATATTGACATGGGAAAATGAAAAATAACAGAAACCATTCTTTAAACATATGTTAGTCATAAAAATGGGATTTAAACACTCCTAAGTGGTGAGGACAGCCTAAAAACACCAATGTGAAAATATAAAAAAAAGTCACAAAAAGGGGTCTTGTAACTTTTTCTTTACACCAATAACTGACGAAGCGACACTAGTAAATGATGCCCAATAACTGCAGAGTTTAAAACCTCCACCATTAACTTCAGCTCAGAAACTGTGTCAGGAGCTTCATAGCATGGGCTTCCACAGCTGAGCAGCAGCAAACACAATGCCAGGTGTCAGATGGAGGGGTGTAAAGCATGCCTCAGCTGGTTTCTTGAGCAGTGGGAATGTGTTCTGTGGAGCGACAAAGCTTCCTTCTCTATATGACTGACGGCCAAGTCTGGGTTTGGAGAATGCCTGGAGAACATTACCTCCTGACTACATTGTGCTGACTGTAAAGTTTGGTGGAGGAGGGATAATGCTGTGGGGTTGTTTTTCAGGGGTTGCCCTGGGCCCCTTAGTTCCTGTGAAGTGAAACTTAAAGGGATTCTGTCACCTCCCCTAAGGCAAAAAACGATTTAAAACCAGCCATGCAGCACAGCTTACCTGGATTAGGCTGTGCTGTTCAATCTTGAAATCCGTCCAGCAGTTAGTTCAAAAAACGAGTTTGATCAATGAGGAAATGCGTCCTGAAGGTGCCCAGAGGGGCGTTTTTTTCTTCTGAGAGAGCCCAGTCCCGCCCCTTTTTCAGTGCCCAGCCCGCCTTCCTTTTACTTCCTAACTGCCGCCTCCAGCCTGCCACAGCCTCCCCTTCCTCTCCTCCCCCTCCCTCTTGCCGAACGAAGTCTCGCACAGGCGCAGTACCCACTGAGGGCTGCGCCTGTGCGATCATCAGGAGACTGAGGGCGGCAGCTTCATCTTCGTCACTGGGCATGCGCCGAGCCCAGTGACGTCCGATGCTCGCTCTTCCCTGCTGAGGGAAGAGCGAGCATCGGACGTCACTGGGCTCGGCGCATGCCCAGTGACGAAGATGAAGCTGCCGCCCTCAGTCTCCTGATGATCGCACAGGCGCAGCCCTCAGTGGGTACTGCGCCTGTGCGAGACTTCGTTCGGCAAGAGGGAGGGGGAGGAGAGGAAGGGGAGGCTGTGGCAGGCTGGAGGCGGCAGTTAGGAAGTAAAAGGAAGGCGGGCTGGGCACTGAAAAAGGGGCGGGACTGGGCTCTCTCAGAAGAAAAAAACGCCCCTCTGGGCACCTTCAGGACGCATTTCCTCATTGATCAAACTCGTTTTTTGAACTAACTGCTGGACGGATTTCAAGATTGAACAGCACAGCCTAATCCAGGTAAGCTGTGCTGCATGGCTGGTTTTAAATCGTTTTTTGCCTTAGGGGAGGTGACAGAATCCCTTTAATGCTTCGGCATAACAAGACACTTTGAACAATTGTTTGTTTCCAACTTTATGGGAACAGTTTGGAGAAAGCCCTTTTCTGTCCCAGCATGACTGTCATTCAGTGTACAAACTGAACAGTGATTGAGAGCCAGGCCATCTTGACCAACCTGATCTCACAAATGTTCTTCTAGACAAACGGGCAACAACTCCTACAGACACACTCCAAAATCTTGTAGAAAACCTTTCCAGAGGAGTGGAAGCTGTTTTAGCTGCAAAGGGGGGCTCCAACTTCTGATTAATGCTAATGGAGTTCATCTCCTTTAGGTCAGTACTGTGTAGGTGTCCTAATACTTTTGTCCATACAGTGTATGAGCATGCTCTTCAGTGCATGGGGTTTGGTTACTGGGTAGCTAACACATATTTCATTGACTGATGTACAATAGTCAAAGTATCATTTTACCGCTTCAGAAGCTTATTGCATGAGCACATGGTGTGTAAAGAAAGCCATACACATATTTCTGCTTGATGAATGGACTGGAAGAAATGAACATTGTCGCTCTGTGCTGCTAAAACAATCAGTTTTTTTACTGATGAAAATCCGCTTTGTTGGTTGCACATTAACTCCTTCCAAACCAGACACCCATCTATAGACAGCTGCTTTGGGGTTCTTGCTGATAATCAGTAAATAGATGGCTGGTTGAGAAGTAGTATTTACTTTACTAAGCTCCGGTTTCTTCTTATTTTTATTTAAAAAATTACATAAGAAATAATTAGTAAGAAAAACTATCCCTCTCTGCCCGTCGCCCCTTCTTCTGTCTACTTTTTGCTCATCGGTCTCCTTTGCTTGTCAGCTGCCTGCTCCTTCCCTCACCCGCGCCCGTCCTCCTCTGCCCGCTTGCCACCCACACCTGTTCCCCTCTGCTCGCCAGCCACTCACAAGCTGATACTTGTAGTTGCGCTCAGCAAGGAGAGCCAGTTTAGGAACTGACTTCTAGAGACATTATCATGTAACCTCCACATTTTCCTAATCAATTTGACAGATATTTCTAGAACACAGGCATGTCACTTTAGAGAAACCGCTATAGAAATGATTCTGCATCCCCAAATACATATAATATATAATGTGGCATCACAAATAGTTTTGGGGCATTTTGTGGTGTGTTGCCATTTTTCTTTAGACCCAAAAAATAAAAATAAAAAATAGCTCCAGATGTTGCATGGAAGTCTATGGAATATAAAAAAAAAAGGAGGACAGACATTTTTTGTGGTCGCTTTTTTTCACCCTCTAGGTAAATTGGTCAGTGGTGTTTTTTCCCCTCACTGCTTGCCGTTTTTCTCCCATAGACCTCCATTGCTTTTTTTCCTTAAATAAAACTCCCATGCAATATGTGTTGGTGGTTTTTCATGTATATTGGGGGGGCAAACTTTCCTCTAGAAAATGCAAGGCATGCAAAAAATGCCATTGAAAAACTGCTAAAAGTGCAAAAACACACTACAATGGCAAAAACGCCTCAAAAACCTGTGATCCAGTTAGGTGTCTACTGAGGCTTGTTTTGCCAAATAAACACTAAGGGCTCTTTCACACTTGCGTTCTTTTCTTCCGGCATAGAGTTTCGTCGTCGGGGCTCTATGCCGGAAGAATCCTGATCAGGATTATCCCCATGCATTCTGAATGGAGTGAAATCCGTTCAGGATGCATCAGGATGTCTTCAGTTCCGGAACGGAACGTCTTTTGGCCGGAGAAAATACCGCAGCATGCTGCGCTTTTTGCTCCGGCCAAAAATCCTGAAGACTTGCCGCAAGGCCGGATCCGGAATTAATGCCCATTGAAAGGCATTGATCCGGATCCGGCCTTAAGCTAAACGTCGTTTCGGCGCATTGCCGGATCCGACGTTTAGCTTTTTCTGAATAGTTACCATGGCTGCTGGGACGCTAAAGTCCTGGCAGCCATGGTAAAGTGTAGTAGGGAGCGAGAAGCAGCATACTTACCGTCCGTGCGGCTCCCGGGGCGCTCCAGAGTGACGTCAGGGCGCCCCACGCACATGGATGACGTGATCGCATGGCACGTCATCCATGCGCATGGGGCGCTCTGACGTCATTCTGGTAGCGCCCGGGAGCCGCGCGCACTGTAAGTATACCGCTCCCCCGCTCCTACTATGGCAACCAGGACTTTAATAGCGTCCTGGCTGCCATAGTAACACTGAAAGCATTTTGAAGACGGATCCGTCTTCAAATGCTTTCAGTACACTTGCGTTTTTCCGGATCCGGCGTGTAATTCCGGCAAGTGGAGTACACGCCGGATCCGGACAACGCAAGTGTGAAAGAGGCCTAAAACCAAAACAGTGTATGAAGGAGCTGGTGTCACACAGGTATATTTTGGGAGCGGTTTTTGGCATATATTTTTTCTGCTGTTATTTTTTTTTTATAGCATTTACTCAAACTCCATATCCAGATGTTCCATGGAAGTCCATGGGAAATAGTTAACATGGGCCGAACAGGCATGAGTTTTGGTAGTGGCGTTTGAGGTGAGTTTTTTGGGTCAGGGGCATTTTTTTTATGCTTTGAGTCTGGTGTTTTTTTTTTTTTCTCCCTTATTGTGTGATGTTTTTTATCCTATAGATCTCTACTTGCTTTTTGTCACTTAAAAAAAATAAAAAAAAAACGCAATGTGCGTTGGCGTTTTTTCAAGGTGTGTTTTGTATCAATGTATTTTTCCTATACAGCTCTACAGAGGATGCGACATTACAGGATGGTCATACGTTTCTATAAAGAAATGTGGGGCAGACAAAAAAAATGTCTGGTGGTAAAACACACTTTAAAGCAAAAACACCCCCCTCAAAAAAAATAATTTTAAACACTCAGCAATTCAAGAATTTTTAGGAATTTTCTTTCAGTACAAAGAAACATACAACACAAAAAAGGTGTGTGGCAGCACCTTTAGGGCTCCTTCACACGACCATATGAATGGGTCCGAATCGGGTCCAGACCCATTCATTTAAATGGGGCCGCAAAAGATGCGGATAGTACACCATGTTCCACGGCCCCGCAAAAAAAGATAGACCGTGTCCTATTCTTGTCCCAAATCGCAGACAAGAATAGGCAGTTCTATCATAGGGATGGCCATGTGCGCTCCGCAAAACAGTTACAGCCGTCTGAATAAGCCCTTATTGGGGTATACAGGTATCCAGTTTCTGCAAATGGTTCCATAGCAGCTGCAGATCCACAAGTGGCCGAGCATCATTCAGACAAACGTCTCTACAGTAATAACATGCTGCATTAACAATCTCGCTCATGGATATCAGCGTGTAACCAACGCGAGGAGGGGAGGGTAACCATTACAACCATATCCAGCACAATGCTACTAAATATAGGCATGTGCCTAATGCAATACACAATCAGCACAGCTGCAGGATACATCTGTCTTTACTTCACAGATTGAAAAGGAAGCAAATTGGAGATCTGGCCTAGCTATATCGTCATGTGTACACAGTGCTCCAGTATCCCCCGAGGCATTTCCTTTGTCTGCTCATATGGAAGCCAACGCTGTGAAAAGCTGGGTAGGTAGAAAGGCCACCGCCTATACAGGTTTGGTTTTTCAGATTACCACGCTCTACAGAAAGCACATTAATAGGTGTGACTAAACCCAGGCGTTGCCATCACTTCCCAGTGTGATTCCCATTACACAAATCCATCCCATACCTAAGATGCCAATTGAATCCTCTTTATAATTTCACATCTTAAATAGTAATTCCCTAATAAAAATCTGTTACAGTCTTCGGCTACATTCACACGGCCATATCAGTTCTGCGGTCTTCAAACCACAGATCCATAAAACGCGGATGCCGGACGTGTACATCCCACCCTTTCTGCAGGCCCCATTGTCAAAATGCCTATTGTTCTTTGCAAAACGGACAGGAACAGGACATGTTCTATCATCTGTGGCATGGCCAAGACATCCATGTTCTGTCAGTGGTTTTTTTATGGACCATTGGTGGAAAATGCTCTGGAAATTTATTTCCAGCTGAGTGGATGACACACAGAGGGGGGGGGGATGGACACATGGACTAAACACAGATTCTTCATGGATGAAATACGAGGCCTTATTCTTGCTTCCTTCAACGGGAAGCGGTCATGAGGATAGCAACTTGTTATGCAGGACACTTCATGATGTGCGCATGCACAGTACAATGAGGAGCACTGGACGTGGCTTGTGGTAATGTACCTATCCTGTTGTATGTCAATCAAGCCAAAAGGGAGAATCACCCATTGTGACTCTTCGGAGGGAAGGTTTGACCCACATGACTAGGTCACCTGAACAGAGCTCATTTTCTGCATCATGCATAATCCCCCAAAATTTTGAAGGACATAATTTAATGATGAGGCACACGCCTTGTCATAAATTAGACAAATCTAAAGGCAGTGCAAGAGGGAAACTAAGAGCAGTATAAAAGCCGGTCTTAGTAAATGTGCCCCAATAAGGAGTAATAATGTTCTAAAGGGGACTGTCCATGGATGGTCGTTGCAGCTACTGTAAAACTGACTATGCATGGCTATCATGTCATGTGTGTCTTTTATTTGAAATTTAATACCAAGCAAAAGTAAGATCTGCAGGTTTTAAACTTTCTAATATTAAAATAAAGTAAAACCATCTTCTACATGATGGGCCATGAAGTGAAGCTAAATGGAAGTGTGCAGGAATTCGATGTCAACTCTCCATTGTATGAGCAACATGCTACAGAAGCATCAGGAAGTGATCTCATTACACTTTGCCATTTCCCTTTGCACATCCTGAAAAACCACATCTCAGTTAACAAAACAGCAAGGTCGGACAGAAGTGATAGAGCGGGAACTTCCATGTATGCAAAATAGAAATGAGCCAATGTCTATCTGTACTGTGTGAATCAATACGATGAAAGAAAAAAAGTCTGGTACTGTGTAAGGGCCCTTTCACACTTACGTTGTCCGGATCCGGCGTGTACTCCACTTGCCAAAATTACACGCCGGATCCGGAAAAACGCAAGTGTACTGAAAGCATTTGAAGACGGATCCGTCTTCAAAATGCGTTCAGTGTTACTATGGCACCCAGGACGCTATTAAAGTCCTGGTTGCCATAGTAGTAGTGGGGAGCGGGGGAGCAGTATACTTACAGTCCGCGCGGCTCCTGGGGCACTCCAGAATGACGTCAGAGCGCCCCGTGCGCATGGATGACGTGTTCCATGTGATCACGTCATCCATGCGCTTGGGGCGCCCTGACGTCACTCTGGAGCGCCCCGGGAGCCACACGGATGGTAAGTATGCTGCTCCCCCGTTCCCCGCTACACTTTACCATGGCTGCCAGGACTTTAGCGTCCTTGCAGCCATGGTAACCATTCAGAAAAAGCTAAACGTCGGGTCCGGCAATGCGCCGAAACGACGTTTAGCTTAAGGCCGGATCCGGATCAATGCCTTTCAATGGGCATTAATTCCGGATCCGGCCTTGCGGCAAGTGTTCAGGATTTTTGGCCGGAGCAAAAAGCGCAGCATGCTGCGGTATTTCCTCCCGCCAAAAAACGTTCCGTTCCGGAACTGAAGACGTCCTGATGCATCCTGAACAGATTTCTCTCCATTGAGAATGCATTAGGATAATCCTGATCAGGATTCTTCCGGCATAGAGCCCCGACGACGGAACTCTATGCCGGATCCGGACAACGCAAGTGTGAAAGGGCCCTTAGCCAGTAGATAGCAGGTTTATTGCCCTCATTAAGAGAAACAAAGTAACGGGTGTATTAGACACCCCAATGCTGCAAGCGATTGTCGGGAGGGAAGATGTCAGTCACCAGATAGCTAGCAGAGGACACTGCAGCTATTACACTCAGAGATGTCCTCCACAGCATGGGAAGGAGTGATCGCTATGCCATCGCTCGTCCCCATGCAGGACAGCGGTGTGCCATGATGGATCATGATTACCCAGCATAATCTGCCGCCGACAAATCCAGATCTTTCAGCATGCTGAAAGATCTGAATAACCCGATGAATGAGTGTTTGCTCATTCATGGGACAATCGGAGGCAGTATTAGGCCTCTTGCACACGACCGTATGCCCTCTGTGACATACGGTCCGTGAGTGGGCCATATGTCCCGCAGTGGCATTGATCGTGCGCACGGAAGCACACAGCATCATAGATTACAATGATGCTGTGCACATCGGGCTGCCCACGGTGCTATTGTCCTGCACTCATAAAATCATTTGAGTGCAGGACAATAGCCCCGCGGGCGGCCAGATGTGCACAGCACCATTGTAATATATGATGTGGTGTGCTCCCGTGCGCACGATCAATGCCGCTCCGGGACATATGGCCTGCTCACGGACCGTATGTCATGGAGGGCATACAGTCGTGTGCAAGAGGCCTTAGGCTGCCAGATGATCACTAACTGGCATTTATAGGAACGTTCGTTAGCGATTATCGGGCATAAAATCTGCCCTTCTAATATACCCTTAAGAGTCCTGCAGGTCTGATACCTTTTACTGGCTAAAGGTGGCCATACACAAGATTAAAGTCAGAGGAAATGGCAGATTTCGGCCATTCCGGCCGACTGCTGTTTGAAAAACTGTCTGGAACGAGCATTCACGATCACAGACAGAAATGAAATCCGGCCGATCATCATCTCAAATGTATGGCCAGCTTAAGGCCTGTTTCACATCTGCGTTTAAGCAGATCCGTCGGAATCTGTTAGTGCTGGGCACTGCTGGAATTCCGTATGGCCCCATTCACTATAATGAAATATGTAGAGGAGTGGCCGGACAAATACCGTTACACACACACACACACACAAAAGAGCAGAAACGTGGTGTAATATACGGACATTTGAATTTGAAAAACAATTGAACAAAAAATGCTTAAAGAATAAGGACAGTATTACACCTGGTGCCTTAATAGATGGTTGTCGGGAAGGAAGCAAAAGCCTGCTTGTCAGTGGAATAGACCGTTGCTATTACATGTAGTGTTCTCCTCCACAGTATGGGGAGGAGTGATTGCTAACGCCATCGCTCATCTCCTTACTGACTCAGTGTCGGCAACAGACCATGATTAGATAGCACGATCTGCTGCCGGCAAGCAACAATTTTTAAACTTGATGAAAGATCGTGAATGCCCAATGAATGAGCATTTGATTATTCATTGGATAATTGGCGACAGTATTACACTGCCAGATCATCGCTAACGAGTGTTCATACGAACGAAGCGATGTTCTGCCCGACAATTGGCTGGTGTAATACAGCCTTAATTAGTTTACAGATAAGCAGTGTGAAAGTTTTACGTCTCCAATTTATCTCTGAGCCCTGCTGCCCACCCCATTCCCCCACACTATGATTGGAGCAGATTATTTAGATCTTGTAACACTTATGGAGGTTGCTTATTACCAACTCCCCTGACAGAATATATACAGTAATACATGACAGTGATGTGTGATAGATATCAATGTTATGCATAGATTCACTACACATGACCTATTATCATAGAATCAAGTGTAGGATGAATCCAAAGACGTGTGTGCACTCCTGTCAAAGTGTTATTCCCAACACAAGAAGTGATGGTACAACGCAGTGTTTCCCGACGAGTGGCTGTGCGGGCATGCTGGGAGTTGTAGTTTTGTAACAGCTGGAGGCACACTGGTTGGGAAACACTGGTATAACGGTACAATACGCCAATACTTCATGATTTGTGTTGGTCTGTCTTCTTCCCTGCACATCAGTGCTCCCCCTCACCCACTGTGCAGTGACCTCCATTCAAGTGAATGGAGCTATGTTGTAGGTCCCTGAACAGTGGGGGACCAGGAGTATTGCTGCAGGGAAGATCTGTGAAAGAGCCTTTATCTTTTTGAGGATTGGTGGAGGTCTTGGCAGCCGGACCACCGGTCAGGAAATGCTAGCTATATGGTGATAGCTATCACTTCTTATAATGGGAGTACCAAGGACGTAGCAAAAGGCTCATGGGCCCTGGTGCAAGAGTTCAGCTTGGGCCTACCCTCTTCCTTCAGTGCTTTGTGACCAGGGGCAGGGAAGCACATAGCCTTCATGCTGCCCAAGGCAAAAACTGAAGCAGCACCCCCCTCCATGACAAATTCTTGACCTAACCCCCTTCCCTCTAGCCAGAGGTGTAACTTGACCAGCATCCACTTTCTATAATACCAATGTTTTCTTATGTGGCACAAGGATCTTTGGACCCCCTCAGACTCCTGAGCCAGTAGCGTCCGCTACCTCTGCACCCCCTATAGCTACGCCCCTGGGGAATACTATTGCTGACCCCTGAAGTGATCCCGGTGGCTTGTACAATCATGAATCTATCTGCTGGAACACCAACAGAATGGAAAGCACACCATTGCATTTGCTGTGTCTAGATATATAGTAATTATTCTGTTAACCCATATATTTGATGTACATAAATTTCTACCGAGTCATCCAAAAACACATGTGTCACATTGACCATATGACACACTTGGGCAGAGTCAGCAAGTTTTTACAAAGCAGTACATGGCATAGTAACCCTACATTATGTGCGACTGGAAATAATAGACTATACATTACAATAAAACAGAGAAAATTAGCATTGCTGACAATAAGAAGCAGATTCTGTAAAACAATTACAAGCACAGTTTAGACAAATTAAAATTAATAAGTAATACTTTGCTTAGTTAATTAATACCATTGCTTTTTTTTTTTTTTTTGAAGCCACAAAATATTCCAGAACTTCCTCCTCTTGTGGTCATGTGTCAGACCCTGCCATTGTACCCTCTTCTTGTTGTAGTTGTTGTGTCTAAAGATTGAGCAAGATAATGGGGCTGATGAAATGGGGTAAAGGCTCTTTTACATGGGCCGATGATCAGAAATGAACTTTTTTTTGGCCTGATCATTGCCCCAGGTAGACAGGTCACTAGTCACCTGACAAATGAGAAAACGCTTGTTTGAGGGGCGATAGCATCTTTTATGTGGTATTAATAATGCTCTTTTTTTGGCAGCACATTGCCTTGTGTAAGTAGATGATGTGTTGACAGTAAATTAAAATTGTGTGGGATGGACAATCAGATTACCGCTCATTTGCTCCCATGACCCATACTGATGTTAATTGGCGCATATAGATAAAGATTATGAGCAGCGGTCTACCTGCTGTTATTAGTAATCAGCACTCGTTACCAGGTAGCATATCCAGTATGCTTGTATAATAGGATTTTGGAGCATTTGCACTTTAAAATCAGCTTAAAAAAAAAAAAACACCTCAAAGCATCCTCCTATATATTTCAATGCAAAAAAGCACTTACATTGAACCAAGGTACGGGGTCCAGAGAGAAGGTGTTATGCTTGGGTGTCGGAGGGAAACACCACACCGAGCATAAGAGGGAAGGAGGGGAAGGGGGGACAGGGAATCAGGCCTAAGAACTAGGTAAGGAAGATGGACACCTTCTAGCAAAACCCTAACCAAAATCCTGACTGACTACCAGTATGAACAGACCCCAGAGGTAGGCGTGTTCATACGCAGGAATACCTATCTAGCCCTATAGGACCCTGGTACTAATGGCAGGGACAAAACTACCAAAAGGAAGGATGAACAGGAGTATCTGTCAGGCCTAATACAAACAATAGGAAAATGCAACACACATAACCCAAACAAAATACAAAAAGGGAAAGGAAACACTTAACTTTAGTGTTGATCGAGCACTGTAGTGCTCGGGGGCTCAGGCCGAACACAGCGGTACTGAGTACCCGAGTATAATAGAAGTCAATGGGAGAACCCGAGCATTAAACCAGGTACCCCCTGCTCTGAAGAGGGGAGGGTGCCAGGTTCATAGGAAAATGTCAGAAATTGATGGAAACCCCACCAAACTTGTTATGGAACAGCATGGGGAGGATGTCTGGATGCATCTTGTACTCACAGGTCGCTGCTGGGAATGATGTTGTCCAAATAGTACGCCACTTTTACAGACTGACAATAATACGCACAAAACAGAAGAAAAAAATTGATTTTAGAGGAAATTTGATAGGAAACATTCTTTTCTGTATATTTACGTGTATATAAAGTGCAAGTGCTGCCAAAAGTTACAAGGAAGAGGCATTCCGATACAACTATATCACATAAAAGGAGGGCCTCATTCACATTCTGGTACAATTGTTCATGTAGTGGGACTCCTACACTCATAAAGCCTATGCACGGGGCTGATAAAAATTACAAGGAACCGGCACTCCAATACACCCTTTGTTACACATAAAGGAGGGCATCATACACAGCCTTTAAAAATTATGATTGATGGCCTGCTGGTGACCCTCAAAAGCATTTGGAGCAAGGGCCTTTGGTGACTCTAGATAACCTGGGGACGATTGCACATCCACGTGACGGCGACGATCCATTCGGATGTCTGCCCCATCAACTTTCGATTTTATTTTCAGCCCAAACCATGTAGACCAGGGGTAACGGGGGAATCATGGTTCAATTCCGGAGAGGAAGCCTGAGAAACAGCTACGGCTACCACATCCAAGCAAGGCAGCATGCGCGCAAATTACCTATTAGGTATAATTAGGTGAGGACCTGCAGATGAGCTGACCCTGTAAAAGATTTTAGGTGCAGGCCTGCAGGTGAGCTGACCCTCTAAAAAAATTATATGTGAGGGCCTTCAGGTCAGATAACCCTGTAAAACAAACATTATATGCGAGGGCCTGAAGGGGAGCTGACCCTGTAAAAGATTGTAGGTGAGGGCCTGCTGGTGAGCTGACCCTCTAAAAAATTATATATGAGGGCCTGCTGGTGAGCTGACCCTGTAAAACATTATATGCGAAGGGCATATATGCAAGGGTATTCTAGGTGACGAATAAGCATGTTGATATGATAGAAGAGGAGGAGGATGAGAAAAGGAAGATTCAATCATATACCCTTGTTTGTGGTGGAAGGGGTGCGTGGGAATACAGTGTATTCAGTACATTATAAACACATTTAAAGTGCCTTTATGTTAATCAGCTTTCTTCTGGTGGAGTCGAGAAGTCATGGTCAATCCAGGCCTTGTTCATTTTTATAAGAGTCAATCTGTCAGCATTTTCAGTTGACAGGCGGATACGCTTATCTGTTATAATGCCACCAGCAGCACTGAATACCCGCTCAGACAAAACGCTGGCGGCAGGGCAGGCCAGCACCTCCAAGGCGTAGAGCTCCATTTCGTGCCACGTGTCCAGATTGGACACCCAGTAGTTGTAAGGCACTGAGGGATCATTGAGGACGCTGACACGCCCTGCTATGTACTCCTTCACCATCTTCCAAACTTTTACCCTCCTTGTGACACTAGGCCACACATTAGGGTGAGGGTGCTGGTCGGGTGCCATGAAACTGTCCCAGGCTTTGGAGAGTGTTGCCCTGCCTTTGTTGGAACTGCTGTGTGTTTCCCTTGTCTCCCCTCCTCGGTTGGCCAAGGAACTACGGACTCTACCGCCAGCGTTGTCAGATGGAAATTTTTGGAGCAATTTTTCAACAAGGATCTTCTGGTATTGCACAGTTTTGCTCGTCCTCTCCACCAGAGGAATGAGAGATGAGAAGTTCTCTTTGTAGCGGGGGTCGAGAAGGGTGAACAATCAGTAATCCATCTAAAATGCGTATACTGCGCGGGTCGTGGGAAAGGCAGCCTAACATGAAGTCAGCCATGCCAGAGTCCAAACAGGCAAGACTTCGCTGTCATCATCAGGAGGATCACTCTCAATCTCCTCATTCTCTTCCTCCTCTTGTACCCATCCAGGCTGAACAGATGGAATTAAACTTCCATGGGTACTACCCTCTGTAGCGGAGGAAACCGTCTCCTGCTCCTCCTCTTCATCGTCCAAATCGCGCTGAGAAGACGAACTGAAAGTGGTCCGGCTATCACCCTATATAATATTGAGAAACTGCTAAACCACAAGGTTGAACATGTGGGCTAGGTATGGGATGTGTCTGAGCTTGCCGAGCTCCAAAGCCGCCACCAAGTTACGGCCATTATCAGACACAACCATGCCTGGTTCTAGGTTGAGTGGCAAGAGCCACAGCTCAGTCTGGTCTCTTATCCCCTGCCACAGGGTGGTGGTGTGCCGTTTGTCCCCTAAGCATATCAGCTTCAGCGCAGCCTGTTTCCACTTCCCCACTGCAGTGCTACACTGCTTCCAGCTACTGACTGATGACTAACTGGTTTTGCACATGGATAATTTGAAGGTGGAAGTGGAGGAGGAGGCAGAGGAGGAGAAGTGTGGGTTGGAGGCACTAACGTAGGTGCAGCCGGAAACCGTAGGGCCCGCAATCCTTGGCATCTGTATCACCTGTGCCATCCCAAGGTACGACTCACTCCCGGCCTCCACAATGTTCACCCAGTGTGCAGTCAGGGAAATGTAGCATCCCTGGCCGAATGTACTTGTCCATGTGTCCGTGGTTAAGTGGACCTTCCCAGTAACTGCTTTGGTCAGGGCACGCGTGATCTTACGGGACATATGTTGGTGTAAGGCAGGCACGGCACACCGTGAAAAATAGTGGAACTTGGAACTGCATAACGAGGAATGGCCGCCGACTTCGCTGTCGTCATCAGGAGGATCACTCTCAATCTCCTCATCCTCTTCCTCATCTTGTACCCATCAGGCTGCGGAAGGCCTCAGTGTCCACAAGCCTAAATGGCAACATTTCCAGGGCCAGTAATTTGGAAAGTTGCGCATTTAGTGCTATGGCCTGTGGGTGGGTGGGTGGCTGTTCAAATGAATGGGTGGGTGGGTGGCTGTTCAAATGCCTGGGGTAAGGACATTTGTACGCTGCTCTGGGACACGGAAGTGGATGTGGTTGCTGATGGCGCTTGCGATGGTCCAGGTGCAGGGGGCGGGATGCATCCGGGCCTGCGCCTTCGACAGGGAATTGGCCAACACATAACACAGGGTTAGAGGAGGCAGTGGTGTGACCCGCAGACACAGATTGTGGACCCAGGCTTTCGTCCCACTTATTATGGTGCTTGGATGCCATGTGGCGGATCATGCTGGTTGTGATGAGGTTGCTAGTGTTCACGCCCGGCTCATTTTCGTATCGCACAGGTTGCAAACTACTTGCAAACTACTATTCTTTTGTCGTCCGCACTTTCCTCAAAAAAGTGCCATACTGCAGAACATCTACCCCTTGGCAAGGGAGATTTCTGCAAGGGGTTGCTCCGTGGAACAGTTGCGGGCCTGTGTGGCATGGCCTGTCTTCTCCATTTTTCCACCCCACTGCCTCTTCGAGCCTGTTGCGGTGCTGCAGATCCATCCCCCTCTGTACTGTTTTCCTCACTCGGCTTTCTACCTTCCCAGGTTGGGTCAGTGACCTCATCGTCCACCACCTCCTCACTCTGATCACCCTCCTGATTTGTTGGCCTAACCACAACCTCAGTGATTGCCAACTGTGTCTTATCCTCTTAATCAACCTCTTGAGACAGTAATTGCGGTTGACTCATTGGCAACTAAGTCTCATCATCATCCACCTCATTAAACACTAATTGCCATTCCCCACCATCATGTTCTTGTGACTGTGGATGTTCAAGAGGTTGGGAATCAGGGCACAAGATCTTATGTCCCTCTTTAAGTGTGCTTGACGAGAGGGTCAAATCAAGTAATGGAGATGAAAAGGGGTCCTCGGAATATCCAAGTGTGGGATCACTTGTTTGGCCAGACTGTAAATGGTGGGAGGAAGGAGGATCAGTGTCAGGATTGTGTTAACCAGACTTCTGTCTACTGAGACTGGACTTGGTGGTAGACACGGTGGTGCTTAACCGACTGGAAGCATTACCTGCTGCAATCTAACCGACCACCTGGTCACACTGGTCTTCTGACTTCAAGAGTGGTGTCCTGCGCCGCCCTGCAAACTGGGACATTAAGCTAGGTATCTTGGATGATTGTTTTTCTTGTGCTTTGGCAGCAGTTACTGTTTCTCCGCGCCCAGGGCCACGACCTTTGCGTGCACCATCAGCATCAGCATCACGCCCACTTCCCCGTCCCTTACTGCTCGCCTTCTTCATTTTAAATGTGAAATATGCTTGAAAGTATGTTACACGTACAGTACCGTAGGATTTGGAAATGTATGTGCAAACATTTTTTACAAAAAGCTATTTGTGATGAGGAAACGTTATACAGGACAGGTACCACAGGTAATGTCACAGTTCGCAGTGTCTACGGAAAAAGTGTACTGGATGTCACTGATATTTTAGGGATGCGCACACTTTAAAACAGGAGATGTGGCGCAAATAATTTAACTGTCCGCAGTTGCCTATCACACGGTATTTTGCGCAGAATGCGCTAAAAATATATATTGCTGCTGTCACACACAATAGTCCTTAAAAGGACTTTTGGGTCTCTGAAAAGTTTTTTTGTATAAAAATCTTCCTATTACACTCCCTACATTATCTGTCCCTTTCTATTCACAGCTCTCCCTAACACTGAGCAATTTAGCGCAGGTTGCGCTACAAACATATGAAACAAAGAGTGCAGCAACGTGTTAAAACCTAACTTTTATTGTCAAAAATTAAGATCCCTGAAATGGGAAAAAGGACCCCTTACAGACAAACAATACAGACAACGGCAAGGGACCTGGCTACAAACATATATTGCTGCTGTCACACAATAGTCCTTACAAGGACTTTTGGGTCTATGTAGAAAAATTAAATTCTGTTACACTCCCTACTAGGGATCGACCGATTATCGGTTTTACCGAAATTATCGTCCGGTATTCAGGATTTTGACCGATATCTGTATTTATTTTGCCGATATTCCGATAACTTATTGGGAACACAGATCGCGCTGCTCTCAGCGCTCTCCGTGTTCCCTCAGCAGCACAGGGGAGAAGGAAGCAGTGTCTCCCTCCCCCCTGTGCTGCTGCTGCCCGCTGCTGCCAATGAGAGGAAGGAGGACAAGAGGAGGGGAGGGGCTGTGGCCACTGCGCCATCAATGAAGATAACGCTCTTATTAATTCATATGCAGGAGGCGGGAGCTGGCTGCAGAATCACATAGCCGGCTCACGACCTCTATGAGCAATAGCTGCGATCTGCGGTAGCTAACCCCTCAGGTGCCACGGATCGCAGCTACCGCTCATAGAGGTCGAGAGCCGGCTATGTGATTCTGCAGCCAGCGCCCGCCTCCTGTATATGAATTAATGAGAGATTTATCTTCATTGGTGGCGCAGTGCGCCCCCCCAAGCCCCCCAGTATTAATCATTGGTGGCGCAGTGCGCCCCCCCCCCCCAAGCCCCCCAGTATTAATCATTGGTGGCGCAGTGCGACCCCCCACCCAAGCCCCCACCCCCCAGTATTAATCATTGGTGGCAGTGGCAACAGGATCCCCTCTCCCCTGCTCCTCCGATCGGAGCAACAGCAGTGTAATCCTGGGGCTCCAATCGGTTACCATGGCATCCAGGGCGCTACTGAAGCCCTGGCTGCCATGGTAAGCTCCATGCTGCTGTGTGCACAAAGCACAGAGCAGCAGGGACAGTGTGAGCTCCTATTTACCCTGATAGAGATCTATCAGGGTGAATAGGACAAGGGTTCTAGTCCCTAAGGGGGCTAAAAGTTAGTAAAAAAAAAAAAAAAAAAAAAAAAAAATAAGTATAAAATGAAAAAGAAAGATTTACAAAAACAAACAAACTACACATTAACAATAAACATTAATTTTCAGCAGATTTATGTAGGAATTTTTTTTTTTTTCAAAAATGAAAATTCCCAGAATATCGGTATAAATTATCAGCTATCGGCCTGAAAGTTCACAAATTATCGGTATCGGCCCTAAAAAAAATCCATATCGGTCGATCCATACTCCCTACGCTCTCTGTCCCTTCCTATGCTCTGCTCTTCCTGACTTAGAATGAGCCGAACACGCGTCATCGGGTGCTATATAGCACCCGATGACGGGTATCGGCCAGCCAATCACTGTAATGCCAGTAGCCAACATAGCTACTGGCATTACAGTGAGGGCAGTACTTACCTGCACGTTTATTGGCTGCTTAGCAGCTGTGAAACGTGCGGGTAGGAGACTCGAGCATTGCGCTTGAGCACATGCGGTACTCTGGCCGAGTACTGCCATGTGCCGAGCATAGCGATGCTCAAGCCGAACTAGTATTCGGTCGAGCATGCTCACGCAACACTACTTAACTTCAAAAGGGGCTATGGAAGAACCAGGAAATCCACCGAGATCCACACACCAGCTATCCACAACTGAAACTGAAGCTATAAACCGCACAGCATTGTGGGAGAAGCAACAATAAATAAGAAAGTTTAAATGACCACATTAGCAACACCTGAGGCCAGGGGTGTGGCCATTACCAGAAACAACACAGACGCCTATTGATCCACAGGGAAAACCTGTCAGATCGAACCATGTGTTGCCATTCTCACCGATCTCCTACCACCTGTCGCGGGAACGTCCGTAACAGAAGGCCTTTAAACAGCATGGTGTCCCTTTTTTTAGAAGTAGGTTTGAGTAGTAATTTAGAAGACTGATGAAAGCTGTGGGTGTGAATTACAGACCTGTTGGGGTCAGATGGAAATTTAGTATATGCTTTAATCATAGTGTGTAACAGGTAAAGGGCGTTTGTATTCTGCTCTATCCCATGCACGGAGACTATTGGTATTGCTCTGTGATGGCTAATCTCTTGCACTCTAGCTGTGGTAAAACTACGACTCCCAAGATGTACACTTGCTTGGCTGTTCTCAGAACTCCATAGAAATGAATGAAGCATGCTGGGAGTGGAAGTTTCACCACAGCTGGAGTGCCGGAGGTTAGCAAACATCACTGGTATAGCTGATGTGAAAATGGACTGCTTTGGTTGTGGTTGATCTAACACCCAGGTTCGACCACATTGGTCGGAAGGAGCAGTGGAAAGGGGCCAAGCAAGAATAATTTTGTAAGCCATCACGGTGAACATGATCTCCAGTCTGCATGTTATAAAGCAGGAGGAACTGAGCCGGTTGCTATATTCAGTACATTTTGAAAATAATTCATTTATACTTAGGAGTCCAGGGGGCGGTCCTAATCAGTGATTGACAGATTTCTCTGCATTAGTACACATATAGACATAGCCGTCAATCACTGAAAAATATCAGTTATCTTTCCCCACATAACTATACATCACTCTGCTCTGTTCCCTTTAACCACTTCAGCCCCGCTAGCTAAAACCCCCTTCATGACCAGAGCACTTTTTACACTTCGGCACTACACTACTTTCACCGTTTATCGCTCGGTCATGCAACTTACCACCCAAATGAATTTTACCTCCTTTTCTTATCACTAATAGAGCTTTCATTTGGTGGTATTTCATTGCTGCTGACATTTTTACTTTTTTTGTTATTAATCGAAATGTAACGATTTTTTTGCAAAAAAATGACATTTTTCACTTTCAGCTGTAAAATTTTGCAAAAAAAAAACTACATCCATATATAAATTTTTCGCTAAATTTATTGTTCTACATGTCTTTGATAAAAAAAAAATGTTTGGGCAAAAAAAAAAAAAGGTTTGGGTAAAAGTTATAGCGTTTACAAACTAAACACAAAACTGGTACAAAAATGAGAATTTCCGCTTTTCGAAGCAGCTCTGACTTTCTGAGCACCTGTCATGTTTCCTGAGGTTCTACAATGCCCAAACAGTAGAAAAACCCCACAAATGACCCCATTTCGGAAAGTAGACACCCTAAGGTATTCGCTGATGGGCATAGTGAGTTCATAGAACTTTTTATTTTTTGTCACACGTTAGCGGAAAATTATGATTTTTATTAAAAAAAAAAATTTTCTTACAAAGTCTCATATTCCACTAACTTGCGACAAAAAATAAAAAATTCTAGGAACTCGCCAGGCCCCTCACGGAATACCTTAGGGTGTCTTCTTTCCAAAATGGGGTCACTTGTGGGGTAGTTATACTGCCCTGGCAATTTAGGGGCCCAAATGTGTGAGAAGTACTTTGCAATCAAAATGTGTAAAAAATGGCCTGCGAAATCCGAAAGGTGCACTTTGGAATATGTGCCCCTTTGCCCACCTTGGCTGCAAAAAAGTGTCACACATCTGGTATCGCCGTACTCAGGAGAAGTTGGGGAATGTGTTTTGGGGTGTCATTTTACATATACCCATGCTGGGTGAGAGAAATATCTTGGCAAAAGACAACTTTTCCAATTTTTTTTATACAAAGTTGGCATTTGACCAAGATATTTTTCTCACCCAGCATGGGTATATGTAAAATGACACCCCAAAACACATTCCCCAACTTCTCCTGAGTACGGCGATACCAGATGTGTCACACTTTTTTGCAGCCTAGATGCGCAAAGGTGCCCAAATTCCTTCTAGGAGGGCATTTTTAGACATTTGGATCCCAGACTTCTTCTCACACTTTCGGGCCCCTAAAAAGCCAGGGCAGTATAAATACCCCACATGTGACCCCACTTTGGAAAGAAGACACCCCAAGGTATTCAATGAGGGGCATGGCGAGTTCATAGAAATTTTTTTTTTTTTGCATAAGTTAGCGGAAATTGATTTTTTTTTTTTTGTTTTTTTCTCACAAAGTCTCACTTTCCGCTAACTTAGGACAAAAATTTCAATCTTTCATGGACTCAATATGCCCCTCACGGAATACCTTGGGGTGTCTTCTTTCCGAAATGGGGTCACATGTGGGGTATTTATACTCCAGAAGTCTGGAATATAAATGTCTAAAAATGTTATGCATTTGGATTCCGTGAGGGGTATGGCGAGTTCATGTGAGATTTTATTTTTTGACACAAGTTAGTGGAATATGAGACTTTGTAAGAAAAAATAAACAAAAAAATATATATATTTCCGCTAACTTGGGCCAAAAAAATGTCTGAATGGAGCCTTACAGGGGGGGGGGGGGGGGGGTGATCAATGACAGGGGGGTGATCATTGACAGGGGGGGGTGATCACCCATATAGACTCCCTGATCACCCCCTGTCATTGATCACCCCCCTGGTAAGGCTCCATTCAGACGTCCGTATGATTTTTACGGATCCACTGATACATGGATCGGATCCGCAAAACACATGCGGACGTCTGAATGGAGCCTTACAGGGGGGTGATCAATGACAGGGGGTGATCAGGGTGATCACCCCCTGTCATTGATCACCCCCCCTGTAAGGCTCCATTCAGACGTCCGTATGATTTTTACGGATCCATGGATACATGGATCGGATCCGCAAAACACATGCGGACGAATGGAGCCTTACAGGGGGGTGATCAGGGAGTGTATATGGGTGATCACCCGCCTGTCATTGATCACCCCCCTGTAAGGCTCCATTCAGACGTCCGCATGTGTTTTGCGGATCCGATCCATGTATTGTGGATCCGTAAAAATCATACGGACGTCTGAACGGAGCCTGACAGGGGGGTGATCAATGACAGGGGGGTGATCAGGGAGTTTATATGGGGTGATCATGGGTGATCAGGGGTTTATAAGGTGTTAATAAGTGACGGGGGGGGGTGTAGTGTAGTGTGGTGTTTGGTGCGACTGTACTGAGCTACCTGAGTCCTCTGGTGGTCGATCCTAACAAAAGGGACCACCAGAGGACCAGGTAGCAGGTATATTAGACGCCGTTATCAAAACAGCGTCTAATATACCTGTTAGGGGTTAAAAAATTCAGATCTCCAGCCTGCCAGGGAGCGATCGCCGCTGGCAGGCTGGAGATCCACTCGCTTACCTTCTTTTCCTGTGAGCGCGCGCGACTGTGTGCGCGCGTTCACAGGAAATCCCGGCCCTCGCGAGATGACGCGTATATGCGTCGTCGTGCGCAGGGCTGCCGCCTCCGGACCGCACATCTGCGTTAGGCGGTTAATAGGGATCTGCCGCCAGTGAAGATTTGACTATAACTACAGTATAGATTGCTGCCGCTGATCTCCACATAGCCATCACTTAGGTGAGTACAATGTGAAGCCAATCACACGGACCACTGCTATCTGTTCTTACCATCTTCCTGTTTATCCACCGGGTGTAGAAATGTCTGCCCAGTTAGTGAAGCTACAAGTCTAGCCAAGAGATACATCCTTTGCTGCCGGAAATGTATGCAATCTGTCACACTTTCCAACAAGATTTTTTCCTGTGTTATTATACCTATTAGAATTAAAGGGAACCCGATGGTTGTGAGGACTTCAGTAAAGGTAAAAGTAGTCTATACAGTTCACTGACTACATTTGTGGCTTTTGCAAACAGAATTTTTGAAAAATCAATATCTGAGCTTAATATTTACAAGTATGTTGCAGATTTTCAAGACCCACGTTACTTTGCTTTATGATTATGATTGAGTAATAAATGCATGCATCGCAACATAAATTTGTTGCTAAAGTTGGAGTGATTTCACAAACTAAGGCTTATTCACACATCCATGTCCGTGGTGACATCTGTGAAAAGGTTGTCAGTAGTGATAGATGAACATCTGCCGGGAAGGTGTGTGAACGCGATAAAATGTTCGCGAACCGCAAGTTTGCAGCGGGTCCCATTCATTTTAATGGCAGGCGAACCTGAAAAACCTTCAGCTCATATTTGCAGCCAAGAAATAATTACTAGAAGTGCACAAATAGTCCCACAACATGGACAGTGACATACCAGATGTATTATTCGAATTTGCGATCTCCATTCATTATTTTTTTCAATGCGCAGTATCGGCAATATAATTTTCGCGTACGCGCATGCGCAAATGCACTATACAGTACCCAAATGCACTATAAAGAAAGTATATTGGTATATAACACCCCGCTTCAATCAGTTTTTGGGGGGGCGACTGGTATATGACACCAGTAGAAATTATTTGTTCCAATAGCACTTGTCCCTCTATATACCTGCAGTATCTCAGCAGAACCGCACACAACTGCCGCACAATACAAATGCACTATAATATACTTTCTAACATAGAAAGTATATTATAACATTGTACAAGGAAGGCAATCCATTAGAATATACATGAAGATAAAACGTAACCTTTAATGTTACTATGAGGGTCCATTCACACGTCCGTAAGTGTTTTGCGGATCTACAAAACACGGACACCGGCAATGTGCATTCCGCAATTTGTGGACCGCACATCGCCAGCACTATAATAGAAAATGCCTAATCTTGTCTGCAATTGCAGACAAGAATAGGACATGTTCTATTTTTTTGCGGAAACGGAAGCACAGATGCAGAAGTGCGGATGCGCACAGCACATTTTGGCCCCGCTGAACATGAATGGGTCTGCACCCATTCCGCAAAATTGCGGAACGGATGTGGACCCATTTTGTGGACGTGTGAATGGAAAAGATATCCCTCAAAATTAAAAAAAATAAATTATTAAAGTTGAAGGGGTTCTGCACTTTGTTTTAACTGATGAAGCGCCGCTACCTTCTCAAACAGCTGATCGGCGGGGGTCCCAGGTGTCAGACCCCCGCCGATCACATGCTGATGATCTATCCAGAGGATAGATCATCAGTTAAACAAAGTGCAGAACCCCTTTAAGCAAAAAGCATAGATGTGGTAGGCAATAACAAGTGCTCGGCGGCACTAAATCAGGTGATCGGCGGCACCAAATCAGAAACCATATGTCCTACCACAATCCGGGGGGTTCCAGTGCACATCCATGAATCCCGGAGGGAAAGCAAAAAACATCTATCCCTGGACTAGATGATGATGTGGTATTAAAGGACAGGGTGGGCAAAGAACTGTCCCTGATATTGCCCTACAGAACTGGCCCTGATAGCCTAACCACAGACCACCCGCCCTGATAAGAGCGACCCCTTCCGGAACCTTACCCTATATAAAAATGGCCCTAGTAAGCCCCTAGCCCCCTGACTTCCAGGTGATCACTATATAGATCTATGTGTTTTTGACTCTAAAAAAGTATAAGTATATTGCACCCCTCTGTGCATCACACATTTAGATAGCACACCTATACGAGTCCTTAAAATGACTTTTGTGGCCCTAACTGCTTAACAGCTAGCGTTTGGTGTCCCTAACAGCCTGTCCCTGCTCCACACAGCAACCTCTCCCTACACTGGCAAAACACTGAATGTAAAATGGCGGCCAGATCAGGTTTATTTATAAGGTAGGGGGTATGTCCATGTGCTGAAATGTCTCAATTGGCTGTCCTGTACCACCTGATGGATGTGTCATGGGTCAAAGTTCTTCATAATGTAAAAGAATATGGCGAGCGCGAATTTCTCCATATGTTCACATGTTCGGCGAATCGCGAACATGCAAAGTTCGCCGCGAAACGACCGGCGGGCGAACCGCAAGGCCATCTCTAGTTGTCAGTGGTTCACCCATGAAGAATACGTGCTTGGTCCGTGTGCCTATTTTGTACCCCTCAGTTTGTCATCCATTTATCATGGACAGTGCTGCGTTGAAAATTAATTTCCAGAGCATTTCTTAGCAACAATCCAAAAACATGGACGAAACACAGATGCCATCTGTGTTGTGTTCGTAGGCATTACTACTGTGTGCTGGCATAAAGAGGGAATAATTACTATGAGGGGGCATTAAAGGGACTAGATGGGTATAGTTATGCTTTGGGCGAAGTTATAGGAGTACCCTAGCAGGGGTGGATTGAACATAGACCCTACATGTAAATTTCCCAGTGAGCTGATGTCCAGGGGGCCACCCGAGCCCTCCTCATGGCCTGCCAGTGGAAGTTTTTGGGGATGTATTTTGTGATGGACTGTGGTATTTGGCTCTGTTGGATGGTATAATGTACCACAATATGGTATTGCTGGCCCTATCTACTTGTGTTGGTCCTGCCTTTCATTAATTTGGACTACAAAACTGGCCCACTTTTAATATTTTTTTTTCCAGGGGCACTTTAAGTTCCTAGTCCGTCCCTGTGGCCTAGTATAAAAAAAAAAATATTTGCACATATTGTCCCTCTACAATTTTCTAAAGTTGGGAGGTATGGATAAACCTCCATTTACAACCCCTGGGGTGTCAAACACAGCTTTTTGTGGCAGTTTGCGCTGCAGTTTTTTGAGCAAAGGCCAGAAAGGGTCTGAAGGGAATGAGAAATATTAAAGGAAGTACTTTGTGCTGGATATACTACTGGCTTAGGCCGAATGCACACGGCCGTGTTCCGCAGCCGAGAGCGGTCCGTGGTATGCCGGGCTGGATTCCTGTTCAGAGCAGGAGCGCACGGCGTCACTGGTTGCTATGAGGCCATGCGCTTTATGCCGCCGCTGCACTACAGTAATACACTCGTATAGTGTATTACTGTAGTGCAGCGGCGGCATGAAGCACACGGCGTCATAGCAACCAATGATGCCGTGCGCTCCTGCTCTGAGCAGGAATCCAGCCCGGCATACCACGGACCGCTCTCGGCCGCAGAACACGGCCGTGTGCATTCGGCCTTAGGCTCAAGAAACAGAATCAAAAACTGCCACAAAAAGCGGAGGGTGACACCATCCCCAAATTGCACAGAGATTTACAACAGTAAACAAAGGCTGAGACTACTCCTAGACTTTTAATTAGTTTTTATTATTGAGCTATAGCTGTAGTCCAAAGGAGAAAATTGATTTATATGCAACCTTGTGCACTGCAGCTGTCACCCAACAGTTACATTTAATTAAAAGTGCTACAAAAAGTTATAAATCTCCTATGAATTATGACAAAAGATTTTGCTGTACAGGAGAGCTCATTGCCAGTCCCCCTAGGCATCTCATTTGTCAGTCTGATTGTGAGATGCAAATAGCCAAGTGTGGCCAACTACATCAACCTTCTAATATATTCGGATTGGTGCTTGTGATTTTCGGAGGTATTGGAAATATTGGATAGACCACCAGTATCAGATCAGTTCGGGACTGAATCTGGGCATCTCTGCCAATCACTCATATTAAAGAGGCTGTCTGCTTTTTTTTATATTGATGACCTATCCTCAGGATAGGTTATCAATATGAGATTGGGGTGTTTGGAGTTGGCCCCCCACCAAACTCCCTCACCCCCATCAGCTGTTGGAAGAGACAGCAGTGCTCATATGAGCAGTGCATTCACATTACATGTTCGCCGTCACAGCTGCAGGGTTGAGCAGGTGCAATTACAACCACACCGTCCCATTCACGTCAATGGGATGGCTCTGTAGTATTCACTTGAACAGGAGCTGTCCTATTGAAGTGAATGGGACAGCACAGTTGTAATTAGGGTTGGGGTGCTGGGAGTTCGCCCACCGACAGATCTGACATTGATGACCTATCCTGAGGATAGATGACCTATCCTGAAGATATGTCATCAATGGAATGGACAATCTCTTTAAAGGGTCCATATACCTGAACATACGCTTAGTAGCAGTGCAGGATATCAATATTGTGAACCTGGAAAGTCCATTTAAATGTAACATTTTTAGCATATACAATAGGGCACTATTCTGGTGTATCTTGAAAGATATGGACTTTTGGCTGAATTCCATATTTAAGAAGCACCTGCTCTACTTCTATTGCGATTTATTCCTCAAGATTTTCCACCACCACCACTTTTATGATTAAGAGTAGTGTTGAGCGAGCATGCTCGGCACCAGTTCGGCTCGAGCATCGCTATGCTCGGCACATCGCAGAGTTCGGCCGAACACCGCGTGTGCTCAAGCCAGTGTATTTAAATCTAATTTAGCCTCTATTTCTATGCAGAAGATCGCTGTTCAGTGAGGGAATCCCTCAGTGTGAGTCTGAGGCTTAGGAGTCCCCGCTCTGAATTATAGCTATGTCCATATATGGAGTCAGTGCTTGGGGACACCCAGTGTACTTAAATCTAATTTACCCTGTATTTCAGAAAAGTTTCTGCCAGGGTTCAAACTCACATTCTTCTGTATTAGAGGCAAGGCACTTTACCACTCAGCCAGTTACTTAAAAAACAAAAATTATATATATTTTAATATGAGACTTCTACTATACTTCTACTGAGATCTATACAGTAGAAGTCTCATTTAACTTTTTTTTTGTGATTGGCTATTCAGCTATATAGTGTAGTGGTTATAGTTCTGGGCTATTATGCAGAAGCTGCGAGTTCAAATCCCGTCACAACCTTTTTCAGAAAGAGAGGCCAAACTTTAATTTAAACATATAAAATAAAAAATAAAAATATATAGATATATATATATATATATATCATCATACTTCTGATATATATGAATGCATAATAATATGTGGATAACTACTACTGATGTTTTATCCATAATATATTTACATATATTAAAATATATGATATATTCTAAATATATAATATGTGTAAATATTTTATGGCTAAAATTTTATATAATAACATATGTATATATGTATATATATATATATATATATATATATATATATATATATATATATATATATATATACACACACACACACACACACACACACATATATATATTATATAAAATGTTAGCCATAAAATATTTACACATATTATATATTTAGAATATATTATATTATATGTAAATATATTATGGATAAAACATCAGTAGTAGTTTCCCACATATTATGCATTCATATATATCAGAAGTATGAATATATATATATCTCTATATCTATATACATACATACACACAGTACAGACCAAAAGTTTGGACACACCTTCTCATTCAAAGAGTTTTCTTTATTTTCATGACTATGAAAATTGTAGATTCACACTGAAGGCATCAAAACTATGAATTAACACATGTAGAATTCTATACATAACAAAAAAGTGTGAAACAACTGAAAATATGTCATATTCTAGGTTCTTCAAAGTAGCCACCTTTTGCTTTGATTACTGCTTTGCACACTCTTGGCATTCTCTTGATGAGCTTCAAGAGGTAGTCACCTGAAATGGTCTTCCAACAGTCTTGAAGGAGTTCCCAGAGATGCTTAGCACTTGTTGGCCGTTTTGCCTTTACTCTGCGGTCCAGCTCACCCCAAACCATCTCGATTGGGTTCAGGTCCGGTGACTGTGGAGGCCAGGTCATCTGGTGCAGCACCCCATCACTCTCCTTCATGGTCAAATAGCCCTTACACAGCCTGGAAGTGTGTTTGGGGTCATTGTCCTGTTGAAAAATAAATGATGGTCCAACTAAACGCAAACCGGATGGAATAGCATGCCGCTGCAAGATGCTGTGGTAGCCATGCTGGTTCAGTATGCCTTCAATTTTGAATAAATCCCCAGCAGTGTCACCAGCAAAGCACCCCCGCACCATCACACCTCCTCTTCCATGCTTCATGGTGGGAACCAGGCATGTAGAGTCCATCCGTTCACCTTTTCTGCGTCGCACAAAGACATGGTGGTTGGAACCAAAGATCTCAAATTTGGACTCATCAGACCAAAGCACAGATTTCCACTGGTCTAATGTCCATTCCTTGTGTTCTTTAGCCCAAACAAGTCTCTTCTGCTTGTTGCCTGTCCTTAGCAGTGGTTTCCTAGCAGATATTCTACCATGAAGGCCTGATTCACACAGTCTCCTCTTAACAGTTGTTCTAGAGATGTGTCTGCTGCTAGAACTCTGTGTGGCATTGACCTGGTCTCTAATCTGAGCTGTTGTTAATCTGCGATTTCTGAGGCTGGTGACTCGGATGAACTTATCCTCCGCAGCAGAGGTGACTCTTGGTCTTCCTTTCCTGGGGCGTTCCGCATGTAAGCCAGTTTCTTTGTAGCGCTTGATGGTTTTTGTGACTGCACTTTCAAAGTTTTCCCAATTTTTCGGACGGACTGACCTTCATTTCTTAAAGTAATGATGGACACTCGTTTTTCTTTACTTAGTTGCTTTTTTGCCATAATACAAATTCTAACAGTCTGTTCAGTAGGACTATCAGCTGTGTATCCACCTGACTTCTCCACAACGCAACTGAAGAACCGTCTGGAGTGCAGTCCGATTTATTTGTAATATATATATATTTATTTTAGTAATTCACATTTATTTTGTGGCCTACATTTTTTACAATTACAAAATTATAAAATATATAAATCTAAATTTAACCTCTGTTTCTGAAAAAGTTTGTGATGATATTTGAACTCACAGCTTCTGCATCATAGCCCAGAACTTTAAACCACTACACTATATAGCTGTCACAAAAAAAAAAAAGAGAGACTTCTACTGTATAGGTCTCAGTAGAAGTACAGTACAGTAGAAGTTTTTTTTTTTTTTTTTTTAAGTAACGGGATATGCAGCTATTATAGCTGAGTGGTTAAGTGCCTTGCCTCTAATACAGAAGGTCGTGAGTTTGAATCACGGCAGACTCCATATATGGATATAGCTATATATGGAGTCAGAGCAGGGATCCCTAACCCGAACTAGAGTCCAGACAACCTTCCCTCTTCAGAACAGGGAGTGCTAATTAAATGGATGCAAAAATAAACATAACGGATGTTCAAAATAAAGGATACTTTTTTCTGTTCTTCTGACTGATCAGAAGAATGGAAAGCGAAACGGTGATGTGAATCTACCCTAAGGTCTCATGCACACGACCGTTGTTTCATTCCGTGTCTGTTGTTCTGTTTCTCGTGATTTTCTGCGGACCCATTGCCTTTCAATGGGTCCATTGAAAACTCGGCTAATGCACTGTTTGTCATCCGCGTCCGTGATCCGTGGTTTCAATCCGTCCAAAAAATATAACCTGTCCTATTTTTTTTCATGGAAAACGGTTTGCGGACCCATTCAAGTCAATGGGTCCATGAAAAAACGCGGAGGCACACAAGATTGTCATCCCCGTCTGCGTCCATTTTTTTCCTATCATCTGCATGGCAAACTTGACTTAGACTTTTTTTTTTACTTTCCTTCACGTCTGGTGATCCTCCAAAAATAAAGGAAGACACACAGAAACAAAAACGGATCACGGAACAACGGAACCCCATTTTGCGGAACGGAACACAACAACGGTCGTGTGCATGAGGCCTAAGAAGGACAGTGGAAAACAGTGGTAGGCCGGCTTAGCATTGTATACACCTCCACAAGATATCCATATATCATGTAGATAAATCTGCATGCTGTGCTGGAAAAGAGACTGGTGCACAGCATTAATACATGTGTCATCTTTTATCAGGGAACATAGAGGACTTTTGGGAACAACTCAAAAGCCTGGTAACTTAACAGTATAAAAGAGCACCACGTTCCGTCACTTCCAAGGTTTGTCTGCAAAATAGCTTTCATCAAGATCATTCAATAATCCCCCACCAAACAAGTTTAAGCCACACAATGATCATGTTTGTAATATTTAATAAGCAGACTTTCTTTGTAGATTCAAACTTTGTCAGGAGACTTCTGAAACAGAAAACCGCCCCAGGCAGCACCACACACTCGAGAGAACAATGCAGGTCAGACTCAAACTTGCTCAAAAGTAACAAAGTGATCCAAGAAACTGACAGCGTAAAACATGGTATAGCTGTAGAAAACATCATCCCATAAACTGAGACGTGAGAAACGATAGACTTCACAAACCACAAGGAGGTCACAACAAGCCATGAAGGAAATGTCTGACAAAATCTAATGCATAATAATAACAATAAAGGACGCAATAAGCGACGAGTAAACAATCAGGTTGCTAGTAACATGCAGTTTTTACAATCTGATTCCTAACAGTTAGGGTACATTTACATGGCACGGTCATATTGAGGTTTTTGTTGCAATTTTCTAAATTGGTGTGAATAAGCCCTTGCCAGTCCTGATCTTCTAAATAGCATTTTACTGAAATTGACTTTAAGCCTGAGCTGCATGAAAATGTTTTACAGCATAACTGATTTCAAGTGACAGCTGCAGGCCACAAGATTGCATGTCAATCAAGGTATTATTTTAGAATAAAGAAATAGCTCAATAGTTAAAATTAGGGTAGGTTCACAATTGCAGCAGGATACACCAGTAGTTTGTTCCAGCAGAGGAGCAGAATAACAGCGCTACTGCACCAGGCATAGCCCGACACCGTTGGCTCCCAAATCACTATAAATGTTCCTCTACTGGAGTTACCTGCCAAAGATGGGAACCTAGCCTAAGGCCTCTTTCACATGGGCATTGCGGGAAAATGTGCGGGTGTGTTGCGGGAACACAGCACGATTTTTCCGCGTGAGTGCAACACATTGTAATGCGTTTTGCACTCGCGTGAGAAAAATCGCGCATGTTTGGTACCCAAACCCGAAGTTCTTCACAGAAGTTCGGGCTTGGGATCGTGTTCTGTAGATTGTATTATTTTCCCTTATAACATGGTTATAAGGGAAAATAATAGCATTCTAAATACAGAATGCATAGTAAAATAGCACTGGAGGGGTTAAAAAAATAAATAAAAAAAATGTAACTCACCTTAATCCACTTGTTCGCGTAGCCGATATCTCCTTCTGTCTTCATCTTAGCTGTGTGGAGGAACAGGACCTGTGGTGACGTCACTCCAGTCATCACATGATCCATCACCATGGTAAAAGATCATGTGATGGATCATGTGATGACCGGAGTGACGTCACCACAGGTCCTGTTACTGCACACAGCTAAGATGAAGACAGAAGGAGATGCGGGGCAGCGCGGACAAGTGGATTAAGGAGAGTTAAATTATTTTGTATTCTTTGTAACCCCTTCAGCGCTATTTTACTATGTATTCTGTATTCAGGATGACATTATTTTCCCTTATAACCATGTTATAAGGGAAAATAATAATGATCGGGCCTCCATCCCGATCGTCTCCTAGCAACCGTGCGTGAAAATCGCACTGCATCCGCACTTGCTTGCAGATGCTTGCGATTTTTACGCAACCCCATTTATTTCTATGGGGCCTGCGTTACGTGAAAAACGCAGAATATAGAGCAAGCTGCGATTTTCACGCAACGCATAAGTGATGCGTTAAAATCACTGCTCATGTGAACAGCCCCATAGAAATGAATGGGTCGGGATTCAGTGCGGGTGCAATGCGTTCAACTCACGCATCGCATAAGGCTTCCTGCGCACAACCGTGGTGCCGCTGTGCCAGAGTTGCAAACTGCAAAAAACCCTCATCAGCCATGTGCACTCTGACTTCAAGGGGTCCATGATCCACAAGATGTGGCGAAAGATAGGACATGACCTATATTTTGCGGTGTTGAGGCATGGACATGGAAGCCCACGGAAACACATGCAAGCCTTTCCTTGGGCTTCCGTGTCCATGTCTCCAAACCGCAAAATATAGGTCATGTGCCTACCTTTCACCGCATCTTGCAGACCCCCACTGAAGTCAATGGATCCAAACTGCGATGCAGAGTGCACATGGCCGATGCCAGTGTTTTGGGGACCTGCGGATTGCAACATGGGCACTGTGGCGCCACGGTTGTTTGCAGGAGGCCTTACTTTCACACTTGTGTTGTTTGATTCCGGCAGGCAGTTCCGTTGCCTATAATTTTTTCTGACTGATCAGGCATTTTTCAGACTGATCAGGACCCTGATCAGTCTGAAAAATGCCTGATCAGTCTGAAAAATGCATCCGGTGTCATCAGGCAAAACGGATCCAGTATTTATTTTTTTGCATTCTTTTTTACCGGATCCGTCGATGCGGCAATTTGAATGCCGACTCTAATACATTCCTACGGTAAAAAATGCCATTTCGGCATTCAGGCAAGTGTTCAGTTTTTTTCAGTCTATTGCATTTTTTCCCAAAATTCTGTATACTCTAGGGATGTTTTATAAGGCTTCCTTATAGGACTTCAAAAAAACACCAAAGAAAAAGCATGTACAAACTGTCACACCAAAATGTTGTTAAATCATTTGAAATGCATGGTCTTTTTTATGTGTTTCAAAACACTGAAGAGACGTGTGTGTGTGTGTAGGGTGTCCTAGGGGGTATATCCACACATTGCAGAGTTTGTAGCAGTCGTTTCTGTCACTGGGATTCATCTGAATGGGTCACGCAGAAATCTATGTACATGCAACAGAAATGGCCACGCTTATGGAATGGATATTTTCAGTCGCAGAAATTTCTGACGCAAATCTGCCCTGTGTGGGTTTGTATGATTTTTAGTCCAGTGTGACTAGATTTCATATTGTGTGTAACAATAATTCCTCCTTGTAATCACTGCCATCATAAAGATCAGACAGGCGCATTTTCTGTGGACGAATAAAGTCATTTTAGGTAATCAACACTGGAATGAATGACCTCATTATGTCACAAATGAATTGTTTGCATGCTAAAGAAAAAGCTGAATTGCATCACATGTCGCATTGCAGAATGCAATCACATGGGGTGGAATTTAATCTGCAGATTTGCCACAGATTTCACCGTATGCATTGCAAATTAATGGAGCAGCTGCACATATGCCCAATCGGAAGGCTGCAGGGGGCACTGGCCTGAGAACATCTTTTCCACTCCTGCTCAGGAGTCCCTTAACTAACTAACTCCATCTATATGGGGGTAACCCCAAACAATGTTAGCATTCTACCCCTGTATATGATACCCCTGTATATTTTAAATGTTTACGGTCTCTACTTTTAAACTATTACCAGAGGGGTTCAAACTCACAATCTCCTGTTTGAGAGACAGAAGCCTTAGGGTACTTTCACACTTGCGGCAGGACGGATCCGACAGGCTGTTCACCATGTCGGATCCGTCCTCCGGCTATTTCGCCGTGCCGCCGACCGCCGCTCCGTCCCCATTGACTATAATGTGGACGGGGGCGGAGCTCCGGCGCAGAACGGCGAAAGCCGCCGGACTAAAAAGTCGTACATGCAGGATGCAAGTGTGAAAGTAGCCTTACCAGTTGTGCTACAAAGTACACAGTTATCTATTGGAAGAATTTCTCTTGTTAAAAACCTTCAATAGTATGAATGTACAATGTATTGGTATCTACAGATGCATCTCTGTATACCAGGACATTGGTATAAACAATAGTCGAATTTATTTCATAATCACAAAAATGTAATGGAGCAAAATAAATTACAATAACTATCTATACACACACAATAGTATGTATATTGTAATTTATTTTGCTCCATTATATTTTGGTAATTAACTAAATATACTAAACTTCTGCGGATTCAAACCCACAAATCTTGCGTGTGGAAAACCTACACCTTACCAATGTACTGCAGGGTACACCGCTAATGGAGGAAAGATTTTCTCTAAGTAAAACGTTCAACAGTATTCTTGTACAATGCTCTATATACCAATTGTGGGGTTTCGCTCTGGTAGATAGGCTAAGCGGGCTCAGTACAGAGGCAAAATACAAGTTCTTAACTCAAAATGTTTATTCACATTTGAGGCAATTGCACTAAACAGCACGTAACTTTGCAGTCTTGGTGTTAATTCACACACAATGGAAAGTTCATATAACACAAGTCACCTTGCTGGCAGTTCTGCCTCCAGTAGTCCACATCAGGCTTTAGGGGGCCTGTTTCCCCAGCATGCGGCTCTCAGCCCTCCAGCACGGCACAAAGCCTCAGCTCAGATCCCAAAAGGCAGACATCTCTGCTGAACCCAGCTGCCTATTTAAGGACAGCCAGGTGCTGCCAAAACCCGGACCGGCAATTAAACTCTGGTCTGGTATTTGACGTCACCTGGCTGGAAACCAGCTCAGCTGCAAATGCTGGAAGGAAAATACCTGCCTTGCCAGACACAACCCCTCACTGTGTCACAACCAGTACATTTTAATTAGAAAAATCACAGTGTAAGCACACCTGGTAAGGGGTGGCAGAAAAAGATTGGTTTATTTAGTAATCACAAAAATGTAATGGAGCAAAATAAAAAATAAAATAAAAAAATTTGCTCTCTATTAGGGCTTATGCACAAAAAAACAGAATGGACATGGAAAGAAAATATGTGTTTGTGTGCATGAGCCCTCTAAAGGTTTTTAGTTAGAGAAATTCCAACCTTATAAGACTGGAAAGCATGTGGCTCAGCTTGTAAAATTTTCGCCTCTGATACAGAAGGTCCCTGGTTTGAGACCGTCCAGTGACAATTTGAATAAAAGAAGAATAAAAGTCACATGTTAAAATCCGTCTTGAACACCAATGAAAGTCAATGGGGGACGAATCAGTTTTCTATTGTGTCAGAGAAAACTGATCTGTCCCCATTGACTTACATTGCATGCCAGGACGTCTTGCTCCACACCACATCGCGGACAGAAAAATACTGCAAGCAGCGTTTTGGTGTCCGCCTCTAGAGCAGAATGGTGACTGAACGGAGGCAAACTGATGCATTCTGAGCAGATCCTTTTTTATTCAGAATGCGTTAGGGCAAAATTTATCCGTTTTGGACCACTTTTGAGAGCCCTAAATGGATCTCCCAAACGGAAAGCCAAAAAGCTAGTGTGAAAGTAGCTGAAGAGAAAAGAAATTAAAAGAAAAGTTTTTAAAACTATAAAAAAAAAAAAATCAAACATTTCTTTAATCAGCCTCTCTCTCTATATTAAAGATGATAAATTGCGATTGGACAGCTCACAGCCAGGGAGGAGGAGACGCCCATTGAGAAACAGGGCCGTCTCCTCCTCCCTGTACAGATGCGAAAATGAGCATACAGGGCGGGAGAATTTAACGGGGGCCACAGCAGGTGAACAGAGAGGCGGCCAGAAAAAATTGTAAGCGCCATTAGATCCCTGCTGTATGCCCTGCATACCCTGATACTTAGTTTATAAAGTCTAGATCCATGAAAGGTCCTCTTTAATAACAAAAACAAACCAAAAAATAAAAGATCATTGTCCGTACTATTTTATTCCGTATGGTGAACTCCATAATGGAATAAAAAAAATGATCAAAAAGGCATATTCCAAAATGGTATCAATAAAAACTACAGATAGCCCCGCAAAAAAAAAAAAAAAAAAAAGCCTACTTGGCTTGGCCACACCTTCTGTCAGTTTGGCCCCGCCTACAACATGGGGCCACTTCTACGTGTTTTTTCCAGGGCCACTTCCCAATCCGTGTCCGACATGCTGGCTTTTAACGCTTTGATCTTAAGGGAGACACACCACTATTAGAATGCCTGTCAGCAATTTAGTCACCTCTCCCTGTTCAGAACACATGGATGGTCAACCAACCCAATGGTCCATGAGTACGGAGGACGGTCAGACAGAATAGTTGTCAATTGAATGAACAGATGCACAATAGCTATCTAAAGAACGTTTGTGGCATATCGCTAGGATATGCCAGAAATGTCAGATAGTTGCAGGTCACAAACCTATCTTTAAACGGGGTCTTTGAATTGAAAGAAGAGCAAGCTGCACATGTGCGCTCACCCTCTGTTCACCACTATGGGTGTGCCAAAAGTAGCCAAGTACTGGCTCAAATTTTCCCCGGCTGTCTCATAGTGGTGAATGGCGAGAGGTGGCCGCCATCCATTTAGTGCTATGGCACTTCCAAAAAATAGCCGGGCAAGGAGAATACTTCGGGTGTGATCTCCTTCACTTTGGGGGCCCCGTTCTCTGGGTCCCAGAGAACAGCTATAATCACTGAGCTCAGTGAAAGCTCTGCGATCAGATATGAACTAGGACCAAAAATATAATGTTGTCCTCCTAGGGCAAATACCTGAAAGAAATTCTGAACAAATAGCTGGAAATGCTTGTCTTAGTCAGCTTATCCTGAATATTTTTCAGTTGTGGATTCTAAAATGTCAATTACGATGGCAATGTTGTATTCTTTTCTGGTGGCATATTTCATATTATCCTGGCCTTAGATTACTCGCTGTTGATCCATCTTCAGAGACTGAAGGGAAGTACAGCACGAGGCTGCAGAGCATGACACCGTCAGACACGGTCGGACAAAGGAACTGCCTATTTTGAAAGTGAACGCTACAATTTATTTCTATTCATAGTACGCCACCACTGTCTGATTAGAAAGTTGGGAAACAACACAGGGCTTCTTTTTCCAGTACTATGTTTACCCAAGACCTTGTAGGTCCCGTGTTACAAATGGTCCATGAAACTGGTCTCTTTTCCAGTAAAAGTAGTGCTTCTGAGCTCATACAGCTACATCTGTCAAGCGTACAGAATTAAAACAATTGGTACAAGTCAAGTAAACTTCTAGTTTATATGTTCTTACATTCCTATGATCTAGGCAAGCCAGAGAGGTGTGGCACACCAACCACACCTGCTCAAGGGGGTACCACTGTTATTAAAGGAGTTTTCCAAAATTAAAAAAGGCACAGAACACGACAGGGATAACCCCCTTTAAATATCTTTCCCAGATATATTTAGCTAAATCCAAACTGCTACATAAAAGTCTTACAACTTTCCAAAATACTTTGGGGGAGATTTATAGAGAATGGTATTTTCTACGTTAGTCTTGATACAGTATCTCCTGTGCAGTATCTCCTGTGCTGCTGGAGCATCTAATTTATGTCTCGGCTCGAACCTCTTAATAAACTAGGTGCATCCTTTGGCATCCCGTATGCCTAAGCTCAGATTTCCTGTAGATTTCTTCATTCATCCTCAGGATAGGTCATAAATATTAGATCGGTGGGGGGGAAGGGGGGGTTTCAACACCCGACACCCCTACCAATCAGATGTTTTAAGAGGCCTCCTACTAGTTGAGTGATGTTCATCACATGGTCTAGGCCAGTGATAGGCAAACTGCGGCTCTCCAGCTGTTGCAGAACTACAACTCCCAGCATACAAAGACTGCCTACAGCTTTCAGCCTACAGCAGGGCATGGTGGGAGTTGTAGTTTTGCAACAGCTGGAGAGCCGCAGGTTGCCTATCACTGGTCTAGGCGAAGCTCAGGCCCCTTTAAGTGGTAAGCTGATTAGTGGATGTCTGACATACGGCACCCCCAACAATCAGATATTTATTATCTATCCCGATGATAGGACATCAATATTAAACACCAGGACAACCCCTTTATTCTTATACTGCCCCAATTAGGAGAGATTTATTTTGAAAGGAAAAAAAATAAAAAATGAATCAAAGTTTGTGACAGACATATAGGGGTTATCAAGACCGGCATCTAAAACTCTGGTCTTAAGCAATAGAATTAGGGGGTCATTTATTGAGGATCACTACTACCCGAGATAGTACCATAAACACTGCACTGATGAGGCCTGGAATAGTACTTTAAGACCTCATGCACACAACTGTAGCAGGTCTGTGCCCGTATTGCGGCCCACAATAAAACGGGTCCGGAATCTGGAAGATACGGTGTGGAATGGAGGCACTACGGAGTACTTCTGTGGGTTCTCTGTCCGTGCGTCCGCAACACAAAAAAGTGCGGATAGCGGACCCCATTCAAAGGAATGGGACCGTATTCGCAGACGGCAGGCACATGGTTATTGCCCGTGCATTGCAGACCACAACGGTTGTGTTCATGAGACCTTAGACTGTATTCTGGGCACATAGGATTTATGAACATGGACCACTATACTAACATGAGGAATGAACCGTTGTTTGCGGATCTGTTATAAAAGTAATGACATGTAAACCCCTTCCCCTATCATGCCCACATCTTTCATGACTTCTACACTGGTTTTCCGTTTCTTGGAGCCTCTCTGGTTTGACCGCCATCGGTTAGTTTTGCTGCTCAATAGTTACTGAACAGGACAGGCAGCCGCACATTTAAGAAGCCTGTGGAGTCCTGAGAGGGCATTGCAGGTCCTCTTTAAGAAACCAGTGACGTCTTTCAGTTTAGGGCATAATGGTTTCTTTCATCCCACCATACCCCGACCTAAACCAAAATACTCCCCATAAACAGTAAATGCATTTAACGATCTGGAAGTCACACAGATACTTTTAGCCTCTAATTCTGCTAAATATCACGGATATCACTAAGGATCAGAAGATTTAAAGGATGCTTAGCTGTAAAGCCCCTTTAAGATATACGGACACACCTGTGGCTCAGTATGACACATGACTGATTACTAATGCTGCTGCTACCGGGAATTCACAGCACCTGATTTACTGCATAGAAAACTAATGTGATGTTGACAGAGTATATAGCTTTTATATATTTATATATATTCAGTGAAAGTGAAGCCCGGGGTCCTCCAGCCACCACTTTCCCCACTCTGTTCTTGATATAGGTGCGGGTCCCAGCGGTATCTGTCGGAGGCATCCGTTAACACATACATTTTTTGAAAAAGTTAAATGTATGACAAAAACGTGATTTGAACCCAGCCTTCGTCGGTCTGCATTGTTAATCACCACGTTTTCCACAGTTGCTGTAGACTTTTACATGATCAGCCAAGATGCAGGTACTAAAATCTTCACAGCCTATAAATGGAGTTTTGAAAGTGGCATTCACTTGCATTGTGGTGTGTTCAGTGAAGACTTGTTGGTCAAGTGTAAAACTCCTGTGCAGTATTTCAGTCTTTAGATAAGGAGAAGAATGCATTTTAGCCATTACATTCCTTGCTCATCGGTGCACTCTAGTAGATAACAGCATCTGGTTTCCAACTTCCTTGCAGCAAATACTCTCAAAGTTCTGCAAAACAGAAAGCTGCTTACATCATCCACCAATTTCCTGAAAATGTACCTTTTTGAGGCAGCTGATCAAAAGTCTACAGCAACTTCCTGGCCTCATTGGTTTTGAAATAAACTATTCCGATAGACACTATGTGGCAGGATTACTAACCCTATAGATGGCGTAAACAGGTAGGCTGTCTAGACCTGCACCAGGGACTCAGGCTGGATAATAAACATGGGGCATGGTTAGATAATTGTCTAATTGTATAACAATTAATGGTTGGGTTACTTAGAGAGAGAATTTTTCACCAGAATTGTGGTGCAATTTTGGTGTAAAATGGTGCATAGCATATTAGGCCATGCCCCATGTCCCAGCAAAGCCAAGCCTCCTTGTCAGGCTAGACACACATGATTTCTCTAAACCTAGATGCGCCAAATGTATCCCAAAATCTAGGTGACAAGTATGCCACTAGAAGTGTCTGGCAGTGACTAAACCCCCTCTCCTCATTAAATGGGGTATTCTGGTTGTGAGACATTATCCTCTAGCCATAGGATATGTGATACCTATTATATTGGTGGGGGTCTTACCCCAACCATTCATGAGCACAGGACTTGGCTATTTTCATAGACCTGAATGGAGTATGAATACTCCATGAATGGAGTATGAATGGAGTATCATTTTTCATGCCCAACCTGCTGTTCCATTCATTGCAGAGGGGTTCCTGAAGGGTACAGGGTCACCGTTCTACTGAACCAAACTTAGATCACCATAGAACCTTCACTGGAACCATGGAGCGCGGCTGTTAAGATACGATCACTTGGAGCGATCATGATCCAGACTGGTTTCAGCCAGCTGTGGTCAAGTACCGCGCAGCCAATTAGGCTGCAGCTGTCTGATATTTAGGTAATGAAGACTGCCTTGTATAGGCAGTCTGAATTCTAGATGGCCGCATGGTACTTTCAACACCATGCGGCCATTAAGAATTCAGACTGCCTATACAATGCAGTCTTCATTACCTAAATATCAGACAGCTGCGGCCTAATTGGCTGCGCGGTACTTGACTGCAGCTGGCTGCAACCCGACCGGTTCACATCTGTGCTGTATGGTCGTATAATATAAAAGCTAAAATGCAGACAGGGTACAAGCATTTGATGGATAAAATATAACCATGATATGCTGTGTGTCTTGGCGGGAGTTCAAGGTGTTCAGCTATTCTCTCACATTCCCCTCTTTTGAGGTTCATACCATTAGACTCCTCCATCCATTCCCCCTGAGAGTTGCAGTTGTCTATCGTCCCCCAGGCTCCCCCCAGTAATTTCTGGATCATTTTGAAGCTTGGCTTCCTCACTTCCTATCTTCTCAAAAACCAACTCTTATTATTGGCGATTTTAATATCCCCATTGATGATCCTATCTCCCCATCAGCCACTCACTTTCTTTCTTTAACCTCCTCTTTTGGCATATCACAACTTACTTCCTCTGCCACGCATGAACAGGGCAATATACTTGATCTAGTCGTCTTCCGTCATTGCTCAGTCTCAAACTTTAGTAACTTATCCTTCCTACTTTCTGACCACAATCTTTTTCATTTACCATAAAGACCTCTCACTTTTCTCATGGCAATCCTACTTTTCACATCTACAGAAACCTACACACCATTAACTGCCAGCAACTTATTAACACCCTACAACTAGCTCTTACCCCAATCGCTTCCCTCCCCTATCCAGACTTGGCTGCCAATCGTTACAACCAGACCCTCAAAACCACCCTAGATGAAATTGTTCCAATATCAATCCAATCTTCTCGACACAGAACACGGCAACCCTAGCACACACCTGAAACACGTTTTCTACAGCGCTGCTCCAGATGTGCAGAATGCTTATGGAGAAAATCACGAATACCAGCAGACTTGCTCCATTATAAATTTATGCTCAAAACATACAGTTTGGCTCTCAGCATTGCCAAACAAAAGTACTTCAACTCTCTCATCTCCTCACTCTCAAATTACCCAAAATGACACTTTTCATTCACTTCTAAGCCCTAAAGTTCCAGAACCTGTCACTGACCTCTGCACTGATGGCATGGCCACTTACTTCAGAGACAAGATTGGCAGTATCTCGCAGGAAATAATCTCCCAGTCCTCAAATAATTTCAATCCTCCTCCCTCCAATTCCTCCACATTCTCTCTCTCCTCTTTTGACCCTATAACAGAGGAAGAAGTCTTCAGGCTTCTCTCTTCTTCTCGACCCACAACCTGTAGCAGTGATCCTATTCCATCACACCTCCTCCAGTCCCTCTCCCCAGCTGTCATCACTCACCTAACAATTTATAACCTCTCTCTCTCTCTTCTAGTATCTTTCCCTCCTTTTTCAAACACTTTATTATAACCCCACTACTAAACAAACCATCTCTTGACCCGACCTGTGCTGCTAACTACCGACCTGATTCTTACCTCCCCTTCATCTGTAAACTCCTTGAACGTATTGTCTACTCTCGCTTAATAAGCTCTCTCTCGGCAAACTCTCCTATTGACCCCTTACAATCTGTCTTTCACCCTCTTCACTACAGAAACTGAAGTGTCTAACAATCTCCTAACAGCATAAAGAAATGGTGACTATTCTCTACTGATTCTGCTGGATTTCTCTGCAACATTTGATACCGTAGACCATAAACTCTTCCTCACCATGCTCCACTCAATTGGCCTTAAGGACACTGATCTCTTGATTCTATTTCCATTTCTCTGGCCGCTCCTTCAGTGTATTATTCGCTGGCTGTTTTTATTCTCCTCTTCCTCTTGATGTCGGCGTTCCTCAGGGCTCAGTACTAGGTCCTCTACTCTTCTCCCTCTATACAGACCCCATCGGGCAGACTATCCGTAGATTTGGCTTTTGATACCATCTCAATGCTGACGACACCCAACTATACACTTCATCCACTGACATCACCCCTGCTTTACTCCAAAACACCAGTAATTGTCTGGCAGCTGTCTCCAACATCATGTCCTCTCTGTATCTAAAACTGAACCTCTTGTCTTTCCCCCATCTACTAACTCACCTAAAATTGATATTTCAATTTGGGTCTGCAGCACCATCATAACTCCTGTGCAACATGCCCGCTGTCTTGGGGCCACATTTGACTCTGATCTTTCCTTTGGTCCCCATATTTAATCACTTACACGCTCTTGTCGTCTGCACCTCAAGAATATCGCCAGAATCCGCCCTTTTTTTTACGGTGGAAACGGCAAAAACTCTTGTTGTTGCCTTGATTCATTCTCGTCTTGACTACTGCAACGCATTACTAATCGGTCGCCCTCTCACTAAACTCTCCCCCCTTCAGTCTGTTCTAAATGCTGCAGCCAGGCTCATCTATCCATCCAACCGCTACACTGATGCTACTAGTCTGTGCCAGTCACTTCACTGGTTGCCCATCCACCACAGAATACAGTACAAACTTCTCACCCTCACCCACAAAGCTTTTCACAGTGCTGCACCTCCATATATCTCCTCCCTCATCTCCATCTACCACCCTACTCGTGCTCTCCGTCCTGTTAGCGACCCAAGATTAAAAACCTCCATAATTCCTACCTCTCACTTCCGTCTTCAAGACTTTTCTCGAGCTGCACCTACTCTCTGGAATACTCTGCCCCGGAATACTAGGTCAATTCACAACTTCTCCACCTTTAAACGTGCCTTAAAAACACATCTTTTCAGGCAGGCTTATCAAGCTACCTAAAATTACTTTTCCCAGACTAAACCTTTCCCCCAATAAACTCCTCTGGCCTAAACTCGATCCTCTAGTAGTCCCAAACCCGAAGCAGATCATCCGGCACCACTCCTGTCAGTTCAATAATGGCTCAAATCCTACTTATCACAATCAACTACCTTATGTGTCACCCCCAATTCCTCATAGATTGTAAGCTCTTGCGAGCAGGACCTTACTCCTAGTGTTTCAGTTGCATTAGCTATTTACTTTTGTTTTGTACATGAACCCTATGAATTTGTAAAGCGCTGCGGAATATGGTGGCGCTATATAAATAAATGTCATTATTTACAGGGGTTTTCTGGGAGTTTATTATTGATGGCCTATTCTCAAGATACGTCATCACTATCTAATAGACGGGAGTCCGATCCCCCTGCCATTCAGCTCTTTGAAGTGATGTGGCCTCTTCCTATAGTGATGTCACATTCATCGGTCATATGGCCTATTTGCAGCTCAGTCCCATTCAAGTGATTGGGCTGCAATACCAGAAAAAAAAAAAAAAACTATACAATGTATGGTGCTGTACTTGGCATTCTGTTAGGAGGCCACAATTCTCACTAGAGCACTGCAGCCTTTTTAAACAGCTGATCTGTGGCGCGCTGGGAGTTGCACCTCCCACTAATCAGATATTGATAACCTATCCTGGGGACAGGCCATCAATACTGAACAGAAACCTCCTTTATTTCTTATACTAGTACCTAGTACCCTTTTGTCCTCTCTCAAAATATAATTATCAAGTTTCTTATTAAAGTCATTTAACTGCACAAAAGTACACAACAGAAAATTGACATTTCCAGCGGTGAAGGTACAAATTGGGTTTTGGTTGACGAACCAGTCCTTGGCTCAATTCTCTTTTCCTAAAAGTCTCCAACAGAGGCGGACATAAGTCGATGCAGCCGGCTCAACTGCACAGGGGCCCGGCGTGTGAGGGGGCCTATTCATACTAGAGAGCGCTTCTGGCAGACATGGGGGGCACTATGGAGGGGGGGCCCTATCTTGTATAATGGCACACATGGGGGGCACTATGGAGGGGGAGGAGCACTATGGGGAGCACTATGGAGAAGGGGGAGCACTATGAGGGCATCTACTGGGGACCCTATCTTATATACTGGCACACATGGGGGGCACTATGGAGAAGGGAGGAGAGGAGCACTATTGGGATCATTATATAGGGGAATTATACTGGCACACATTATGGGGGAATTTTATACTGGCACATTGTCAGGCACCATGGGGATAAGGGGGGGGGGGCAGATATAAGAGTAATTTATACTGGCGCAAATTATAGGGCACTATGGGGACCTTGTCTCAATTGGGGGCACTAAGAGGTTTTTTGGGCACACAGTAAGGGGCATTGGCACACATTATGAGGGTACTATGGGGACATTGGTTCTACAGGGGGCACTAAGAGAGGGTATTTTTTATACTGCCAGACAACAGGGCATTTTTATTGTAACACATTATAAAGAGTATTATTACTACCGGGGGCATTATGGTGGGCTTTATTACAGTTGAGGGACTACGAGGAACATAAATACTAGTATGAGGACTATGGGAGCATTATTACTTCTAGGACACAGTGGGAATGTATTACTGTAGGGGCACTATTACTACTACGTGTTGTCTGGTAGATAATTATTTCTATTGGTGGGACTTTGGGGAGCAGTATTATTGTGGGGGGCACCCTGGCACGGTATCAGCTTAGCACAATTACTGTATTTTTGGGGAACATTATGTTTACACTATTAGTGTCAGGGACACTGTTTCCTGGGCACAGTTATTTTTTAGGACACTGTGTGCCAATAATTATTAAAGGGGAACTATCTGTGATGTATAGGGAGCACAGCAGGCACAGTATTGGGGGTGGCAGGATGCGGTGTTCAGAAGGTGGGAGGATGATGGAAAGTAGGAAACTAAGATGTCTGTCTGTCTGTCAAACTCTGCAGAGAGAAGAGATGGCTGAAAAATCATCCTGGCGGTCTGGTCTGAAAGGAGAAGATGAGGACAGAGAACATCTACATCAAAGGAAGACGTCACTGAATGGAAGAGGTATGGGGTGCTGTATTAGGCTACTTTCACATCTGCGTTAGTGATTCTGGCAGGCTGTTCCAGCAGAGAACAGCCTGCTAGAATTCACTAGATCCGACACTGCTGGATGCAGACAGACTGCCCGCCGGCTCCATTGACTATAATGGGGTACGGCAGAGATCCGGCCACAATCTGGCAAAAATGCAGAGAATCAGCGGGACACAAATCGCTGCATGCTGCGTTTTTTTGTCCAGCCGATTCCTTGCATTTTCTGCTGGATCAGGTGGCCGGAGCGTAGTGCTGCAGGTGTGAAAGGTTTTGTATTGCTATAAGTAATGTTAGGACGGAATAGGTTAGGTTGCGAATTTGGCTTGGGGGGCAGACACATTCTTTGCACAGGGGCCCTCTGCTGTCTGTGTCCGCCCCTGGTCTCCAGGATAAAAGGATGAGCAGCGAATAAAGGGTAGGGTGTAGAGTTTCAGCACAAGAAAGGGTGACAGGAGGAAAGCCACAACCACAATAGCTGCTGCAGGGGGTTGGGAGGGTTACAAAGAGGTTTGTGAGTGGTGGGCAGTATTCAGTGTGGGAAAACTTTCAGGCTGACTTGTGAATGTCTTCTGAGCCATGCGGTACTGATCTGGCCGTGTACCCGGCTAATGCCAACTTCACATTGCAAAACCCACTTCATTAACACTGCATATCATTTAACCCCCTTCCTGCTGGAAGCAAACATTGCACTACAAGGTAGCAGTCAACAGTAAGTAGAGCCTTAAAAAAAAAAATCATTAGGACAAAAACTTGAAATAATGTTTAAATAGATGAGCTGCGCTTCTGGAAGGGGAGAAGCGAATTAACATGCTGCTTTACCAAATCATGACCCAAGTTCAAGAGAACAAATAATGACTGGAGTTTGGGCTTTGGTATTCCAAAGAAGCTCCATAAGCGCAGGTTCGCACAGAGTCATAGGAGGCCATCACAGGCTCATCTTTTAGGGTAGGTTCACATAGAGGGGTAGATTAATCCAAACTGATGTAAAGGAACACTCTCGTATGGTGTGGATCCGTCATGGATCTGCACAGACTGATCCGTTCAGATAATACAAACGTTTTCATCCGTTTGTATTATGTTTAACATAGCCAAGACATACGTCTTCAACACCATCCGGATCCGTTTTCTATTGTGCCAGATTGTCACATACAAAATGGATCCGTCCCCATTGACATTGTGTGTCAGAACGGATCAGTTTGGCTCAATTTCGTCAGACGGACAACAAAACGCTGCAAGCAGCGTTTTGGTGTCTGTCTCCAAAGCGGAATAGAGACTGAACGGAGGCAAACTGATGCATTCTGAGCGGATCCTTTTCCATTCAGAATGCATTAGGGCAAAACTGATCCGTTTTGGACCGATTGTGAGAGCCCTGAACAGATCTCACAAACCGAAAGCCAAAACTCCAGTGTGAAAGTAGCCTTAGTTGCACAAAGCAACCAATCAATCAGATTCAGCATTTGAGTTCCTCTGGAAAACGAAAGGTGGAATCCGATTGGTTGCTATTAGGGATGAGCGAATTGACTTCAGATGAAACATCCAAAGTCGATTCGCATAAAATTTTCGTTCCAATACCGTACGAAGCAGGAGCTCCGTACAGTATTAGAAAGTATTGGCTCCGATGAGCCGAAGTTATTCCAAGGTACCACTTGGAACCGAATCAGAGTTCGGGAAATGTTTTTTTTTACAGTACAAATTAATTTATGAAGTTATTATGCGAAGTCTCATGGCACTTCACGAAGCAATAACGTCGGCTCATCCGAGCCAATACATTCTAATACTGTACGGAGCTCCTGCTCCGTACAGTATTGGAACGAAGTTTCATGCAAATCGACTTCGGATTTTTCATCCGAAGTCAATTCGCTCACCCCTTGTTGCTATGGGCAACTACGACACTTTTGATTTTCATCAGTTTGAGAAATCTCCCTCAGAGTTTTTTTGGGTGGTGGTTGACTTTTCTGAAGTGGATTCGACAAAAATCGGAAATATAAAGGAAGGACTTATACTTCTTCTTCCTTCTGGAACCACTACTGGCTTTGGATGAAAAACCTCCTCCAAAAAACTGTGTGTGAACCTACCCTAAGGCTGGGTTCACACCTGAGCGTTTTACAGCGCGTTCAAACGCGCTGTAAAACGCTCAACACATGAAAACCAATGCTTCCCTATGGGAATGGTTCTCACCTGGGCGTTTTACAGCGCGTACGATCGCGCTGTAAAACGCCTGACGCATAATCAAGTACTTGAGCTTCTTTGGGGCGTTTTGACGCGCGTTTGTGGCCATAGGACACTGCAGTCAATCACACAAACGCGCGTTTACTATTACAAAAAACGCGCATAAAAACGCGCGACAAAAACACGCATAAAACGCGCGTTTGAGAAACGCTCAGGTGTGAACCCAGGGTAACAGATAGGAGGCCAACGATCCATCACGGGCCTATGATGACCAGGGCAGAAATATAAATTGCATGTCCCGCGAGTATCGTTGACCAAACGTGTGTTTTAAGTGAGGCATCGGGTTTTCGAAGAATTCCATTATGGATTCCAAATTCCATTATGGTCCATGGATTCTTCAATAACCCGAACTTTGGACGCCGAACTTAAAACACAAGTTCGCTCAACACTACCCGTGAGCGACCTGCCATTCACTTGCAGATATTTAGTCAATACACTCACTGGTGTCGCAATGCACAGGATCTAAGGCTCTTATATCCAGGCATAGTCCTGTAGTCTATGTAATTAGGTTAACAATCCCCCAAAAAATTAATTATACATTTATGTTTGAAAATATGAAACAACGAGAAACAAGAGTAAAAGAAAACCACTTTTCTAATAGACAGTGCCTGGAAATATGAGACGGCACAGAGCGACGATATGATTTCTTTCTACATGTACAGATGGCGTGCATAACAGTAAACACATGTGCTCGGGACCGGATAAAAGCTGGTCCTGTAGGTCACACTGCACACGGGGTATCAGACTGGGAGGACCTGGCCCACATTTCATGGACTACAGCTGTGGGCCAACGGTTGGAGAATTAATATATTCATATAGAAGCACGTGAAGGTCACATATTCACCTGGATAACGGCTGTGAAAAGCTTGACAAGACGCAATGGAGAAGATTTATCAAAACTGGTGCAAAAGGCAACCGGCTTAGTTGCCCATAGCAACCATTCAGATTCCACCTTTCATTTTTCTGAGCAAATGAAAGGTGGAATCTGATTGGTTGCTATGGGCAACTAAACCAGTTTTCCTATGCACCAGTTCTGATAAACTCCCCTGACAAGTTGAAAGTGTCAGAACGTAGGCATCAAGCTAGTTTTGTGCCAATGCCATAAGTACATATATCCATATCTGACATTCTATGCTGGAGTTACATAGCGACATGTGGTCTATGATAACAGGGTCTTGTGCATCTTGCTCCCAAATATCAGTATCCAACGATGTTGGGTTCCCTGTGATTGTCACAGTCGCGGCAAGTTGAAGTGCGACACCATTGATGGTCATTCCATGCCGCGCCGCCCCAGTCCAATAAACAAGCCAGCGCCCCGAATCATCCTCCGAGCCCCGTTTAATACCTAAAGACATTACACGTCTCACATCAACTTGAGAGAGGACATCAACTCTAGGGATCTACCGAGTTAAAAGATGACGCAGACGGCTAATCTTATATTTCGTGTCCACGTTACTCTAGAAATCAAACAAATAAGTGAAGAGATTTCAGCAATACCTGATATCCAGCTGCCCAGCTGTTCATTCAACTTCCTCCCCGCTCTGCAAACAAGGCTTAAATGAAACGTAAAAACCAGGAAATGGAAATAAAATCTTCCTTTATCTCAAAGGATTTCAAAGCCCCTCATGCCTGATCCAAGCAGCACCTCCTCACCAGTCCCTAGTATCTCACAAGTTTCCTTCAAAGGAGTAACTGGGGGCTGGGCAGGGAGGCAGAAGTGTTTCCCCTGCTCAGGGCTGAGCACACTGAATTGGAGAGAGGCTCTGCTGAAGCAGTGTATTTCCCTTCATAATAGCCTTGACTGTCTGTGTGCTGGAGGATGTGGGTGGGGGAGGGCTTCCAGAGAAGAAGGCCTGTTCCATCTGAGAGCGCTCGCCAATCATAAGGCATGGCACTCCTGGCAGTGAAAGCTGCACACACAAGCAGGGAATACATGAGATGCTACCTACACAGCAGCACTCGCAAACTGTTACTCTGAAGCTGCACCTGATACAGATTTGCCACTGATATGCTTCAGGCCTCTGGCACACGAACGTATTTTCATTCCTTTTCCGTTCCGTTCAAAAAAAATAAAATAACGGAAGGTACTCTGTGTGCATTCCGTTTCCGTATTTCTGTTCTGCAAAAAAATAGAACATAACATGTCCTATTATTGTCCGCATTACAGACAAGGATAGTACTGTTCTATTAGGGGCCGGCTGTTACGTTCCGCAAAATACGGAATGCACTCGTATTTTTTGCAGATCCGTTTTTTTGCGGACCGCAAAATACATACGGTTGAGAGCAAAAGGTGTCATTCTCAGCCTAGTCATTTCTGATAAGGAGTGGGTAAGGGTACTTTCACACTTGCGGCAGAGGATTCCGGCAGGCAGTTCCGTCGCCGGATCCGGCAATCCTGACGCAAACGGATGGCATTTGTCAGACGGATACGGATGTGGATCCGTCTGACAAATGCATTGCAAAACCGGATCCGTCTCTCCGGTGTCATCCGGAAAAATGGATCCGGTATTTATTCTTTTTTGCATCTTTAAAGATCTGCGCATGCGCAGACCGGAAATACGGATCTGTTTTGCCGAAACACTTAATGCCGGATCCGGCACTAATGCATTTCAATGGAAATTAATGCCGGCATTCCGGCAAGTGTTCAGGATTTTTGTCCGGAGAGAAAAATACAGCATGCTGCAGTATTTTCTCTGTCCAAAAAACGTAAGAGGGACTGAACTGATGCATCCTGAACGGATTGCTCTTCATTCAGAATGCATTAGGGCTGTTTCACACGAGCAGATGCTGTGCGTGACATCCGCTGCGTGAATGACAGCCAAGACCCGATGCAGACATCAGAAGCACGGAGCATTAACGTGAATGATAATGCTCCGTGCTTCTCTGTGATCTCTTTACTACGAAATCACAATGACAACTTTATCTCGCTGTGATTTTGTAGCAAAGAGATCACAGAGAAGCACGGAGCATTATCATTCACGTTAATGCTCCGTGCCTCTGCAGTCTGCATCGGGTCTTGGCTGTCATTCACGGAGCGGATGTCACGCACGGCATCCGCTCGTGTGAATTTGAAATAATTACATTGCAATGCCAGATCCGTCTCTCCGGTTGTCATCCGGAAAAACGGATCCAGTATTCATCTTTTTCACATTTTTAAAAGGCCTGACCACAAAACCAGATCCGTTTTGCCGGAACACTTGGGGCCGGATCCGGCATTAATGCATTTCAATGGAAAATAATGCCGGATCCGGCATTCCGGCAAGTGCTCCGGAATTTTGGACGGAGAAAATACCACAACATGCTGCAGTATTTTCTCCGTCCAAAAACCGTACAGTGACTGCACTGAAGACATCCTGATGCATACTGAACAAATTGCTCTCCATTCAGAATGCATTAGGATAAAACTGATCATTTTTTTTCCGGTATTGAGCCCCTGTGACGGAACTAAATACCGGAAAAGTTTAACGTAAGTGTGAAAGTTACCCTAAGTTTTACTCCACTCCAGGGCTAGCTTATTTATATTCAACAGTTTATGGTAATGTACTACTTTTTAGATTAAAAGTCACACTTTCAGGTCAACATGCGATTTTTTTTCCTCCGCACAGCTGCGACTATTCTTCAGGCGTAAATAAATTAGACCAGTCTAAGTGAATATGAACCTGTCTAACTAAGGGCTCATTCAGATGGCCGTATGCTGTCTTCAAAAATGCAGATCCGTTTTTTTGTGGATTAGATGCAGACCCATTAACTACAGGGCCCTTTTCTTCAATTCTATGGCTCCGTAAAACAAAATAAAACATGTCCTATACTTGTCAGTGAAAATCTGGACATGCCCCACGAGGGTTGCCACCCGGTTGGTATCTTACCGGCAAGGCCGGTATTTTAGTGGCCCTGCCGTTGCCGGTAATGTTTTTCCTACCAGGACTGCTACTAAGGCCTCCTGCACACGACCGTAGGTGTCCCGTTGCCGCATTGCGGACTGTATTTGCGGATCCACAATACACGGGCACCTTTCCGTGTGCATTCCGCATCACAGATGCGGACCCATTCACTTCAATGGGTCCGCAAATCCGGAGATGCAGAATGGTGCGGAACGGAAGCACGGAACGGAACCCTACGGAAGCACTGCGGAGTGCTTCCGTGGGGTTTCATCCCGTACTTCCGTTCCACAAAAAGATAGAACATGTCCTATCTTTTTGCGGAACGGCCTGATCGCGGACCTATTAAAGTCAATGGGTCCGCGATCCGCTGCGGCTTCCCCATGGTCAGTGTTCATGCATTGCGGCACTCATTTTGAGGGCCGCAGCACGGCCACGGGGCGCACACGTTCGTGTGCAGGAGGCCTAATAAGCACTTCCATTGCGGAGTGCTCATTAGTGCAGCCTTTACCTCCCCCCCCTTTCTTGTGTTAATAAAAATAATCACTTACCTCCTCCATTTGCTCGCGCTGCTGACTGGAGGACAGGATCTGCGAGACGGCATCACGCTGGAGTGTAGATCCTGTCCACGAGCAAATTGAGGAGGTGAGTGCTTTTTTGCAGAAACAGAGAAGGGGGCACTAATAGGAGGCATTATTCTAACTGGGGGAACTAATAGGGGGCATGATTCTAACTAGAGGCACTAATAGGGGTAGTTAGTCTAACTGGGGGCACTAATGGGCATTATTGTAACTGGGGACACTAATGGGGGGCATTATTCTTCCTGGGGGGCACTAATGGGATCCTTTTTCTTCCTGGGGTCACTAATGGGGGGCATTAATATTATTGGGAGCCACAGTATGATAGCGACTTAACACCCCATGTTAAGCCACGCCTCACAACCACACACCCTTTGGGGTGTGGCTTCATTTGGTCAGTATTTTCTGTTGGGAAAGTTGGCAACCCTAGGCCCAACTAAAGTGTATGGGTCCGCAAAAAATGCGGAATACAATCTGTTTTTTGTGGACATGCTGAACTGTCCGAAAAAAAACTGATCCGCATTTTTGCGAACAGCATACGGCCATCTGAATGAACCTTAAAAAAGAACCACCAGAGGTCAAACTAAGGCCTTAAGCACATGACTGCAGCCTATTTTGCGGTCTTCAAAACACGGATACCGGTCAAGTGCGTTACTCATTTTGTGGAACGGAACGTCCTAGCCTCTATAGAACAGTCCTATGGTCGTGTGCATGAGCCCTAATAACAATACGCCTAGTCTAATTCATTAACTGCTGTGCAACTTTTAATGAATACTAGGCAAATGATTGACAGCGGAATCAAATACGCCAGTCTACTTTTACGTCTAAAAACAGGAGAGCTTGTAAATGTGCCCCTTAGGCCCCTTTCACACGGGCGAGTTTTCCGTGCGGGTGCGATGCGTGCGGTGAACGCATTGCACCCGCACTGAATCCTGACCCATTCATTTCTATGGGGCTGTGCACACGAGCGGTGATTTTCACGCATCACTTATGCGTTGCGTGAAAATCGCAGCATGCTCCTCTTTGTGCGTTTTTCACGTAACGCAGGCCCTATAGAAATGAATGGGGTTGCGTGAAAATCGCAAGCATCCGCAAGCAAGTGCGGATGCGGTGCGATTTTCACGCATGGGTTCTAGGTGACAGTCTATTCACTGTATTATTTTCCCTTATAACATGGTTATAAGGGAAAATAATAGCATTCTGAATACAGAATGCATAGTATAATAGGGCTGGAAGGGTTAAAAATAATAAAAAAGTTAACTCACCTTCTCCTCTTGTTAGCGCTAGATGCCGGTCTGTTCTTTAGCTGTGGCTGAAGGACCTTTGATGACGTCAGATCACATGCTCCATCACCATGGTGATGGACCATGTGATTGGAGCATGTGATCTGACATCACCTCAGGTCATTCAGTCCACAGCTAAAGAACAGACCGGGATCTACGCTAACAAGAGGAGAAGGTGAGTTAACTTTTTTTATTATTTTTAACCCTTCCAGCCCTATTATACTAAGCATTCTGTATTCAGAATGCTATTATTTTCCCTTATAACCATGTTATAAGGGAAAATAATACAATCTTCAGAACATCAATCCCAAGCCCGAACTTCTGTGAAGAAGTTCGGGTCTGGGTACCAAACATTAGAGATGAGCGAACTTCTGTTTTAAGTTCGGCGTCTAAAGTTCGGCTTCCGGTTAGCGGAGAATCCCGATCTGGAACCGGATATGGATTCCGACTTCCGTTGTGGTCCGTGGTAGCGGAATCAATAATGGCCGATTATTGATTCCGCTACCACGGACCACAACGGAAGTCGGAATCCATATCCGGTTCCAGATCGGGATTCTCCGCTAACCGGAAGCCGAACTTTAGACGCCGAACTTAAAACAGAAGTTCGCTCATCTCTACCAAACATGCGTGATTTTTCTCACGCGAGTGCAAAACGCATGACAATGTTTTGCACTCGCGCGGAAAAATCGCGCATTTTCCCGCAACGCACCCGCCTCTTATCCGGGCAAAAAACATGACGCCCGTGTGAAAGAGGCCTTAGGCTACATGCCCACGATCGTGCAATGTTTTGCGGTCCACAAATTGTGCATTCTGCAATATGTGGAACAGAACGGGCAGCCCATAATAGAAATGTCTATTCCTGTCTGCAAAACGGACAACAATAGGACATGTTCGATTTTTTCTTGCGGGGCCATGGAACGGAGCAACGGATGTGGACAGAACACGGAGGGCTGTCCACATCTTTTGTGGCCCCATTAAAGTGAATGGGTTTGCATCCGAGCTGCAAAAAATGTGGCTCAGATGTGGAAGCAAACAACGGTGCTTCTGACAAATGCATTGAAATACCGGATTTGTCTCTCCGGTGTAATCCGGAAAAGCGGATCCGGTATTTTTTTTCCTACAGATTTAAAGGTCTGCGCATGCACGGACCGGAAGAACGGATCCGTCAATGCAGCAATAATCCAGCACTAATACATTTTAATGGAAATTAATGCAGGATCCGGCATTCCGGCAAGTGTTCAGGATTTTGGGCCGGAGAGAAAAATGCAGCACGCTGCGGTATTTTCTCCGGCCAAAAAACGTAAGAGGGACTGAACTGATGCATCCTGATGCATCCTGAACGGATTGTTCTCCATTCAGAATTCATTAGGATAAAACAAATCAGTTTTTTTCCTGTATTGAGCCCCTAGGATGGAACTCCGTACCGGAAAAGAACCCTAAAGGGGTTGTCTCACTTCAGCATATGGCACTTTTTCCTATAGTGTGTAAGTATGGCCACTGATGCTGAATAGCAGAGTGGCATAACCATGGAAACAAGCAGTGTATAATGCGATATAAAAATGAATCCAGCCAGCAAAGGAAGCAATACGGACACTAACAATACATTAGTAAGTGCCTTGTATTAACTTTCTCTATATGATAAATGTCATTTGCTGAAGTCAGACAATCCCTTTAAGTCAAATTGACTTTGAATGAAAACGAATTCCTAACACATAACACATGTATAGGTTTTTATTTTTGTTTCAACTTATTTTTTGGGGTATTAAAAAGTTTTAAACACGCTGTACATTCAAAAATAGAAAACAACACATCCAAGGATTGACTGTATTTGTTTTGAGGTCCGCAAACCATGGATCCACAAAATATAGATACCATCCATATTGCATGCCGCAAAGTTCAAGCTCCATTCACGAAAACTTCCTTAGATCATGTGAAAAGTTTCATGTAATTGCATGTTTTTTTTGCCAGCAGTGTAAGGGTATGTTCAGACACGCAGAAAACGGCGCCGAATCTGTGATAACGCTACCTCTTATTGTTTTCAATGGGAGGCCACAGAAGAGTTCATGTGGCCAAGGAATTTTGTCGCTCAGTTACCGCACACACCATTCAATGATACTAAACACAGAGCCGGTCTGCATGAAAACCCACTGCAGAAACCGCAGCACAGCTGTTTTTTGTCATAAGAAATGTGATTGATTTTGTCGTGGACAAAATCCTGCAGATTATCTACTGAAAGAAAGACTTTACTATTTCTACGGTACTCAAGAAGGAAAGAAAACATAAGAAGGTCATAGAAGCTGCATGGCTGCGAATTGGAGCCAGGAAGGTATCATGCTACCTAAGTTGTTTAGACTTTACTGCAGTGAGGGTAATACTCTTCATACTTGGCCTTTCATATTCGAAAAAAAATGTTACGTCTCAGTGGCGAACTACAGGCACAATTGCAAAAGTGAGATTGCCAGCCATCGACTGTGCAGGAAGAGACTTGAGGAAGATAGAGAGGAAAGAGCACAATAATGTCCATATTTTCTCAAATCCATACAAAACCATCTGTGGAGATTCACACTCTATATTGTGGGAACTGTGTTTTTGCTATCGTTGGATGTACTACAACTCCTATTTTGCACTTCATAGACACTTGTTCTGCTACATCTGGCCTAGTTACTGACTAATGTATGTACGCCAGCCATTGCACTCTACACGCCCTGCCTTGGCTTGCAACCATACAAAAATATAACATCATGAGCATCCCCAAATACCATCAGGCAACAGCCCTAGAACGGGTTGGCCTAGAGGGAAGAAAGGTTAAGCCCTTCTTTCACTGCACGGCCCTAGGAGGAATGGTGTTAGGAAAGCCACTGTGATTAACTGTAAAAGCCTGAGCCATTACCACTCCCATCCTTAACTCCGGATCCGCCTGGGCTCGCTGCAGACATAATGATGTTTTCTTTTTGTACATTTGCATACATTTAGGCTAGGGGCCCAAAATGGTAATGACATTATTATAATTATTTTTTGCTTAGCACAAATCATATAAAATCACCCTCTATAGGATTATATTGTATGCAACTGTAATGGGCAAACTTCGAATAGGATTCCTGTCACCTGAAAGCCTTCCTCTGACCAGTTCAGGAGAAAGGTTAGAGTCAAATGGAAAAATTCCTTCTTTGCCCCTAGGGAGATGTCACATAAAGATGATTTATATGAAATGCACAGAGAGCTCCCACTAGTAGTGTTGGGCGCGAATATTCGAATCGCGAATTTTAATCGTGAATATCGCCAATTCAAGAATTCTCGAAGATTTAGAATATAGTGCTATTTATTCGTACTCTCGAATATTCTAGATTTTCTTTTCATCAGTAACCTCCCTTCTTGCTTGTGGGCCAATGAGAAGGCTACAATGTCTTTGTCTGAGCTTAGCAACATTCCTAGCAACCAATAGGAAAGTTGCCTACCCACAGGACTGGTGCAAGGATTTTTGCCACCCTAGGCAAAAGCTAATTTTGCCGCCCCCTTTGACTCCGCCAATTGACCACGCCCTTTGACATGCCCCTTTTTGTCACCCACCTATTTATACAGACTGTACCCTTCATTGTGGTAAGGCCACGTTTTCTCCCTTCGGCTACATACCATGTCATCCACAGATCCTCATAAGTGTTATCTACAGATCCCCATAAGTGTAATCTACAGATCCCCACAAGTGTCATCCACAGATCCCCCTTAGTGTCATCCACAGATCCCCCTTAGTGTCATCCACAGATCCCCACAAGTGTCATCCACAGATCCCCACAAGTGTCATCCACAGATCCCCACAAGTGTCATCCACAGATCCCCACAAGTGTCATCCACAGATCCCGACAAGTGTCATCCACAGATCCCCACAAGTGTCATCCACAGATCCCCACAAGTGTCACATCCACAGATCCCCACAAGTGTCACATCCACAGATCCCCACAAGTGTCACATCCACAGATCCCCACAAGTGTCACATCCACAGATCCCCCACAAGTGTCATCCACCACAGATCCCCCTAAGTGTGATCCACAGATCCCCTCCTCGCCCAGCGCCGCCTTCTAGCTAATTTATTCACTTCACTTGCCTCTGTGTAATCTCGCACAGGCGCACTGGCAGAGGCATCGTCGAACGAGGTGCGCTGGAAGACGGCGCATTCGCACTTCGCTCGATGATGCCTCTGCCAGTGCGCCTGTGCGAGATTACACAGAGGCAAGTGAAGTGAATAAATTAGCTAGAAGGCGGTGCCGCAAGCCGGGGGCCAGCGCCTCCAGCAAGAGTGCGCTCTATGCGGTGGCGTACCTTGCTTATGGGTGGCGCCGGCCCTGCCTACCCAGAAGCTATTTTCTGAAGTTTTATGGAGTTCTGAGAGAGACAGCAATGTCATTGCTGTGCTCTGTGCTTTACTGTTTAATTGCATTAGATAGTTAGTTAGTTAGTTAGTTAGTTAGTTAGTTAGTTAGCTCATATATTTAATACAGATAGTTAGTGGGAGATAGTCAGTGTGGGTTATATCCTGATATAGTGTAGCTGGTAGGTTCCAGTGCAGGGTGTTAGGTAGTGTGATAGGTTCTGCTGTCCATACATACATGCTACAGACATAGGGCCAGATTTATCATTAGCTCAGGTCAGAATAATGGAGTGAAAAAATCGCAAACGCTAAAACTGCGCACAAATTTGCGACTTTTTTCTGCTCTGCACTATGCTCGCCAGTTTTCTGGAAGTGGGCGTGTTTTCTTATGTAAATGAATCTCTAGACAGATTTACTATTGGGACTATTTAAAAAGTCGCGAAAAAGTCGCAAAAAAGTCGCAATTTCACTGCAGTCAGGACCATGCTTATCTTATGAGACTTTTTAATAGAACATGCAACTTTTTCGTAAAGATGTACGACTTTTGTAAAGCTGCTTACTGACGGATAAACTGCTACTGTCAAACCACAATTATCACAGTCTTAAAGGGCCGATCATAAATCTGACTTAGCTAAAACTGACTTTAGCCATATGTGAAAGTGGAGTGAGCTGTCAGTCATGATAAATCTGTCCCATAGTGCTGTGATGTCACAAGATCACCACAATCCTTAGCGCACCAATCAGTAATATGTAGTCAGACTTGCTAAAATGTGAAGTTGCACTTATTGCGGAAAAATATGTGCATCATTAATTGCTGATTTGCGCAATCGCAAATATATTGGAGCACTCTATATGAAAATAAGGCTATTGTAATGTTCTGCCGTGCCAACCATTTTCTCCAGTCTCAGGAAACTTCTAGCAGCTTGAAAAATGTAGCAACAGTGACTCACGCCTGTATTGCGAGCGCAATACGCGCATATTACATTGTCGATTTTCAAGAAAATAATTGTGAATTTGCAAATATAGGACGAATATTCGCCCAAATATTCGCGAATTTGAATATTGCACCTGCCGCTCATCACTACCCACTAGTGCTGGTTGCAGACAAACAGAATTTTATCTTTTAAATGAGTATTCCAGCTTTTAGACGGTGATGGCCTATCCTCCAGATAGGTCATTAATATCAGATTGGTAGAAGTCCTCTGTGTTTGGCAGACGCCAGCAGAAACTAAACAGTGAACAGAACCAGAAGCAGAAGACTCTGTCCACTGTGTTGAACAGGGGTAGGCAACCTCCGGCACTCTAGCTGTTGTGAAACTACAACTCCCACAATGCATACTTGCACTGCTGTTCTCACAACTCCCACAGAAATTAATGGAGAATGCTGGGAATTGTAGTTTTATAACAGCTCCCATTCACCACTGCCCTGATCTGATATTGATGACTAATCTGGAAGATAGGTCAATGTCTAATAGATGGAATACGCCTTTAACAGACTGGTTGGATGAAGGGAAGTAGGGGATTTGCATTTGTTTCAGAATAGCAGAGCTACAACCCCTGCAAATAAGTTTTTTACTTAAACCCAAAATATAGGTACTTTCTTGTAATACAGCATCACATTTAACCCCTTCACAGTCTTATTCCAGATAATAACATCATTATTATATAGCATGTATTAACCACTAAACAGTGCTACGCCATCAATGTCTAATTGCTGGGTGTTCAAACAAAAAAATGCCCTCTCACTTTCCAGAATGGGCTGTGATGCCAGGTGAGGTATAGAGAGCTTTTTGGTTTTCTCTTAGGCCCCTTTCACACGGGCGAGTTTTCCGTGCGGGTGCGATCCGTGCGGCGAATGTATGGCACCCGCACTAAATCCTGACCCATTCATTTCTATGGGGCTGTGCACATGAGCGATGTTTTTAACGCATCACTTGTGCGTTCAGTTGAAATCGCAGCATGCTCTATATTTTCCGATTTTGACGTGACGCAGGCCCCATAGAAGTGAATGGGGTGTGTGAAAATCGGATGGCATCCGCAAGCAAGTACGGATGCCGTGCGATTTGCACGCATGGTTGCTAGGAGACCATCGGGATGGAGACCCGATCATTATTATTTTCCCTTATAACATGGTTATAAGGGAAAATAATAGCATTCTGAATACAGAATGCATAGTAAACCAGCGCTAGAGGGGTTAAAAAAAAATAAAAAATAATTTAACTCACCTTAGTCCACTTGCTCGCGAAGCTGGCATCTCCTTGTGTCTCCGCTGCTGATGAACAGGACCTGGGGTGAGCTGCTCCATTAAATAGAGCTTAAGGACCTTCGATGACGTCACTCCGGTCATCACATGGTCTTTTACCATGGTGAATCACCATGGTAAAAGATCATGTGACGTACCATGTGATGACCGGAGTGACGTCATCGAAGGTCCTTAACCTGTATTTAATGGAGCAGCTCACCCCAGGTCCTGTTCATCAGCAGCGGAGACACAAGGAGATGCCAGCTTCGCGAGCAAGTGGACTAAGGTGAGTTAAATTTTTTTTTATTTTTTTTTAACCCCTCTAGCGCTGGTTTACTATGCATTCTGTATTCAGAATGCTATTATTTTCCCTTATAACCATGTTATAAGGGAAAATAATACAATCTTCAGAACATCAATCCCAAGCCCGAACTTCTATGAAGAAGTTCGGGTTTGGGTACCAAACATGCGCAATTTTTCTCACGCGAGTGCAACGCATGACAATGTTTTGCACTTGCGCAGAAAAAATTGCGCATTTTCCCGCAACGCACCCGGCTCTTATCCAGGCAAAAAAACTCACGCCCGTGTGAAAGAGGCCTTACAGAGTCACTCTAGTCTTGACCAGATGATGTGCCGAGAACTTAAATGCCGTGATGCATGAAGTTGGGCGGGTATTCTTTAATGGAAAATGCTCACAACCTAGTACTGCATTATTACAGAAAGCTCAGGTGATTGATTTATAGCTGCTTGTAGGACACGTTTGAAAGCATAATGTGCAATTAAAGGGGTTTTCCAGGAGTACAATACTGATGGGCTATCCTCAAATTGGTGAGGGTCAGACTCTCTTAGCTTATCAAGCACAGTGCCATAAATTGTATAGTGGCTGTGCTTGGTATTGCAGTCCAGGCCCATTCACTTGAATGTGACAGAGCCATACTTAGGCAATGTGACATCACTGGCCTAGGATGAGGCCGCAGTGCCTAACTGAGTGCCGCAGCCTCTTCAAACAGATGATTGGACGAGGTGCCAGGAATTGGACACCCACTGATCAGATATTGATGATCCCTTTAAGTGTCCATTCACACGTCCATAGTGCATTGCGGATTCGGCCAGCACCCCCATAGAACTGCCTATCCTTGTCCGCAATTGCGGACAAGAATAGAACATGTTCTATTTTTCCGGGACCCGCGCTCCGGAAATGCAGTTGCGGACAGCACACTGTGTGCTGTCTGCATCTCTTCCGTCCCCATAGATCAATCAATGGGTCGGTATTCGTTCGCGGAATGGATCGGGACCCATTCTACGGACGTGTGAAATGACCCTAAAGCGGGAATCAACCTGCAACGATATGAAGTTGCAACACAGATTCTGCATGGCTTCTCTCTTACTTAGGCCTCATGCACCGTAGTTTCAGTCCGCATCCGATGTGCATTTAAATGCGGATTAGATGCGGACCCATTCACTTCCATGGGGCCACAAAAGATGTGGACAGTACCCCGTATGTCCATTCCCTTGCTCCGTGAAAAACAAAACAAAAAAAACATATCCTCTTCTTGTGCATTTTGCGGCATTTGTAACATGCTATAGGACCTGCAGTGTGCACACGGCCGATATCTGTTTTGCAGAATACGCAATTTCCTGATCGCAAAAACGGATACGGTCATGTGCTGAGGTCTAACAGACAGATTGCTTGCAGTTTATAAAGACTTTAATATTAGTTTATTATTATGATTATTATAATTATTATGTACCGGTATATGAAATGTAATTCCTACTTGTTTCTTACATATATGTTATGTGTTTTCTGGGGCTAAAATAATGATCCCAAGATGGGGGTCTAACCTATCAGTTATGGCTGGATTGGCTGACTATCTTATGTGTATGGGTGTCCTGACTCTTCCCTAATGGCTAATATCAAGAGTAAGGCTACTTTCACACTAGCGTTCTGCTGTCCGCTCGTGAGCTCTGTTTGAAGGAGCTCACGAGCGGACCCGAACGCTTCCGTCCAGCCCTGATGCAGTCTGAAAGGATGCGGATCCGCTCAGACTGCATCAGTCTGGCGGCGTTCAGCCTCCGCTCGCCTCCGCACGGCCAGGCGGACAGCTGAACGCTGCTTGCAGCGTTCAGCTGTCCGCCTGGCCATGCGGAGGCGTGCGGATCCGTTCAGACTTTCAATGTAAAGTCAATGGGAACGGATCCGCTTGAAGATGACACCATATGGCTCAATCCTTCAAGCGGATCCGTCCCCCATTGACTTTACATTGAAAGTCTGAACGGATCCGCTCAGGCTACTTTTGCACTTAGAAATTTTTCTAAGTTATTAATGCAGACGGATCCGTACTGAACGGAGCCTCCGTCTGCATTAATATGATCGGATCCGTTCAGAACGGATCCGATCAAACGCAAGTGTGAAAGTAGCCTAAATAGGGTTAGGTCCAATGTATTATCTGCCAGTGTCTGGCAGTGGCTTATTCCTCTCTCCCAACTGAAAACGTGTGCAATGCCAAGTGTACATGTATAGAAAATTGAGAAGAAGAGATTTCAGCCGAACAAGCATTAAAGCTGTTTGTGCACCTTTATTATAGGCCATCAATTTAATCTGCAAAGTTTAGAATAGTGGTAACTATAATTGACTACTAGTGGTAACGTAATGTAAAGTAATTAAAGTGGTTCAACGTTCATGACCTCTCTTAAGGAGCCAGAGTGGGGGAAGTGCTTACAAAGAGCAGCTCTCTCTCTTCTGTGTCCAGCTTGTCCATGTGTTACATGACTGACCATTTATATAAACGGCCATTATGTAATACTGCATTCCACCTGCAAGGAAATGTTTAGCCACATGCAACTTCTGCATCTTCTAAAGCTGGCCATACATATTAGATATATGTTGGACAAACTCACTATTTTCAGTAGGACTGGCCGACCAGCTAATGTGTATGGGCTAGTAGCAGTGGCGTCTCTAGCTTTTGGGGGGGGCACACTGGGGGCCAGGACAAAAGTAGGGGGGGCAGCTATAACAACGATACATTTACACAAGTATGCTTAGAAATGCTGCGATACTTTACCCAATACCTAAAACCGCAACAGGGAAGAAAAGTCCTGCTGTCTGTGGTTTAAAAAAAATAAATAAAAAATCACTCAGATTTCAACATGTCCTAGTTGCCTGTGGATGACACTTTTATAGAGAGGGGGATCTGTGAATGACACTGCTATGGGGGATATCTGTGGATTCCACATACCGTATATAGCATCTTTTGCTATATGTGTCATCCACAGATCCACCCCATGACAGTGTCATCCCCATTTACCCCTCCATAACACTGTCATCCACAGATCTCCCTCACTATAACAGTGTCAGCCACAGATCTCCCACCCTATAACAGTGTCAGTCAGCCACAGATCTCCCTCCCCGCATCTCACAGGAGTGTACATTTGACATTTCTAAACTGTGGCGGATCCAGAGCCTGGTCTCGGCAGGGGCACTTCCAGATTATTTTCTGTCTGCCGCCACAAAACAAGGGTGCTTATAGAACAGACTACACAGTGTAGAGGTATACTGTATATTGTGTGGCACAGTGTAGATATATACTGTATATTGTGTGGCACAGTGTAGCGGTATACTGTACATTGTGTGACACAGTGTAGGTATATACTGTATATTGTGTGGCACAGTGTAGGCTATATGTGTATAACATAAACATATTTCACATGAAAACTTACAATTACTTGGCTTGGCCCTTGGGGATCTCGGACACCACTTCAACACTTTGGCCGGGGGCTCGGTGGAGCTGATGTTGTGTTTTATCCTAATGAGAAAGATTTCATAATAAGGATTTGGAGAAGGGGCAGAGGGATAGCAGAGCAGGAAGAGGCTGGTGCTGCTACTAGGGGGTCATACCATGGGGGAGTAATAAAGCCTACCATTATGCCCCCCCTAGTAGAAATAATTTGCCTTATAATGTGACAATGCAAAAAATACCCCCTTGTAATGCCCCCAGTTGAGCTAATGTTCCAAATAGTGCCCCATAATATGCCAGTATAAAATACCCCTATATAGTGCCCCCAGTAAATGCCCCCATAGTACTCCTCTCCCCCCTTCCTCCTAGTGCCCCCCATAATGTACCAGTATAAAATACCCCATATATCGTGCCCCAGTAGATGCCCTCAGTGTCTCCATAATTTGCAAGTATAAAATACCCCTTCTTAGTCCCCCCCGTAGATGACTCCATAGTACTCCTCTCCCCCTTCCCCATAGTACCCACCATGTGTCCCAGTATAAAATGCTACTGTACAGAGCCCCCATATAAAATACCCCTTCTTTGTGGCCTCAGTAGATGCCCCTATAGTGCCCACCAATAATGTGCCAGTAATAAGTGCCCCTATCATGTGCCAGTATTGTAATAAGCCCCCCATCACGTGCCAGTAATAAGCCCCCATCACGTACCAGTAATAAGCCCCCCATCATGTGCCAGTAATAAGTCCCCCCATCATGTGCCAGTATTGTAATAAGCCCCCCATCATGTGCCAGTAATAAGCCCCCCAATGTGCCAGTAATAAGCCCCCCAATGTGCCAGTAATAGGCCCCCCAATGTGCCAGTAATAAGCCCCCCCAATGTGCCAGTAATAAGCCCCCCAATGTGCCAGTAATAAGCCCCCCAATGTGCCAGTAATAAGCCCCCAATGTGCCAGTAATAAGCCCCCCTCCAATGTGCCAGTAATAAGCCCCCCCCCAATGTGCCAGTAATAAGCCCCCCCAATGTGCCAGTAATAAGCCCCCCAATATGCCAGTAACAAGAGCCCCTCTTATTGTGCCTGTAGAAATATTGTAAAAAAAAACAAAAAAAACAACACTTATACTTACCTCCATGTCAGCGATGCGATGCAGGCCTTTTCCGGCCTGTGTCCCCCGCTGTATGGCTCAGGCGGCGCGATTACATCATCGCGCCGCCTGAGCCGGCCTCTGATAGGCTGCCGGCCTAGTGCCTGCAGCCTATCAGAGGAAGGGGAAGGGACACGCCTCTCCCTCCCCTGCACCACCGCAGCACAGGCAGATTACTATGGAGATGAGCGCAATGGAAGCGCTCATCTCCCTGTACCCGACTGCGGCAGCTCACTTGGGGGGCGCATTTTAGTTGGGGGGGCACAGTGTGATGTAGGGGGGGCCAAGCCCTCTAATTCATTTCAAAGTACTGTAACGGGGAGCCGGCGACGTGCTTCCTCCTTATAGCGCTGGCGGCATCCCGCATTTGTGCAGGAGCGAGGAAGCGGCCTGCGTCCTCGTCTCCATGGGGACCAGGGGGCAGGGAGGACCCAGCCGCGCACGCCTCCTCAGCGCGGCCGGCATCCTCCTAGCTGAAAGAGGAGATGAGGACACAGGCCGCTTCCTCGCTCCTGAACAAATGCGGGATGCCGGCAGATGGTTTGGGCTGGACTTGGGTCACATGACGCTGGCCACGTCATGTGACCCACTTGTTCTGCTATTTAAACAGGCAGCCTGCTGGCCACAGGTTGCCTGTGAATGGTCTGGCTACCCTCACCAGCATTCTCGTATTGTGCCTTCTGTGTGTTTTGGACCTTGGTTGTTTTTGACCTCGACCTTGTGACCTCCCTGGAATTGACGTGACCTCTTGGCTTCAGACTCCGGATTGTCTTTTGACTTCGTTATCGGATTGCTCCCTGTGTACCTGCGTGACCTCCTGGCTTTGACTTTGGCTTGTCTGACTCTGTTACGATACTTCTGTTATCTTTTTAGGCCCCTGCACATCTCTAAGCGAGTGACTTCCGCCAAGTTGTACGCTGTCGGTTAGAACGGGCCGTGCAAGTAGGCAGGGTCAGAGGTGGGGTGGAGTTTAGGGCTGCACTTATCCCTACCCCCTGTCGTGACTAGTACCATTTTGTTTACAGTTGAAGAAGTAAATTTGACCAGTATTTAAGGCAAGCATCTTCAAACTGCGGCCCTCCAGCTGTTGTAAAACTACAACTCCAACAATGTCCTGCTGTAGGCTGATACATATAGGATGTTCGGGCATGCTGGGAGTTGTAGTTTTGCAACAGCTGGAGGGCCGCAGTTTGAAGATGCGTGATTTAAGGGCTAAAAAGACGAGATTATTCACCGTCAAAAGATGACGCCTGTAATGACAAAGTAATGACAAAGACACGGCAGGATATGAGCATCAGACAAACACTGCTGCTTCAATACCCCAGTGTACAATTACTATTGTGTCAAAAGAAGGTGAACACTACAAACTTCCTACCCTCTGCACTAAAAATATTTGTCTAGCCATGTAAGGTCACAAAAAGCCTAACGTTACAAAAGCCGCTTTCCTTTAAAATAGAAACACAAAGAAAAACACATAAACTAAGGCCTCATGCACATGCTGGTAATTTTGGTCCACGTCCAATTCGATGTTATCCGTGTGCAGTCTGCATCCGTATGCCCATTCTGCAAATTATAAAACATGTCCAATTTTTGTCAATTTTGAGGACAAGAATAGACAGTTCTAGTGAGAAAATTGTGATATGTACACAGTGGTATCCGTATTTTGCGGATCTGAGGTCTGGGAACCGGATAATAGATACAGTTGTGTGAATAAGCCCTAACACTGCAAATTGCCTCAATTGTGGTTAATATTCATTTTTATACCATGGCTGCAACCAATATTTCCTTTCTCTTGGTGTTGCTCCAAGTATGGATAAACTCAACAATAAACATCTGGAAAGAGAGTGGGGTACTCTGAGTCCACCTGAGGAAATTATTTTGGGGGAGGGATGGCAGCAGGGGGCGTAACTACCATAGCGGCAGATCATGCAACTGCTATGGGGCTCAGGGCAAGAGGGGGCCCATTGTTAGTTGGGATTATTTCCTCTTCTACTGGAGGTGAAAACCTGGTCAGGACTCTACCCTCTAAAGGAACAACTTTTAGCAAATGAGGCAGTGGAAAAATGGCCCAAGGGTCATTAAAAAGGGTTTTGGCAGAAACCCTTCTGTCCTGTGTGGGGGGGGGGGCCTGGTTTGATCCTTACTTCTCTGTGTACGCCACTGGATGGTAGTCCAATCAAATTTCAATGGTTCAACAACCATTTTCATATATCAATTCTACAGGTGAATATAACACAATTTGGAAATGTATCTTAGAGAATAATGCCTCTTTTGCCCTCTAGCAGCTCGCTTCTTTCCTTGCCTTCCTTCGGCTTCTATAGATAACTGTAACTGATAAAGTTGAGTCATTTACAGTGATTCTAATCTGTGCTGCTAGGGGAAGATCTGAGATGAAACAGTCTCCTTCACCCACTGGCTGCTGACCGTGTACTTCCAGGCTGTATGCCAGGCTACTGCAGAGGCTGGAATCTTTCTAGGATCACTATGCTGAGACCTGGCTGAGCATGCCCATCCAGCAGCACTCAGCTCATTAGATAGATATGCACATTGCTATACATTTTGGACATCAGGGAGTGCCATACTCAGTGAGCAAATGTCCTAACCCTGCACTGGCTTAATTGTCAATGGCAAACAGTGTTCATTTTATGATCTCTACAAAATAATGTGCTGTCTAATGGTTGGACAACCCTTAAGGAATAAATAATTGAAATGCAACAATAGGAAAATACAAAGTAAGATTGTAAAGACCTTTACACTCCCATCATGACTTAATATATATAATATGGGGGGGGGGGGGGGGGGTTATCATCGTAGGTGTATTTAAAGTTAGTTATGCTCATTTGCACCAAATTTATGAAAGTCGTCCAATTGCAATGCTGTTGTGCCTATTTCAGTAAAAGTACATCTGGGGGGAAGGGGTTACCTGGCTGTGATTTTTTTTAAAAGTTGCACTACTGGCAAAATCTAACCAACTTTCCCCTTACTTGGCATGATAAGACGCCACAATACTGGCGTAGCAGATTTGACAAATGTCCCCCATGTACTGACATCGAGTACAGTAAGCAATACAATGGAGTTCTTCTGGGTTTAGCTTTACTCCCACCTAATGGCAAAGACTGAAATTGCAATAAATAACAACTGACTAACATCGTACCATGACACTTGTCACTTTATTGTCTCTATTGTAATGCAGTCCCTGAACACTGATGTAAGGAACAGAGGCTGCAGAACCAGATCTTTATAGGTTTACAAAATATCCATCTCATCCATGTAGAAGGGACATTTTCATAGATCACTACTGGAGTACATTGAAGTATCTTGAGCAAAGTGTTAACATATATGCCTGCTCACTGTACCAAAAGACCAGCAACGTAGCGGGGAGGTGCATGAAATCAGTCTTCAGCATGTCAGAAGTAAAAAGGTTTGGACTAATTGTCTTCACTATTTTTACATTGTGGATCTCCCATAGCAAGTTGATCAAAGCATCATCTGGGGGCCCATCAGTTTCATTCACATTTGATGGCAATGATCCTGAAGAGGTGGGAGATGGGTATTTTACAAAGGGGTCCAGTGCAGTTAAAAAGCACAGACGACTACATGGAATAAACGCATCTAATTGCAAGCTACACTTTTCTTACACAGTAAAAAAGTCTTACCAGTGTCCACCTGCCCAGCGGATGTCATAAGGGCAATCTTTTGACTATCAGTTCTAAAGAGGTCTATGGGCCTATTCTCCATACACACCGGATATATCTCCAGACACATACCCTAATGTGCACACCAAACGCTGTATGAACATTAGTGTTGAGCGCAAATATTCAAATCGCGAATACCGCCACCTCGAGAATTCGTGAATATTTAAAATATAGGGCTATATATTCATATTCGAGAATAGTGTTGAATATTCTAATTGCAAATTTATCGCGAATATATTACATTGCCGATTTTGGCAATCAAGTAAACAATGACTAGAGATCACGAATTCTCGAATTTGCTAATTTATGGCGACTATTCGGCCAAAATTCAGCGAATTCAAATATTGCCTATGCCGCTCATCACTAATGAACATAGCCTGAGCTCTGTACTATAATACAAGCTGCAACATCGGATCAGTACAATACCAGTAAAATATAAGGTAGTTCATATGTATATTAAAATCTCCAAAGCTACTAAAAGCATAAAAGCCAATTTTTGTATCCATCAAGAGGGACTTCGGACAGCGAAATCCTTAGGAAATCTCTCTCTCCATAAACCTAATTTCTCTTTTCCGCAACTTCCTCCCATCCATCCATTTCCTGTCCATTTCACAATTTTCTAACAACATCCTCCCAGTGAAACCTGTTGTCATCCAAAAGCATGAAGAATGTGAGAAGACAGATAGACAAATGGAGCACCCACGACCTAGACACCAAGCAATACATACAACACTCAGGCTTCTTGTAAATATAGAGGTAAGGTATCTGGCAGGCCTATTCTAGCAGAGGAACTGCCTGCCAGAGTTCACCGTATCCGGCTTAGCTGGATAGGACCATGCATCGCCGGACCCCTTTGACTATAATAGGATGTAGTGGGGATTTGGACAGTTTCTGACACGAGCGCCAGGTTTCAGGCAGACAAAAGGTGGTACTCATGCAGGAAATTATAGTAAATGGATTCCGCGGTGAATACAGCGGTATCCGGCTATCCTTATTGTAGATGTGAAACTAGCCTCACCAAGCAATACATACAAGATCTATAGAGATTCGCCTACTTTGTCGCTTCTCATATTTTGATATTAGTTTGTAATTAGTCCTAAATGTAAAAAAAAAGCAAGACAAAAACAAACCTGCAGTATAATGATATATACAAATATACTGTATACCGAAAGTCTGTATACCAGAGTCGGCGGCCGATGATGGGCAATGTTTGTCTTATTGACCATGTCCTTATGGTACCCTATCCTACAGTGCATTGTACCCAACCAACAGAAATTTGGTATTTGGAAAATTAGTTGGATACAAAAGAATGTATTTTCTCAAAATATGGGCAGTGTTTGACCAAGGTGCTCTCCTTATGTAGGAACATGGAGATATGTAATCCATGATAGCCATATGACTGTGATAGCACACAGGGGATAAAGGGGTTATCCCATCTTTTAAAGTCTGCCTAATGGTGTAGTTTTTGACACCAGTATCAACTTACCCAATAGAAGTTATTAGAGATTCGTCCTCCCTTCTTATATATTTGACCTTCTTTTGTAGCCTTGTTTACTGGCGGTCGTTATAGGTTACGGCCACCCCAGCGACATCGGAGCATTGGCCGCGCTTGCGCGCTATCCTCTTTTTCTTTTATTTTTTTCTACGCAGCCCGACCTGACTCTCGGGCTTGTTCGTCCTGTGTTTTTTTTTTGCAGAGAACTTTCTGCGCCTGCGTGCTTGTTAGTTCTCCTGCGCTTGTAGCTGCGGCGGCTGAGCGAATGATTTCCTGCTCACACAGGAGCGCGCACACCAAACAAGAAGGCGGAGTCAGTAGATCAGCAGACCGCTGATCCTGCTGTCAGTCAATAGAAATGTAAACGCCCCCTGACTGAGCAGTTTCTCGAACATGAGAGAGCAGCCACGGCATGGAAATGAGAAGGTGGGATAAGTGGTCCCCTCCATTCTGTGACACAGAAGATGTTTTTGGCAAAAAAAAGTGATGCAGATATTGTTCCATTGCCATATGATTGGGAATGAATGCGCCCAAGTTTTATCAGTTATGACAAACCAAAATGACCATTTGTCTATGTTTTACATTGCAACATATCATTCATACATACACCATGACATAAAGCAGATAGAAATATGGTCTAGATTTCCTTCTGACTACTGCACTTTAAAAGGAACCTGTCACCAGGATTTTGTGTATAGAGCTGAGGACATGGGTAGCTAGATGGCCACTAGCACATCCGCAATATCCAGTCCCCATAGCTCTGTGTGCTTTTATTGTGTATAAAAACTGATTTGATACATATGCAAATTACCCTGAAATGAGTCAGAGCTTGAAAATATGACTCTTCTCTGGTCACACAAGTAAGATATGACTCTTTTATGTTAATTTGCGTATGTATCAAATCGGTTTTTTACACAATAAAAGCACACAGAGCTATGGGGACTGGATATTGCAGATGTGTTAGTGGCCATCTAGCAACCCATGTCCTCGGTTCTATACCCAAAATCCAGGTGACAGGTTCCCTTTAAAGAGTATCTGTCAGTGTGATGAGCGCTAGTAAGCCAGACATACTCCCTGGTAGGATTGATCATGCTGAGTGTAACAATATTTCTGTTCTGCCCCAGCACAGGGAGAATTATTTCGGATCACGTCTATTTCATTTCTAATTCATTCTGCTGCAATTCTCGTATTTCTGTAGTGATTAGTTAGGTAATAGTACCATCTAGCGGTCTTAAAAATGTACTACACTTTGTTATTCTGTTAATAAAGATTATTGTATTTGTGGGTGGTGCAAGATATTGTAGGAGTGTAATGCATTCTGGGAAAGAGAAGCCCAGTCTCAGTCTACAGTCATCAAGGACACACCAGTAGATCTTAATAGCAATAAACAAAATGTAGAAGCAGCACCACTCAGTCCTTGTTGATGTATCCAAATAGATGCAACAGCCTCACCGATGGCCTTGGATCCAACGGCCAGAATATGTCGAAAAATGCAGACGGTATCAGCAGCATCTCACATCATCGACTTTATTCGGACTTCAAAGCAGTAATACAAATGGCAATGTTTCGGCTGATGCACAGCCTTTGTCATCAGCCGAAACATTGCCATTTGTATTACTGCTTTGAAGTCCGAATAAAGTCGATGATGTGAGATGCTGCTGATACCGTCTGCATTTTTCTACACCAGCAGATCTGTCCTTCTGCATATCTTCTTCTTAAACTCCACCATCCTTTTGCAAGCATATCTGGTGTGGGGTTTTGCTCTGGTAGACAGGCTAGCGGACGCAGTATAGAGGCAATCACAAAGTCTTTAACTTAAACAGTTCGGTGTTTTTTCACACATAAGGAAAAACAAAATGACCGTTCACTGTCTTGGTGTTTGCTCACACCATGCAATGTCCATAGAACAAAATCTTCACCTGGTTAGCAGTTTTCCACCCGCAGTCCACAGCAGGCTTTAGCTGCCTGTTTCCCGGCATGCGGCTCTCAGCCCTTTAGCACGGCACAAATTCACAGGTCCCAAAACACAGAGACTCCCCAGCTTCTCTGTCAGATGGAGGATAAACCACACCCAGCTGAGATCGCTGGCTGGACTTTATATAAGCCAAAAAAGACCTGGCCTGGAGTGTGGGGAGAAGCCACCCACCCAGCACTTTGGCTACTCCCAGTAAGAGCCGGCCCGGATCGGCTTTACAGCCATACTAACAACAAACAGTGTCAGTCAGCACTAGCTGCCGCTGACACTTAAAACTACCGGCTCTTACCTCACCGGGGCCAGGAATCTCGGTGACACATACCTTCCATCAATGACGGCCCCTTGCGCCTTCCTTCACTGGTAAGACTTCTACCTTTTTTTCAGGGACATTATGTATGCAGCGATGCTTAGCTAGGTGTCAGTGTTACTTAGGGAAAAAGGTTGTGACTGTTAGATGCTAGACATGCATTCCTACGTATACGCAGCCATTTTGGACATGTGCCCAGCGTTAATGTAATGTTATAATACACGCTGTTCTATGCTTTCTGCTGATACATGTTATGCTTTATACTTATACAAGTTTTTGTATTCTTATAGTTTTACCACACAACTGATTAATGACCTCAAATACTCCTGTTTTACCAATAAACAAGTTAGACTACATAGAACAGTCCTCTTATTTGGAAGACAGGAATGGTTTATACTAAATGTCAGACTGCACACTGTGTGAACGTGTATGAAGACAAAACAATTTCTGTTACAACAATCAGGGTTGTTGTTTAAGAGAATGGTGTACTTTTATTTCTATGTTAGTGAGGTTCTTGGGGCACCAAGGGGCTGGCCTACTGTCCCTGCTCTGAAATCTGAACTGTGCATGCACCAACTATACTCTGGCCTGTACATGTGTGAGATTTCAAGGTTAGGATGTCTGACCCTCTCAGTCATTGCAGGAAGGAGATGCTGAAAGGCGCTCTTTAATATTGAAGAATGCCCTATTTATAAATGATTAAAGCAAAGTTAGATGAACCTTACATATTGTCGATCAAAGGAAGATGGAAATGAGGATTGGGCATATTGAAGTTCAACATGTCCGATCCTTTGATTCTCTGTAACATAAGCTGTTGCCTGCCAGGGGCATATTCCCTTCTGCACATTAAGATAAACAGGCATGCTGAGCTGATCCAAGCATTGTTTTTCTTTGCTCTCCCTATGTTTTACAGAGTATTTTGGTTTCCACCAAATACTCTAGATTGCTCCCAATCAATATTATACTGATTGGTAGGCATATATTAAAAAGTTGGACTTTGGCAGTGCAATCTGTCTGGTCCTAACTGAAGCCAGGTGCGGGGTCTAAGAATCTTCTGCTCTTAATCAAGAACTGACAAATAATTCTGGATTTAACAGGACAGACACCCAGTTTGTGGTCCTCAGAGTAGTCACTCTTTGCCAGCAAGACATGGAAACAGTAAAGGCACAAGACGGTAGGTAGAGAACAGCTGTGGGTCAGAACCAGGTGATCACAAATCTGGGGGGTGAACGGGAGACAAAAGTCCAAGTCTGAGGTCAAACCAGAGAGGCAAATAGGTGACAAATCCAAGAGGTGAGAGGCAGAGTCCAAACATGAGAAGCTGGATCAAGCACAGGCAGTCTATAGAAGAATATTGGAGGGCTAGAAGCAAGATCCAATAACAATAATTGATATTCAAGCGATCCTTGCTTACCGTTAATAGGGTACCGAGATTGATTTGTATCCTGCTAAGGTCAGGGATGTTATATCCAAAAGCTGGTTGTGGCTGAGGGATCAGTGGGATCTGCCAATCTGATTCATATGTCCAGTGTTAAGACCTCTTTACATGGGTCAGCTGGCCAGGCAAGGACAATTGTGAACGGAGGTGACATTTACACTCAGAAATCACCTCCTTATTATGGGGACGAGCAGTTGCTACTGCGATCCTCATATCAATTCATTGTTTACGTAGGACGATTTGTGGCCCTGAAATGACGAATATGTGTGCTGCACCAGCAAAGTTTTTGTAACACCCCGCAGTGGTGTTATCACTCCTATGCCCTGCTACTATCTTTAATGGTCTAACCTAAATGCCATGTTATATATTTTTGTCCAGGTCCTCTACACTGTGCATTCCTAATCTGTATGCAACTGTTATATTAATGTAATATGCCTGGTTCACCAGCAGGTGGCAGCAAACCCAGCAGAGCTATCTTAGATAGAATGGAGCTTTCCATTCCATTCTAACCCCCCTCCATAGGGAAGTGGGCTAGCCCTATTTTCTGCAGAAAGGGCGGGGACCAGTTAGTTCGAGTTCTATTCTTCCCTAGCCAGGGGAAGGGTGTGCAGGGGCACATCTCTGCTGGAAGTGCCCACTCCAGTCAGAGCACCTTAAGCTCTGCTGGCCATGGAGGCCAAAGCTTGAAGCCACAGGAGGCAAGTTCCCTGGCATAACCCAGAGTCAGACTACAAAGAAGAAGTGCTGCATACAGAAGACGCTGAGTTATATAGCTAGCTTGTCAGTACAGCAGAGTGACAGAAAGATATAGCAGAGTTGAGTTTGCCTGCCAGTTTAATGCTAAAGCCTGCTGGAACCAAGACAAAGTCTGAAAACTGTTTAGAGAAACGTTTATTCAAGGAAAGCTGCCATTGAACTTCATCTCAAGGTCTAGACTCAAGCTGTTCTTTCAAATCCCTCAATTATTCGCCCTATTTATTGCTTCGGAGCCAAAGCCTGGGGTAGAGTTGTATCTAGGTAGGAGCACTGTGACACACATAAAGAGACATTTAGGCCGCACTACACCACTCGGCATTCCTACACCTGGGATGCATTATAGGAGGGCCCTGGGGGGAGGCACCCGTTGCAATTTCACCTAATGATTGAGCGTTTGGTTGTTCATCTGGTGGTCTGTGCCAACTTTACATGGGTTTATTATTGGGAATGGGTGTTCGTGTGAAAGAGCCAACATTAGGGGCCTTTACTGTGCAACTTTAATTTAAACTCCCACAATGCACTGGAACCATCAGAATTAACTTTAGATAAGAAAGGAGAAGAAAACAGGATGAAAGTCAAAATCAGTCAAAGGCAAATAAATCTATGTATTTACACAGTAGAAACATTTTAAATGTTGGTCACCGGAACAGAAAACTGCATACTGGGCAATATACTTTTTTGGGGGGTGGCCCACTGTATCAGATGTCTCAGCTTTCCTACACAGTAACAAAAAAAACATATAGACATGAGCCGGATGTAGGCCAAAAGGATACATGTTTGGCCTCTCTCAGCTGAATGGGGTCATATGGATAACTTTGATGTATAGTTCAGGAGGATTTCCCATCCTATACACAAAACATAGCGCTCAGATGCAATGCAATGAGCAAATGCACATGGGATCCTAGAAATTATCGTGTACCAATTCAAGCCTCTAAGGCCAGGCACACACGAGCGAGTTTAATGAAAGAAACTCGCTGCATGCGGCAGTGTGAGTTCCCGTTCTGACCTCCCCTCCTCTGACAGGATCGCACAGCATTATAATTATTTATAATGCTGTGTAACCATTAGAGTCCTGTAATCTACTGAATTACGCTGACATAATGTTGTCAGTGTAATACAATAGATTTTAGGACTCTCTGGGTTAAACAGTCATTGAACCTGCTTGTGTTTTACATGAGTGTCTGTGGTCTGGGAAATACAGTCCGTGTGAGGACTGCGTTTCCCAGCAATGGATACCCTGGAACACATCCTCCACTAACACCTCTGTTACAAAACATGGAGTGCAGAATACAATCTCAAAGCATTTTTTGGACCAAGCGCAGCTCGGCTGGTCAGAACTGTGACTGAGGATATAGTGCAGGGATCGGGCAATTGTGATTTTTAGGAAAGATTAAAAATCATTGTTTGCCGGCAGCAGATTGTGCTGTCTAACAGAGATCTGCCGCTAGATAGCATGGGAACGAGCGATGGCATAGCGGTCACTCCTCCCCATGCTGCGGATGAGATAGGTGCAGGTAATAGCAGCGGTCTCCTCCTGTTTGCCGGGAGGGAACACTTCCCTAATGACAATCACTTGCAATACAGGCTTAAATGGATCTGATATGGCTTACTCAAATATGGACATGGGCATAGATAGGCATTGACTCATTTCTCTCTGAGATTTCACGTGCTCATTCTGAAACAAGTATTATAAATAGAGATGAGCGATTTTCAGGTTATGAAATTCGTTCACGCTTCGTTTACTGGCAAAAGGTGAATTGCGTTATGGAATCCGTTACCACGGACCATAACCCAATTCTATGACGGAATGTATAACGGAATGCCTTTAGAGGAATTCTGCTATTCATTCCGTCATAATAGAACTCTATGGTCCATGGTAACGGAATCCATAACGCAATTCACCTTTTACCAGTAAACGAAGCGAGAACGAATTTCAAAATATATAATTCGCTCATCTCTGATTATAAACCACACCTGTAATTAATGGATTAGGAAATTCAGATTTAAAAGAAAATGGTTTGTCTGGATTGGGATTAACTTCTTACTTCCGGTGCACAGTTTTCAACTTTTCACCACTGACATGAGCATTACAGCTGTACGTATCTCACTTCTGACTAGCATAGGACAGCTATAGATACATGTGCAGATATGGGGTGGTCACAAGGCCGGTCCTGCGTGCAGTCTTTTCCTGTCTGCACAACTGTCAATGGAGAGATTCATATCGTGCATGGAAAAGACTGCACAAAGAGTATATGGACTGATGAATACAACAGGCAAATTTTGCAGCAGTTTGTAATAATCACAAATGCTCGAGAAGCCGACAATTACAGATGAGAATACAGTGATCCCTCCAGATACAATATTTTCAACATACAATGGTCTATTCCAGGGGTAGGCAACCTCCGGCACTCCAGGTGTTGTGAAACTACAACTCCCAGCATACTTACTTGTTGTGTTCTTCTCAGAACTCCTATAAAAATGAATGGAGCATGCTGGGAATTGTAGTTTCACAACAGCTGGAGTGCCAAAGGTTGCTGACCCCTGGTCTATTCTAACCCATCGTAAGTTATAACTAGACTCAACATAAAGTGCCTCAGACTAAGATCCAACCAATCAAGGCCACTTCTCCGGTAAAATAGCTGGATTAGTTGCTAGTTAGCAGATATTCCTGACTGTTATATGTAAGGACTTGTTTTATCTGTCTTATCTGCTTATTTTTCTTAAATCTTCATTTCCTCTTATCTTGGATGACATTTTGGGACTTTGGAACCAATTACTCAACTTACAATAGTTTCAACATACAATGGTCATCCTGGACCCAAATAATATTGTAACTTGAGGGACCATTGTAGTTGCAGTGGACATCAGGGTGCCTTCATACACTGCAGATTTTGTTGCACAAATTTATGTCGCTGGAAATCAGTTGCATGCTTTCATCTGAATGGGTTTCATTTGGCTGAAAGTATATGGATTTCTGCAAGACCCATTCTTATAAATAGAACACATTTTCAAATGTTTGCAACACAATGGGGGATATTTATCGAACTGGTGTAAAGTAGAACTGGCTTAGTTGCCCATAGCAACTAATCAGATTCCTCATTTCATCTTTCACAGTTCCTTTGGAAAAAAAAAATGAAATCTTATTGGTTGCTATGGGCAACTAACCCATTTTTACTTTACACCAGTTTGATAAATCTCCCCCAATGTGCTGTGTTTTATTTCTTTAAATCTGCTATTAGTCATTATGTGTTCTTGGCCATTTGTTTATTTTTATACCCACGCTACAATGGTAAGACCGTCACGTTTTATTCTATACTATAAAAAGGGGGGATTAAAAATAATCTGTTCTATCAGATTGATAAAATTCAGCTATGTTGATTTCTATAAAGAATGGCTGACAAGTGACAACCAATGGCTGACAATACAGATCCAGCTGTATATAACACATAAAGAACTATATTGGGGGGTGCAATGCAGCATAGTAAACTGCTAATAAATAGCAGGCCACAAGCTAAAAATCCTCTGTATAGACATATAGCTATAGAGGGTGCAGAAGTAGTGCAGCGAGCCCCTGAGGAGCTGGTGTAGAGGATGGGAGTGGTTGTGGCCTTGATGAGGTCTTGTGTCACAGTCTACTCCCTCAAGCCGTTGCTCCCTGAGGATCAGTACAATGTAATGATGGTTTGAAGAATCAGGCTAGAAGTAAATGTATAACTGTCTCTCTTTAATTAGCGCAAAATATAACTTTTGGTACATACATCAAAATTAAATACAAAGTGCAGATTCTGGTACAAGATGATGGCACTTGCAGGCACTTGTTGATATAGTTGTCAGGTGTGAGATATAGGCTTGATGTTAGTATGGCCTGGTGGTTGTTCTAGGTGATGGGTGTCTGACCTGTTTTCCCTCACCGGCAGCAGGGTCTGTGAAGCTGTGGCTTTGCTCATTACCCTGCTGTCTAGGCACACTGAAGCTTATTGGAAGCAGTGTTCTTAATTCTGGCAATTTCCCTGGAGTGATAGTTTCTCAAGAGAACTGAATACAGTCCCTTGAAGTAGAAGCTCTGGCATGTGCTTCCTACCTTCCCAAAGTCTGGACTCGAATGCCTCCTCCTGGCAGGAAGTAGGACCAGCCCCCTCCAACCAAGAAGGGAGGAAGAAGGTGTTTATCACTGTTCTTGCCAGCCATACCTCTTCTGCTGGGGCACATGGCCTAAATCATAATAAAACAATAGATGTAAAACCATTGCAGATACCCCCAGGTCTGGGTTAGTGCAATAGGTCCCTGGTACTTGTAGGGCCCAAAAGACTTCTCTACTACAGAAGAAGACATCATTATAAAAAATTGTGCATGGTTGGTAGTTGCCCTATTACAAATTGCACTTTGGGGCACCAGGAACTTCAAGTTATGCCTCTGCCTCATTGTAAATGATCACATTTATCAGCAGTGAATAGACTGCTTGCATACAGTCTTTGTAAAATTGGACCATGTACAAATATATGATGGAAAATGCTCCACAGCATGCTGTACGTTCTCTGTCATCCACATAAAACTACAATGTAAGACGATTTCATTACAGAATAGAATACCTAATCAAATCCAGACGGTTTACAATGATTATCAGTTTTGACTCATTTCCTCCCCCGGGGTTGTGTGCTTTTGAGATATGTGTCCACAATTCTTCCTTCTTATTAGGTAGAACATTTTGGAGGATGTATGACTAGCACCAAAAGTTCTGGGGAGGCTTGGGAACTGGAGGAAAGATGCAAGCATTTCTTTTAGCGATGGTAATTCGCCCCCACCCCTCCCCATTTCCATGAAGGAATATGTGTGTATGCATGTTTGGTTTATGTTTGTATGTGTATGTGTAAAAATATATGTGCGTATATATATATATACGGGAATACATGTGCGATACAAGGAACTTCACTTGTTACGGCTGAAGAGGGTGCCACCAGCCCTGATAGTTGGGGCACCTTAAGCCAGAGCCCCCATTCCCACACTTGCTGCCGGAAGCTATGGAAAGGCATTGAACCAGCTATGCCAGATACGGTAAACTCTGGCACAGCCTGCCAGATTTCTGAATGCAGATGTGAAAGTACCCTATCCGGGCACTGTACCCTATCCTAAGCCCTTCAAAGCAAGCAAAAATGCAACCATGTTACAGCCGTCTGAATATGGCCAGAGTGATAGATTGATAGTTTATACTTAAAGGTAGTCTATCAGCAGTTTTGACACGTCTAAACTGCTGACAGCAATATATAGGTGAAGTGGAGAGCAAGGGAAACATACCTGGTGTGATGGTCATGTAGATTGCATTGCAACAAAATCAAAATTTTAACCCCCCAACACAGCGACCAAGGGGCAGTTCCTTTATGTTTAGTGCCATTGGGTCTTCTGGCTCATACCCTCTGCTCTGGTGGTCTACTTCTACTGATTGAACGCTAGCGCTGTCACACATAGCAGAGGAAGGATGCTGGAAGAGGACCCAGGGCACAGAATATGGATCGACTGCCTCCTAAGCACTTGTGATGGAGTTGCTAAGGGCATTAATACTGCCATTACTTTGTCATGCAACTTGCATGGCCATCACACTAGGTATATTTGCCATACCCTCCCCATTACCTACAGGGGCCATTCACACAAGTTTTTGGACAGCTGAATTTGGTGCAGATTCGGTCATGTGGTTCCAAATTCAGCTGTATATTGTATTGTATGGTGTAAACAGTTCCTTAAAGGGGTTTTCCATCTTCGGGGGCTTTTCAGGCAAACTCCTGAAGATGGTAAACCCCTTTAAACTAAAGACCAGGACCATTTTCAATTTGGCATTTTTGATTTTCTTCCCCCACATTCCAATAGCCAAAACTTTTTAAATTTTCCGTCCACATAGCCATATGTATTTTTTTAATGGTGCCTTTTAATTTACCATGTCTTGCATTTGAAAACAGGAAAAAATTATTTGTTTATTTTTTAAAAGAAATGTATACAATTTCACCAAGGTTTTTGGGGTTTTGATATTACAATGTTCAATGTGCGCTAAAAATGACATGATGTCCTAAGGCTACTTTCGCATTAGCGTTTTTTGCGGATCTGTCATGGATCTGCAAAAACGCTTCCATTACAATAATACATGCCGCATTCATCCGTCATGAACGAACTCGGTTGTATTATGTCTTCTATAGCCATGACGGGTACGTCTTGTACACCATTGAAAGTTAATGGGGGAAGGATCTGTTTTCTATTGTGCCAGAGTTTGGCTCCGCTTTGTCAGGCGGACACCAAAACACTGCAAGCAGCGTTTTGGTGTCGGCCTCCAAAACGGAATGGTGACTGATCGGAGGCAAACTGATGCTTTCTGAGTAGATCCTTTTCCGTTCAGAATGCATTAGGGCAAAACTGATACATTTTGGACCGCTTGTGAGATCCCACAACGAAGCTCATAAACGGAAAGCCAAAACTCTAGTGTGAAAGTATTCTTATTCTGTGGGTTAAAACAATTACTGCAATACTAAATTTGTATAGTTTTTATTTTGTCTTACTACTTTAATAAAAATCTAAATTTTCTGATAGCCATAACTTTTTTATATTTTTGTCTACAGAGCTTGTTTTTTTTTTTGCGGGACAAACTGTAGTTTTTATTGGCACCATTTTTGGTCTGCATATGACTTTTTGATCACAGTTATTACATTTTTGGAGGTACAAAGTGACCAAAAAATAGCAAATTGCGTGTTTTTATTTTTTTCAGTTATAACGTTCACTGCGCAGGAAAAAATTTTTTTTAATAGTTCAGACATTTTCAGATGTGACAATACCTGTTTTGTTTATTTTTTTATTGTTTATTTTTATATTTAAAATTGGGAAAGGGGGGGGTGATTTGAATTTAAACTTTTTAACCAATAACTTTTAGCCCCCTTAGGGGGCTATAACCTGTGATCTTCTGATCGCTTGTCCCATACACCATAATAGAGAACTAAGAGAACTATTATGATCTATGAGATTTCCATTGCCTGCCTGTGAAACTGTGCCTCATGCAAAAATTAACAGGCAGTTTACCATGACAGGCATGGGAATCATCAGCTCCCAGGCTGTTATGGTAACCAATCAATGCCCCACAACTTCACTGCTGGGTCTCCGATTAGAAGGCAGAATGAGCCCCTCCTTCTGCCTAACCGCACAGATGCCGAGATCACTATTGACTGTGGCATCTGAGGGGTCATCGCCGATTCCGTTCACTGCGGCTGGGTGCCTGCTGTATTAGGCTTCTTGCACACGAACATGTGCTGCTTATGCCCGTGCTGTGGACCGCAATTGCGGTCAGAAATGCACGGGCACTGACCGTGGGGCAGCCACATGTGGATTGCCATCCCATTCACTTAAATGGGGTCCGCAATCCATCTGTTCCACAAAAAGATAGGACATCTTTTATCTTTTTGTGGAACGGAACCCCACGAAAGTACTCCGTAGTGTTTTCGTTCCGTGGTTCCATAACTTTCCGCATCGCATCTCCGGATTTGCGGACCCATTCAAGTGAACGGGTCCACATCTGTGATGAGGAATGCACACGGCCGGTGTCCCGTGTATTGTGGACCCGCCATATGCGGGCCGCAATACAGCCACGGGGGACGCACAGTCATGTGCAAGAGGCCTTATATGTATGGAACGGGTTCAGTACAGCAGCCCACTCTATACACGCCCTTGCGCATAATGCCCTACATGTATGGCATTAGGGGTTAGGGGTTAAAGTGCTGAGGTCCAAACTGCTGAAAGACCCCAATTAAATGGGCTTTCCATTTTTATATAAATAAACCGTATTCTATAACTTGTGATTGTATATTATAAATTCATGTTGAAGAAACATTCAGTCAAGAACAATAAACTGCAGAAAAACAGATGAAAAAGAATATTGCTGGGAAATTGCTCTATTGCCATAAAATTTCACTTTAGGTCCCATTTTATCTCCTAACTTCAACATTTTCTCATATTTTATGACTGAATGTGTTTCTTTTACACTCTTCTTAATCCCACCCTTGAGAATACTCTGAATGTCACCAGCTGCCATTTTGTACTTTTGAAGGAATTTATCTTAATCTTCTTTAAAAAAAAACTGCAATTATTGTTCTATTGATGCCTCTTTCGTCCTCCCACACATTTCTCTGCCTCTTACTCATATTCCCCCACATTCTGTTGTTCTTTTAGTGTTGTTTTAAAATATGTCTTCCAGGCAAAATTCAGAAAGATCAGACACTCTGAGAAGCCTCGACCATAGAACTCGCACTCTAGATCCGAGGAGCACAACCTTTTCTGGTCCTAGGGTCGCACTGTCTAAATGTGCCATTCTCAAGAGCCATAATAAAATTTAAAGGGGTATTCCTATCTGAGACAAGACAGCATAATCAAAAAAAATGTCTGCTAGGCGGGGGTTTACCTTCTGGAACCCCCATCTATCAGGAGAACAGAGGTGCCCTCCCCCCTTTTCTCAGGACTCCTTTGTAGTTTATGGGAATTACGGAAACTGTTGAGCATTTTGCATCTTCGATGATCGGCAATAGAGAGAGCCATATACTGTATGTGGTGCCGAACTACTCAACCATGTCATAAACATCTCCCATGGGAATATCCCTTTTAACCTCTTCTGGACCAGGTCATTTTGTGATTTCGTTTTGCCTTAAAAAAAAAAAAAACTGCAACTCTTATTTTTCAATTCGCATAGCCATGTTAGCACTTGTTTTTTTTTTGAGAGACAAGTTGTATTTTTTAATGGCACCATATCTTATATAAAAACAACAGGGAAAAAAATCTTAGTGGTGTGAAATAGATAAAAAATGCAATTCCGACACTATTATTTTTGTTTAATAGCATTCACTGTGCACTAAAAATGATATGATGACCTTATTCTGTGGGTCAGTACAATTATGGCGAATAAGGCCGAATGCACACGGCCGTGTTCCACGGCCGAGAGCGGTCCGTGGTATGCCGGACTGGATTCCTGTTCAGAGCAGGAGCGCACAGCGTCATTGGTTGCTATGACGCCGTGCGCTTCATGTCGCCGCTGCACTACAGTAACACACTATACTCTCCTGCTATGAACAGGAATCCAGCCCGGCATACCACGGACCGCTCTTGGCCGCCGAACACGGACGCGTGCATCCGGCCTTATTATGTTTTACCACTTCACCACTATAAAAAAAATATATAAACCTTTGGGAAAAAAAATCCCAATATGTTTTTTTGCGTCACCATATTCTAACATCCATGACCTCTTTAGCCACAGAGCTGTGTGAGGGCTTGCTTTTGTGGGGTGAGCTGTAGTTTTTATTGGCACAATTTTAGGGCACATAAGACTTTTTGATCACTTTTAATTACATTTTTTTCAGGGGGTGAGGTGACCAAAAAATGGCAATTTGGCATGTTGATTATCTTTTCTGTTACGGCGCTCACTGTATGGGATGAGTAATTTAATATTTTAATAATTTGGACATATTGGACCTTGCTATACTAATTATGTGTATTTTTTTTAATTGTATATTTGTTTTTATATATAAAACAGTGAAAGGGGAGTGATTAGAATTTTTAATTCTTTAGGTATTTGTAAAAACTTTATTTTTTTTACTTGAATATATTATCATTTAATTGCTTATACTACAGACTTCATTAGAATACTTTTGCAGTCTATCAGATATTTACAGGCATACTATCAAGCCCGTCAATAGGCAGTTTACTATAACAGACCTAGAAGCCTTCCCCACACCCCTGGCTGCCATAGCAACCAATTAGCACCCTATGATTTCTCCACTGGGGTGCTGATCGGACATCAGGGGAAACACCCTCCCTATGACTAACCTCTGAGATGGTGTGATTGCTAATGGCATCAGCATCTGAATGGTTAAATGACTTGGATCAGAGTTATCTCCAATCCCAGTCATTCTGGCAGTTGATGTATATTTATGTGGATTACTCAAGAAGGGGTTAAAAGAGCACAGTTGGTAAAAAACAATGCACTGTGTTATGCCCAAAGTATTTAAAAACCAATAACAGTTCTGATGGGATTGTTCCTTTATATTGCTTAAAATAGAACTCCTACCAGTACCAGCCACTCAGGCCCCCCACAGCATAACCTTTCCTGCTCCCATGCTGTGTGACACTTCATGCTTCTTTTCTTATGGAAGGCACATGGGAATTTGCATTTGAACGCGCTGCTCACACATATCTTCCAAGACCTTTGCTGAAGACAAAATGCAGCTGCACATGAAAACAAAGTTTACCTATGGAAATATCCTGTATTGGCATTTCTCTGCATGTATATGCTCTCCCAGCACAGAGAGGTGTGATTAACCAGAGAAACCTATAAAAGTATCTCCAATAAATGTGCCAAAATATTGTGCAAACTTTCATTGACAAGAACCAATATTTTTTATTTTTTTGCAATATATACTTAAAGGGGTTCTGCAGTTTGTTTGAACTTATGATCGCGGCTGGCAAGCTGATGATTTTTAAAAAAAACAATCAGAGCGCCAGATAGCAGATCATATTAGTAAATATGATCTGTTATATGGCTGCCTGCTCCTCTGCTGGTTCTTTTCGTCGGTTGGATCCAGCAGAGGAGCAGGCTTCACAGTGAGTACACCAACACTACACACTTAGCCCCAGATCACCCCCCTGAACCCCAATTAACCCTTTGATCACCCCTTTGATCGCCCCTGTCAATCACTAGTGAAAGGAAAAAAGTGATCAGTGCAAACTGTCACTTATTTTTTTCACTGGTATTGACCGTTAGGTTTTAGGTATAGTTTAGGCCCCTTGGTTAGGTAGTTTAGGGATCGGTTAGCGCCCAGCCCACCGCACCGCAGTCCGTTATTCGCTGATTAGCGTATCGCTAATCAGCATTTGTACTTTTATAGTATCTGGAAGTGATCAAAACTGATCACGGTCAGATCTATAATTGTATTAGTGTCACTTTAGCTCGCCCTTCACCCAAAACGCAGTGTTTGCCCGATCAGGCCTGATCGGTCGCCCACACGTGCGTTCGCCCACACCCGCCCCACCGCAGTGACCAAAAAAAATTTTTTTTTCATCGCTGCACATTCACTTTACACGCACTGCGGCGATAAAAAAATCAGTTTTGATATTTTTTATCAACCGCAGCGGCCTCCGGTACTTCGCTAGCCTCCCCTTTGTAAGACAGGCTTGCTTTTTTTTCTTGGGTAGTCTCAGGGAATACCACTAAATTTAGTTGCCCAAAATGTCAAACAGGGGGTATTCTTCTGAAGAGGCCTACAGGCTTCTGACTCAGTCGGATGAGGAGTGGGAACCCTCATCTGATGAATCCAGCGGGTCAGAATACGAACCTGTAGAACGCAATGGCTCTCTGACCCAAAGTTCGGACAAGGAGGCTGAGGTCCCTGATAGCACCAGGCGTACCCGGCCCTGTGTCGCTAGACCGCAGGTTGCGCAGGATCCGCTTCAAGAGCAGCAGAGTGGGGCTGGTGCTGTCGGATTACGTGGTGAGGCATACACCAGCAGCCCAGCCCTCCCTGGACCTAGTACCAGCACTGCCGTACAACCTGGTGAAGTAGCGAGCACCAGAAGGGCAGTTGAAGCTGGTACGGTGGCACGTGCAGTAGTGACCCCGTCGCAGCCACCGCAAAGACGTGCCCGTAGAGCCCCTAGAATCCCAGAGGTGCTGGCAAACCCTGATTGGCAGTCCCCAACTTCAGCCGCACCTGTAGTTTTCCCTTTCACTGCCCAGTCTGGAGTTCGGGTTGAGACAGCTCAGATCGGTTCGGCCCTGGGATTTTTTGAGCTGTTCTTGACTGCGGAGCTCTTAGACATAGTTGTGGCCGAAACAAACAGATATGCCACACAATTTATAACCGCTAACCCGGGAAGCTATTATGCCCAGCCTTTCCGGTGGAAACCAGTCCAAGTTTCCGAAATTAAAACTTTTCTGGGCCTCCTCCTCAACATGGGTCTAACTAAAAAGCATGAATTGCGGTCATATTGGTCCACGAACCCAATTCATCACATGCCTATGTTCTCTGCTGCTATGTCCAGGGCACGTTTTGAGGCCATCCTGCGTTTCCTGCACTTTAGTGATAACAGCACCTCCCGTCCCAGAGGCCACCCTGCTTTTGACCGGCTCCACAAAATTCGGCCCCTCATAGACCATTTCAACCAGAAATTTGCAGATTTGTATACCCCAGAGCAAAACATCTGCGTAGACGAGTCCCTGATACATTTTACCGGGCGCCTTGGCTTCAAACAATACATCCCAAGCAAGCGCGCCCGGTATGGGGTCAAATTGTATAAGCTCTGTGAAAGGGCCACAGGCTATACCCACAAATTTCGGATCTATGAGGGAAAAGATCAGACCCTGGAGCCGGTCGGTTGCCCTGACTACCTGGGGAGCAGTGGGAAGACAGTTTGGGACTTGGTGTCACCCTTATTCGGCAAGGGGTACCATCTTTATGTGGACAATTTTTACACAAGTGTGGCCCTCTTTAGGCATTTGTTTCTAGAACGGATTGGCGCCTGTGGTACCGCGCGAACTAGTCGCGCGGGCTTCCCCCAACGGCTCGTTAGCACCCGTCTTGCAAGGGGGCAGAGGGCTGCACTGTGTAACGAAGAACTGCTCGCGGTGAAATGGAGAGACAAGCGTGACGTTTACATGCTCTCCTCCATTCACGCAGACACGACAATACAAATTGAGCGAGCAACCCGTGTCATTGAAAAGCCCCTCTCAGTCCACGACTATAACCTTCACATGGGAGGGGTGGACTTCAATGACCAGATGTTGTCTCCGTATTTAGTTTCCCGCAGAACCAGACGCTGGTATAAGAAGGTGTCTGTATATTTAATTCAATTGGCTCTGTATAATAGTTTTGTTCTCTACAGTAAGGCTGGGAGAACTGGATCCTTCCTCAAATTTCAGGAAGAGATCATCGAGAACCTCCTGTATCCAGGAGGTTCCGTGGCCCCATCCACCAGTGTAGTTAGCCGTCTACACGAGCGACATTTCCCCAATGTCGTTCCTGGTACCTCAACCCAACAGTCACCCCGAAAAAGATGTTGTGTCTGTAGCAGGAGTGGAATAAGGCGTGACACCCGCTATTTCTGTCCTGACTGTCCTGACCACCCTGCCCTATGCTTTGGAGAGTGTTTCCGGAAGTACCACTCACAGGTACACTATTAGCATAGGGATCATCTCACCAGGACAGGCACACAGGGCTATTAGGGCCCATTCACTCACACAGCTGCTGCAAACGTCTCCTTTCACATGGGACAAAGTGCATAACGCACTTCGCCACATCTTTGGGCGATTTGCGCTTTGCACATTGACCCATGGGGAAGGAGAGGTTTGTTCTATAAAGGTAAAAAAAAAAAAAAAAAAACACCAGTAAGCAAAAAGGTTAATGTTCAGTTAAAAAGTTAACGTTTATATGTTCTGTTGCAAAGTTTTGGAAAGAAGACACCCCAAGGTATTCCGTGAGGGGCATGGCGAGTTCCTAGAATTTTTTATTTTTTGTCGCAAGTTAGTGGAATATGAGACTTTGTAAGGAAAAAAGAGAAAAAAAAATAATCATTTTCCGCTAACTTGTGACAAAAAATAAAAAACAAAAATAAAAACAAATAAAAACAAAAATAAAAAACTCGCCGTGCCCCTCACGGAATACCTTGGGGTGTCTTCTTTCCAAAATGGGGTCACTTGTGGCGTAGTTATACTGCCCTGGTAATTTAGGGGCCCATATGTGTGAGAAGTACTTTGCAATCAAAATGTGTAAAAAATGGCCTGCAAAATCCGAAAGGTGCACTTTGGAATATGTGCCCCTTTGCCCACCTTGGCAGCAAAAAAGTGTGACACATCTGGTATCGCCGTACTCAGGAGAAGTTGGGGAATGTGTTTTGGGGTGTCATTTTACATATACCCATGCTGGGTGAGAAAAATATCTTGGTCAAATGCCAACTTTGTATAAAAAAAATGGGAAAAGTTGTCTTTTGCCAAGATATTTCTCTCACCCAGCATGGGTATATGTAAAATGACACCCAAAAACACATTCCCCAACTTCTCCTGAGTACGGCGATACCAGATGTGTCACACTTTTTTGCAGCCTAGGTGGGCAAAGGGGCACACATTCCAAAGTGCACCTTTCGGATTTCACTGGTCATTTTTTACACATTTTGATTGCAAAGTTCTTCTCACACATTTGGGCCCCTAAATTGCCAGGGCAGTATAACTACGCCACAAGTAACCCCATTTTGGAAAGAAGACACCCCAAGGTATTCTGTGAGGGGCACGGTGAGTTCCTAGAATTTTTATTTTTTGTCGCAAGTTAGTGGAATATGAGACTTTGTAAGAAAAAAATTAAATAAAAAATCATCATCATTTTCCGCTAACTTGTGACAAAAAATAAAAAGTTCTATGAACTCACTATGCCCATCAGCGAATACCTTAGGGTGTCTACTTTCCGAAATGGGGTCATTTGTGGGGTTTTTCTACTGTTTGGGCATTGTAGAACCTCAGGAATCATGACAGGTGCTCAGAAAGTCAGAGCTGTTTCAAAAAGCGGAAATTCATATTTTTGTACCATAGTGTGTAAACGCTATAACTTTTACCCAAACCATTTTTTTTTGCCCAAACATTTTTTTTTATCAAAGACATGTAGAACAATAAATTTAGCGAAAAATTTATATATGGATGTCGTTTTTTTTGCAAAATTTTACAGCTGAAAGTGAAAAATGTCATTTTTTTGCAAAAAAATTGTTACATTTTGATTAATAGCAAAAAAAGTAAAAATGTCAGCAGCAGTAAAATACCACCAAATGAAAGCTCTATTAGTGAGAAGAAAAGGAGGTAAAATTCATTTGGGTGGTAAGTTGCATGACCGAGCGATAAACGGTGAAAGGAGTGTAGTGCCGAAGTGTAAAAAGTGCTCTGGTCATGAAGGGGGTTTCAGCTAGCGGGGCTGAAGTGGTTAAAGGTGATTTCTGATATTTTTTTTATTTATTTTTTAACTAATGACCTATCTTTTAAATAGGACACCCAGAAGGCACCAATCACAGCACCGTACATTGTATAGTGGCTGTGCTTGGTATTGCGCTCAGCCTAGGCCAGGGATGGTGAACCTTTTACAAACTGCAAGTGCCCAAACTGCAACCCAAAACCTACTTATTTGTCGCAAAGTGCCAACATGGCAATTTATCCTGAATACTACAGTCTAATATAGTATATCTTCCATGTACTTTATCATTTAGCTATAATATCCTGTTCATAGCATGCCCTGCACTGATGAATGGCAGGAAAAGTCTAAGGCATATTGGTACACCATAGACTTTTTCCAGGGTACGGGTGCCCACAGAGAGGGCTCTGAGTGCCACCTCTGGCACCCGTGCCATAGGTTCGCCACCACTGGCCTAGGCTACTTGACCGATAAACGTGACGTCACATGGCCCAGGCAATAATCAAAGGAATAGCCGGCACCTGAACCAAGGGAGCACCCGCACGGGGAAGATACGAGACCACAACGTAAGTAAAACAAACCCCAGAGGGTGCTTGTAACGAACTTCAAGGTTTTATTATTTCATATTATATCCAATTGATACATGGACGCGTTTCAGCATATCCAGCTTTCATCAGCATGACCACGCTGATAAAAGCTGGATATGCTAAAATGCGTCCATGTATCAGTTGGATATAATATGAAATAATAAAACCTTGAAGTTCGTACCGAGCACCCTCTGGGGTTTGTTTTACTTACATGGCCCAGGCAAAGTGGTAGAAGGCTGTGGCTCTACTCAGAGCACCGGCACCTTCTCAAACAGCTGATCGATGAGGGTCCTGGGTGTTGGACTCCCACCAATAAGATACTGATGACCAGTAGGACAGTTCATCAGTAAAAAAAACTCTAAAAAACCCCTTTAATGATAGCACTTAACAATAGGTTACATATGGTAGCAGTCACACCTGCGGCCCAATGAGTGAGAAGGCCCATATACTCACCAGTTTGATAAATTAACTAGGTGGCTAGGCCCTGTTAATAAATTTTTAACTGAGGCCCAGGAGCTTTACCCCTTTCCATCATCTGCCTTGCATGTTTGCTGAATATTGTGACTTTAAAGATTGTGTCCCCTCAGAAGCTGAACAGGCGCCATAGCCAACGGGTGTCAGCTGTTTTAGGCTACTTTCACACTAGCGTTCGGCTGTCTGCTTGTGAGCTCCGTTTGAAGGGGCTCACAAGCGGCCCCGAACGCTTCTGTCCAGCCCTAATGCATTCTGAGTGGACGCGGATCCGCTCAGAATGCATCAGTCTGGCAGCGTTCAGCCTCCGCTCCGCTCAGCAGGCGGACACCTGAACGCTGCTTGCAGCGTTCGGGTGTCCGCCTGGCCGTGCGGAGGCAAGCGGCAACTTACAATGTAAGTCAATGGGGACGGATCCGTTTGAAGATGACACAATATGGCTCAATCTTCAAACGGATCCGTCCCCCATTGACTTTCAATGTAAAGTCTGGACGGATCCGTCTGAGGCTACTTTGACACTTAGAAATGTTTTAACAATATAATGCAGACGGATCCGCTCTGAACGCAAGTGTGAAAGTAGCCTTACACAGCAGATACCTGCTTTTAGCAGTGTCTGTGAACCCTGACAACTCCAATCACAGACATTTAACCCCCTCAGATGTTGTGATCAATTATGACCATGGAATCTATGAGTTCATATACTGGCAGCATGCTGTGCCCCCCTCCCTCTTACCCCACAACAAGATCACTGGAGTTGCTTGGTAACTAGGCTCTCAGGCCTGCCAAAGTAAAGCTCCTATTAAGCCCTACCTATGGCAGGGCTCAATAGGAACACATAGGGGGTAATTTATTAAGACTGGCGATTTATACGCTGATCTTGATATGGGCTGTGGCAGATGCGCCAAAGTTATGTTGAGGCGCAGTTCTCTACATAACTTTGGAACTTGGTTCCCTGGCTCCCTTACTGGTGTAATTTGAGACCATTTTACACGCCATAAACTCCCCAATTCATCTGTACTTTATGACACCATTAAGGCTCATATTTATACAAACACTAGATGGTATAAACTGGTTTATAGCCACCATTACAGTGTATGGACCCTTTCCAGGATAAATGAGGTGGAGATCAGGATGATGACAAGGCACAGCTGGACACTGAGTGACAAAGACACGTGAGACACAACATCCCCAAAAGACTGGTGCACCGCTAGTACGGCGCTGCACCTCTGATCACCCCAGCAACTGTTCCAAAGGCATCTGCTCCCTGTCAGTCAGTACCCTTCCCCCACCCTCTCCATTGTAACATGTAGTCATAAGGGTCACCTACAACTGTGTTTCCACGTTCAGGTTTTTTAAGCAGTTTTTCAATGCAAGGTCAGGAATGGATCATAAATAGAGAACACATATAAGTGCTCATGAACACGACTATATGTATTTTACGGTCCGCAAAATATGGGTTGGCAAAATAAGAAAACTGATGACATCGTGAGACATCCATTTTTTTTGCGAATCCATTGCAACAATGCCAAGAATAGGACATGTTCTATTTTTTTGCGGAACAGACTTGCAGGCATAAGGAATGCACACAGAGTAATTTCCATTTTTTTCTGGCCCCATTGAAATAAATGGTTCTGCATACAGGCTGCAAAAAAAAAAAAAAAAAACGGACATGGACAAAAATTGCGTTTGTTGGCATGAGCTCTAAAGGAAAGGATGTCTTCTCTTTTTCAATCCACTGCTACCTTTGGTTTAAAAAACTACATGAAAAACCTCGAAATGTAAATCTAGCATAAGTTCTAGTGTTAAAGAGGACGTGTGACCTCTCCTGACATGTCTGTTTTACCAACCACTTGCATCCCCCTTTTAATAACAATTCCAGAGCATCTATTGTTATGCCTCTATGATGTGGCATTCTTTTATTATTGCTGCCATCAAACTATGAATGAATTACTAAGGCCTCGTTCACACGAGCGTATCCGGATAAGGTCCAGATGCGTTGCGTCAAACCTGCGCGAGTAGGTACCCAATTGCAGTCAGTTTTGACTGCGATTGTGTTCCGTTGTTCAGTTTTTATCGCGCGGGTGCAAAGTGTTTTGCACGCACGTGATAAAAAACTGAATGTGGTACTCAGACCAGGTTTGGGTTAGGTGTTGTGTAGATTGTATTATTTCTCCTTATAACAAGGTTATAAGGGAAAATAATAGCATTCTGAATACAGAACGCATAGAACAATAGGGATGGAGGGGTTAAAAAATTAATAAAAAATATTTAACTCACCTTAATCCACTTGTTCGCGCAGCCGGCATCTCTTCTGTCTTCTTCTTTGAGGAATAGGACCTTTGATGAAGTTACTGTGCTCCTCACATGGTCTATCACATGATCTTTTACCATGGTGATGGATCATGTGACGGACCATGTGATGGGCATAGTGACGTCATCAAGGGCCCTATTCCTCAAAGAAGAAGACAGAATGCCATAGCACCCGCACTTAATCCTGACCCATTCATTTCAATGGGTCTGTGTACATGAGCATTTTTTTCATGCATCACTTCTGCATTGCGTGAAAAACGCAGCATGTTCTATATTCTGCGTTTTTCACGCAGCCCTGGCCCCATAGAAGTGAATGGGGCTTTAGTGAAAAACGCATTGCATCCTGCAAGCAAGTGCAGATGCAATGCGTTTTTTCACTGCTGGTTGCTAGGAGATGTTGTTTGTAAATCTTCAGTTTTTTATCATGCGAGTGAAAAACACATCAAAACGCATTGCACCCGCGCAGAAAAAAACTGAACAACTGAACGCAATTGCAGACAAAACTGACTGAACTTGCTTGCAAAATAGTGCGAGTTTCACTGAACCCATCTGGACCTAATCCGTCACACTGGTGCGAAAGAGGCCAAACAATTTGCAGTAAAGATCCAGATGGGTGTTATCAGTTGGGGGCGTGTCCTTGCACAGTCTGACATTATCCAATCAGCTCACCAAGAGTTCCCTATCTCATGGTCCACCATTTACACAGTGCACATTCTGAAGGAGGCGCCACTGGACTAGGCACCAAACATTTGTACCCCCTGATACCTTACTTGGAGACCAAACTTTTTGGAAAGACCAGCTTTACCCCCTAGTGATAGTATATTGATCGGATAGTTTTATTTAGGCACCTATCTGGCAGTGTCAGTGTATAATTGTATTATTGGGCACTATATGGTGCACAATAGTGGGTACATCATTAGAAGGTACAGAACGCCATCCAACCTGAATATAATTTTTCCAAATCCAGTTTGATTGTGGACGTTTTGTGCTACTCATGTAACAGATTTTCCATTCATAAAACTGATCACCAGGACTTTTCATGAGAAACGTCTACAAAGGGAAAAAAAATGACTAAACCGAAATGCCTGTAAAGTTCTCATTCATCCAGGTCATGGTATATCAGTAGTATTAAAGCGGTTTTGTCACTTCAGCAACTAGCATTCATTATGTAGAGAAAGCTAATATAAGGCACCTACTAATGTATTGTGATTGTCCATATTGCTTCCTTAACTGGCTGGATTCATTTTTCCATCACATTATGCACTGTTCATTTCCATGGTTACGACCACCCTGCAATCCTTCAGCGGTGGTCGTGCTTGCACACTATAGGAAAAAGCAGCAGCCTTTGTGCGCTCACACTATCCTGGCCACCAGAGAGGCCAACACTTTTTTCTATAGTGTGCAAGCACGGCCACGGTTGATGGATTGCAGGGTGGTCTGTAACCATGGAAACCAGCAGCGTATAATGTGATGGAAAAATGAATCCAACCAGCAAAGAAGGCAATATGGACAAGTAAGTAAGTGCCTTGTATTAACTTTCTATACATGATAAATGTCACTTCCTGAATGGAGACATCCCCTTTAAGGGTGCCTTCACACACAGCAGATTTTGTGGCAGAAAATTCCACAGATGAAAATCAGTTCCATTCTTATGAATGGGGCAGAAAGGACATGGATTTCTGCAAGCCCCATTCAGGTGAATGGAACTGATTTTCAGTTGCAGAATTTTCTGTCACAAAATCTACTGCATGTGAAGGCACCGTAAAAGGATATTTCTAAGGGCTCCTTCACACGGGCGAGTTTTTCGTGCAGGTGTGAGGTGCGTGAGGTGAACGCATTGCCACCCGCACTGAATCCGGACCCATTCACTTCTATGGGGCTGTGCACATGACCGGTGATTTTCACGCATCACTTGTGCGTTGCGTGAAAATCGCAGCATGCTCTATATTCTGCGTTTTTCACGCAACGCAGGGGCCCATAGAAGTGAATGGGGCTGCGTGAAAATCGCAAGCATCCGCAAGCAAGTGCGGATGCGGTGCGATTTTCTAGCATGGTTGCTAGGAGACGATCGGGATGGGGACCCGATCATCATTATTTTCCCTTATGACATGGTTATAAGGGAAAATAATAGCATTCTTAATACAGAATGCTAAGTAAATGAGGGATGGAGGGGTTAAAAAAATAAAATAAAAAATCAAACTCACCTCAGCCACTTGTTCACGCTGCCGGCTTCTCTTCTTTCTTCTTCTTTGATGACCTGGGAGGAAAAAAGACCTGTGGTGATGTAACTGCGCTCATCACATGATCCATCCCATGGTCCATCACCATGGTGATGGATCATGTGATGAGCACAGTGACATCATCAAAGGTCCTTTTGCCAGGTCCTGAAGAAAGAAGAAAGGAGATCCGCTACGCGACCAAGTGGATGGGGTGAGTAAAATTTGTTTATTATTTTTAACCCCTCAATGGACATTTTACTTAGCATTCTGTATTAAGAATGCTATTATTTTCCCTTATAACCATGAACCCAGCCTAAGTGTTTTTACTGATGACCTATCCTCTGGATAGATCATAGGTATCTGATCGGTAGGGGTAGTATAGTCTTACATTACACAGGAAATGATAAAGAACAAAATTCTAACAAATGTCACTGTCCATGTGCTTCAATTCTAGCACCTTTCAGGTTTATCACTAATTTATTTTTACTACCATGCCTAAGCTCCCAGTTGCTGTGTACTGCCACCTACTGGAGGAAGTCTGATGTATACCATTACAATTCAGAAGAGTCATGGGTATTCTCTTTAAATAACACATACAAGATATATATGGGGTCATTTATCAAACTGGTGTAAAGTAGAACTGGCTTAGCTGCCCATAGCAACCAATCAGATTCCACCTTTCACTTTCCAAAGGAGCTGTGAAAAATGAAAGGTGGAATCTGATTGGTTGCTATGGGCAGCTAAGTTAGTTCTACTTTACACCGGTTTGATAAATGACCCCAATAGGTTTTAACTAAGGTTCACCAATTACATTTCAAGCACTATACGGCTAGGGCTTCGCTGTGACATGGAGTTGCAGAACAATCGCAACATAGCCACAGGTTGACTAGAAGTTCAGTATTTTCATGTGGGAGAGAAAAATTGTGACAAACTTTTTGTGATTTTATTTTCAAATTTCATTTAATTTGCATATGAATCAAGGTAATGCCATGATTTTACAGCAAGTTGCAGGTAAGTGCATGTCAAAAACCGCGTGATCCATCTCTACTATAATCCACACCACCAAAACAGACAAATTGACCACTGAAGAAGGACCAGGAGGACCGAAACGTCCGGTCATCGTCACTACTAAAGAGTGATTCTCATTGCTGCCTATATTTAATTATGTAACTGGATCATGAACTTTGTATCAATAAATTACCTATAAGTGCATATGAACAAGTGACGCAATTTCTCTATTGATTGTGACTGTTCAGTCCTTGCTGGTACCAGTAACCATAGTGTGCGGTCCTCCACTGGGATGAAAGGTCATACCCCACTTAACATATTCCTAATAATATCAATAAAAACACTGAAACCAGCTAATTTGATTGGAAAATATTTTTACTAATTAATAATTTAACATTAACAACTCAAATAAAAAATTCTGTTGAACTCAATACACAAGCTCAGCCATAATTAATAATTTAACATTAACAACTCAATTTAAACATTCATTTGAACTCATATACAACAAAACACGAGCTCAGCCATAAGCTCAAGCTCAAAAGTTGCAGCTTATCCAACAACTCATACCCCAGTTTAAAATAAAAATGACAGACTATCGGGAAGGGCGGGCGGGGCAGCGATGCTTCTTCTTTCACCGATGAGGTACGGACCCCAGCTTCACCTGCGCCCACATATCTATCCGCACCAGCTCAAACCGACTAGCCAATCCCAGCCTTGACAGCATAAACAAAGGTAACCATTGGCTAAAATATCAGCCAATAAAATAAAGGATGCCCAAACGGTGGCGACCCAATCAAAACCATGTTGCCATCTCAGTCAATCTGCCTGGACATGGCAACAGTAAAAAAGGCGGGAAAAATGTCCACAAAAACTAATAGCATAAACCACTTAGGGATGACCTTAATCCCATGTGGATCCTTCCCTAATGTCCAGGATTCCTCCATTCCTACATGTCAAAAAGCCACATTAAAGTAAACCTGTCGTCAACTTTAGGCTGACCTCACTGAGGGCAGCATAAAATAGTGACAGAAATGCTGACTTCAGCGGTGTGTCACTCATGGGCTAATAGTAAGTGGTTGCTGAGAACCAGCATCCATAATCATTGCAGCCCAGGCCTTGAAAAGAGTCAAATCTACCTGAGAAGAGTCCTGGTTATTCATAATCTCCTGCACTCTCAGCCACCTGCTGATGGTTGGCAGTTATGTCCTAGAGAGAAAGGGGGAAAACTAGGTAGACACCTGTCAGTCATCAGCAGGAGAGCAGGAATAACCATGACTCTTCTCAGGTGGCCGTGACTCTTTTCCAGGCCCGGTCTGCAAGGTTTGTAATGTTGGTTCTCGGCAACCACTTACTTTTAACTTATAAATGACAGACCGCTGAAATCAACTCACCTGTCACTACTTTATTCTGCTGTTAGTATGGGCAGCATAAAGTTGATGACAGGTTCCCTTTAAGACATGTAATTGAGTAATCTGTAAGTGTCACTATAGGAACTATAGGAAAGAGTCCATGACATATATTACTATATTATATTTATATATATATATTATATATATTACATATATATTTTAAAAAAAATAGATGCAACAAAAACACACCTATAATAATACAATTATTAGCTGTGAATATGACAGTACGCTTAAAAAATGTATGAAAACTCTTTTTATTATTCATTAACATAATTGCTGAAAATAAAACTTTACAAGTAATATTCTGAGTTACATCACATTCTGTAATATGTTGTGATTATAGTAAGTGCCACAAGGGGGCGTGCTGGACTTTTACCATTCCTTTATGTTAATTGGCTGTATTGCAATCTGCATTTATACTGTACTCATATAATTCCATGCGCTTTATAATCTTTTTGCGTACAGTTTGTCTTTGTGATGTTATATCCCTATGTGACCGGCTTTAGGGGCCACACAAGGAGGTAGTAACATCCAAGGACAATGAAACTCAAGTCTGAAATCATGTCTATGCCACACAAGCAGAATGATGACAACATAGCTGAGCTCTACATGTCCTTCGTTCACCTCTGATACTGTACAGGCGTTTAGGCAATCTGATCAGCGTATGCTTTACTACTATGAGCAGCAGTTACCCACGTAGAGCTAGACATGTCCAGGATTCAGGCTGATATACCTACAAATGACACTTGTATAAGACGCAAACAAAGGAAAGCAGCCACTTGGAACATCATATTGTAGAGAGAAGTCTCTGAGATGACTCCAAGATTAAATATTTTACCTGCACTGACACATTGTAACAAACTATCAAGTATGATGTCTGTGCTGCTGATGTATTTTAAGGGGTAGACCAGGTATCGACCATGACTAGCTGATCTGAGGGAGTCCTACATCCTCACCCCGCTGACCAGCTGTTCATATAGCTCTGGCAGCACTATCAACATTGTAATGGAAGATGCTTGTTACTGCAGCACTGCTCCCATTGACTTCCTCCTATACCTGTGATGGCTAACCTCCGGCACACCAGCTGTGGTAAAACTACAACTCCCAAGATGCACACTTGCTTGGCTGTTCTCAAAACTCCATAGAAATGAATGGAGCATGCTGGGAGTAGTAGTTTCACCACAGCTGGAGTGCCGGAGGTTAACCATAACTGTCCTGTACAATGTTGCGGTGACGGAACTACACCGAACAGCAGCTCTGCAGGGATGCGGGTGTCAGACCCCGCCTATCAGCTAGTGAGGACAGGCCATCGCTTACTAAAGGGTGAACCAACCCTTTAAGAGCTCATGCACATGACCGTATGTATTTTGCAGTCCGCAAAAAATACGGATGATATCCGTGTGCATTCCATATTTTGCGGAATGGAACAGCTGGCCCTTCATAGAACAGTACTATCCTTCTACGTAATGCAGACAATAATAGGACATGTTCTTTTTTTTGCGGTACGGAAATACGGACATACGGAAACGGAATGCACATGGAGTAACTTCCTTTTGAAAAGAGTGGTTCAGCATACGGTCCTAAAAAAACGGAACGGACACGGAAAGAAAATACGTTTGTGTGCATGAGTCCCTAACTCACACAGGACTGTCTAAACTTGTAGCAAACTCTCAGCTGTGGGAAGTATTGTGTCTACTGATCTTCCGTTTCTGAATGTAAATCATGAGTGTTGATATTCACTGACAGAATGCTGAGCTCTTGAAAAGAACAAAGAATTAAAAAACAAAGTATATTAAAAAGCTGCAGAACGTTTTGTTATACAGTGACTAGAAACCCCCTTTAACGTCATCTGCATGAAAAAAAAAGGTTATCAGCCATCGTCTGACTTAATATAACATATGGTGCTTAGAATTTGAGAATGAGCATTAATGGGTTAAGATAAACTGCAGTCTGTCAGCAAGATTTAACCATGTAAATTTTGGCAGTATACAAAACACTAAATATATCTAGAGCAGTATGCAGTGCCTTGAAATGTCTGACAAGACGAGGAAAAGGGGGAGGGAGAGACAGAGAGGGAAGGAGAGCGAGAAGGGGGAGAGGAGAACGGATAATGGAGAATGAGAAAGCTTGATTAGGCACAAGAGGCTCTTGCCTATGGGCAGCACTGCTGGACAGGATAGCTTCTCCAAGGGGCAGAGCCATATTGTGGTTCATGCAGTGGTCATTTCTGCTGTAGTCTCTATTCAATAGTTATCTCTAATGGGATAAAGCTAACTTTTACTACACTTTGGTAAATGTCTGTGGAGGCCTGGTTTGGCAACTTCAGGTATTCCAGCTTCATGGAACAACTTTTAGCAACCCCTTCTTCAGGTGTATACTGTACAGTGCCTATACTGGTGCAGACACATGCTGAAAGTGTTCTGTGACAGCATCAATCTGGGTGTTTGAGAAAGGCCCCTGCATGGGTCAAAAAGTTTCATATTTTTTCTTATGCCCATTACTCCGAGCACCAGTGCCTTCTCCAACAGCTGATTGGGGTCCCGGGTGTCAGACCCTAACAATCAGACACTGATGACCTATCCAGAGGAGGCCCATCTGAGGCCAATGAATAGATCTGCCATTGCTAATGAAGGCTATTAATTGCCAGCCCAATCATGGCACTGCGGCTGTCTGCATGCCTACCATCATGTTCCGCACTATATGGGTGCTGCTGCTGCCGCCACCACTTGTACCGCCACTGTGATCACTGCTAATTGCACTACTGCAACTTCCATTACCTCTACTTCCACTACCATTACCCATACACAGCCACCACTAATACTACTCTACTACCTGAACACAGCTTCATACACATCTATTGCCTTGTCTGTTATATTCTGTGCTGCTACTGCTGCCACATTCCACTGTTACCCCTACATACCTTAGACCTTATCCTTTCCACATCCACACTGTACTGTTGCTGCTTCTCCTGAATAAAAGGGAGAATTTGTCAGGCTGGTTCAGAACAAGCCACTGTTTCTTCTGACACACTAACACTTGTTTGTATAAACAGAGTTGGTTCTGGGGTAGCAGTCAGCCTTTAGATATGCTTATCCATGGAATGTGCAAAATGAAAGCATGAATATAAGAAACAAAACCACTGCAGGAGACAAGGTATTTTATTAAACATGGCACTGGTGAGAGCTTAATATGGTCAAACCAGGTGACAGATTCCCTTTAAAGGCCGATTACTAGTATATTCCAATGCTGGCCTGCAGGTGGCAGCGCAGCATTGAAATATACTTAATATTGTCTTCTATAATGCAAGGATCAGCTACCTTCTGCACTCCAGCTGTTGTGAAACTACAATCCCAAAACATGCTTTGTGCATTTCTATGGGAGTTCTGAGAAGAGCAGAGCAATTATGCATGCTGGGAGTTGTAGTCTGACAGCAGCTAGAGTGCCAGAGGATGTCAAACCCTGCTATAATGCATAAATATGCATGACAGAATACAAGATGCAATCTAATGATTTCATGTTATAGTCACCTAGGGTGACAAAAAAAAAAAAAAATCGAAAAATTGAAATCACCACCCTAAAATAAAATATTAAAAATTGAAACATCATGGGCATCACCACGAAAACAGCCGTACTATTAAAGTATAAAAATATGTATCCAATATGGCGAACGGTGTAATGAAAAAAATCTAAATGTCAGATTTGCCATATTTTTTTTGCCACAGATTTGCCATAATAAAATTTAATAAGATGAGATTAAAAGGTCGTACATACTCCAAAATATCAATAGTATCAATAAAAACTACAGATCATCCCGGAAAAAGTCCCCTCCCCTCCCCAACGCCCCTCCTGCACATCTGTTTTCCTTAAAGCATAAAAACCACCCGTGAGACAAAATATTTTGGCATGGGCATTAAAATAGTCGTAAAAATGGCATTTGCAACTATTTTTACGCCTGGCGACCTTAATAAATGACCCCTGATGCCCAAAACTTTAAAATAAGCTGAAGATCTTCATCTTTGTTCCATACAGGACAATATTTCTTACATGATAATAATCCCTCCTAAATCTGTTTCCTTTCATTTTTAGTCTACCCTGTTATTATACAGATGTTGTAGTGTCTTTCTATTTACTTTTTCTTTTGTTTTTTTTTAATCCTCAAATGACCATGGCTAAGGATGATTGGGTTAATCCGAAACGCGTAGGTTAAAATCTGTTTTAACTGGATTAACTACAAGCGGTGGAGCCGACATAACCTATATTTTTTTTCGGAGCAGCACTAATGAAGACCTTCATGGAGCGAGCACGCAAATGGTGAGCTACATATTTTACCCTTTACCTTTTTTTTGCTTTGACACCTCTAGATATACCTATAACAGCCCCCATCCCCATCTAACATTTGCCATTTGCGATATTGGTGTCTTCTTATGTGTCGAGATGCATTTGGACCCCCTTAGGCACCAGGGCACGGGAGCTGTGCTACCTCTGCACCGCCTATAGTTACGCCCTGTCCATAGTAAACAATGTATTATAAATGGTTCAGTGTGCGTCTACATTACTCTACATAGGCAGAGATAAAAAGCAGAAGGAGTAACTGAGAGCGGAGCTTTTATACTGCGCCAGGATTTCGCTATGAGTCATGTATACACATCCTAATCTTTGCACCTGGACGGATTCACTTCCACTGCTCAACATCCAGTCCTGCAGCCAAGAAATATGCTGTAACACAAAGGCGCAGCTGGGAAGGCCACAGGCACTGTAAATAACCTAATCTCCCCAGTACACTTCTGTCTTATGCAGTTTAGTTTGGAGTTTTTGTTATTTTATTTTTTACAAAATGCAAATTATTAAAATACACAAAACCACGAGCACAAGTAATGTGTTGTCTCAACTGGACAGCCCCCCTTCTCAAAAGCAGGTTGTCTGAAGGGGTAGGTATTATTAGGCTTTGTTCACATCTCTGGTAGGGATGAGAGTCGAGTCTAACAAAATGATTTGCCTGATCAGCTACAGTTTTTCACTAGTGTTGAGTGAACAAGGTTCGGGTTCGGGTTATCTAAGAATTCCGTTATGGATTCCGCTACCACCGACCAGAAGTTATGGTCCTTCGTAGTTGAATCCATAACGGAATTCTTAGATAACCCGAACCTTGTACGCTGAACTTAAAAACAGAAGTTCGCTCATGCCTATTCTTCACCTTTGAGCGGCTGTCCCCACAGGTGAAGAAGAGCCCACCTGCCACTTTATTGACAAGATGGACATCTCACCCATCACTGACCATCTGAAGCCTCGAGTAGCGGCGCAAGCGCAGAGGCTCTGCTTTGGGAGTAGCAGCTGTTCATGCACCGATACCAGGAAGTGCGGCAGCACATGTACAGATGCTGCTCCAGTATAGCAGAAGTAGAGTCTCTGCGCTTGTGCAGATACCCGGAGCAGTGGCACAGAGATTGTCAGGGATGGACGAGATGTCCGTCCCTGTCAATAAAGAGGCAGGTGGGTTCTTCTTCACCTGTGGGGACAGCCGCTCATAGGTGAAGAGTTCTTGCTGATCAGACAAATCGATTTGTTAGAATCAATTCATTCATCCCTAGTGTTGGGCATTCAGTTTTTTTGTGAAAATGGATGGCAAGCAGAGATGGCTCTGTCATATGACAGACACCAACGCAGCCTGATGGATTCAGTTAACTATCATGAGGTCTGTCAGTTTCCGTCACGGTATCCATCATTTTACAACACAAAATAAGGTATCATACTGTACTTTTTTTTTTTTTACATTTTGGACAGAATCTGTGATGGAGGCTCCTAACAGAGCTTCTAACACAGACATGAATAAAGCTTTGCACAGAACCTATTTAAAGTATGAGTGAGCGTGTAAAGCATGGTCGTTTCAAGCCTTGTAGAGCTAGAGGCAACAGCAATAAAGATTATATATGATAAGCATGAGAATTAACTATTGTCCAACAACTAACATTTCCCAAAATCTTTTGTTTCCATACTGAATGGAAGATGACTAGTGTTGAGCGCGAATATTCAAATTACGAATATTTATCTCGAATATCGCACTTCAAGAATTCATGAATATTTTGAATATAGTGCTATATATTCGCTATATCGAATATTCGTCATTTTTTAACATCAGAAAACATGATTCCTCCCTGCTTCTTGCTTGTGGGCCAAATTACGAATATTCTAAAAAGCGAGTATATAGCACTATATCGAATATATTAGTTTTTTAGAATATTCGTCTTTTTTTTTTCAATCTGTACAGTTGTTCCACTTCGGCATACTCCTCCCCGACAAGCGTCCCCGTCACCATGGAAACGCCTAGGGGTTAGAATATACCATTGGATCTGGGTTTTCACGATCTCGATTTTCTGTGAAAACTCAGATCTGATGGTATATTCTAACCCCCAGGCATTCCCATGGTGACGGGGACACTTGTCGGGGAGGAGTATGCCGAAGTGGAACAACTGTACAGATTCAAAAAAAAAAAGATGAATATTCTAAAAACAAACATATTTGATATAGTGCTATATATTTGTTTTTTAGAATATTCAGAATTTCTCCCATCTAAAGTCATGATTCCTCCCTTAAGTTGCTTGTGGGCCAAGGTAAATCATTACCTTGCCGATTGTACGAGTAAAAAAAAAATAAGAATGAAATATTCGCGAAATATCTAGATTTTTTTTTTTTTAGCAAGTTACTCATTTTCCTAATAGGCTTTACTAAAGTGTTTGTGTTTGTTTTCAGTCTTAACAATAGTATTTTATACAGTATTATTTTTTAGTCACATTTACTACTGAAAATGTGCATGCTTTGGAGGCATTTGTGCCTCTTTCGCCTATTTTTATTTTTTAGACTAATTCAGAAGTTTTCTAACTTTTGGTAGTTTTTTCCAATCTATTTATGTAGGTGCTCCATTTTTACAAGTGAATTTGTCATAAAAACAGTCTTATTCCTACTCCACTCCAGGGCTGGGGTACTTTTCTTCATATATGTTGAGTAGGAAAGGACATATGTGACTTTTCTATACACAGATATGACTTTTCATGCGCAAACTAATTAGACCAGTCTTAGTGAATATGAACCTAAAAAACAACCACCAGAGGTCAGACTAAGGGCTCATGCACAAGAACATGTGTGGCCCTTATTGAGGCCAACAAACAGCAGGTCCACAATATACGGGCATCGGTTGTGTGCGCTCTGTATAACGGATGTTGACCAATTCAATCGAATGGGTCGGCAATCAGGAGCTGTGCGGAGTGGAAGCCCACTGAAGCATTACAGAGCACTTCAGTGGGATTTCGGTCTGTGCCTCTGCACCGAAAAAAAATAGGACTTTTTTTTACAGTGCAGACCATCTATTGTGGATCGCAGACTGATTCAAGTGAATGGGCGAACTTGATAAATGTGCCTCAATGTGCTTCAGGGAATGAAAGAATGGATTAGGGAATATCACAGCAATCAATGCACTGATAACAATAACAATCTTGGAACATCTTCCTCTGTCATTCCTCCTAGAAAGCTCTGAATAAATTGATAACTAGGCATTATCAGTTGTGTGTAGGTCCCTACACACTCTGGGGCACATTTACTAAGCTTGAGTAAAAAAAATTAAAATAAAACGTGTAAAGGCAAAGTCTTCAATTTGCACCATTCATTATGTCTTAATACATTTGTTTTGTCTTTTTTGGTTTAAGTCTGACATCTAGTGGTCGTTTTCTTGTAAGACAGATTCAAGTTCACTAAACTGGTCTAATTAGTATGCGCATGGAAATGAGGCGCAAGTGAGCTGAATTTTGGCGCACACCTCCATGAAAGAAGTAAAATTGTGGTGAAACTCAACACTCAAAACAGAGACAGAAAAGTATGTCAGCCCTGGGGTGGCGTAGAAATTAGAAAGTTTTTACGACAAAATCTGGTGCAAAATAAGGTGCACCTACATAAATAGGAAAATAGGTGCAAAAGTTAGGATTTGTCTGAAAACTGAAAATAGTCTCAACGGGCGCAAAAGCCTCCAAAACAGGCTAGAAAACAGTTGGTAAATGAGACTTAAAAAATAAGACAGCCCTAAACAGGCTTTTTACTCATGAAAACAGGCGGCGAGACTTTAGTAAATTTGCCCCTCTGATTCTGTCCAGTGTGCAAATTGCAGTCCCCAATGCACAGAACGGCCATCTGCATGAGCCCCTAGAGGACTCTACCATCACTACTATAATTTTTCCACTACCTAAACTCCGACTGATGAGATACTTTGTTCAAGTTTAGGTTTTCATATTTCAGTGCTCTGACGTCTTTTTTTTTATTTTTAGATAATACTTGTATTCTCCAAGAAATAACAGTTCTCAAGCACCTTTGTGTGACTTTCCTCTATTAAACCTCATGTAAATGCATGACTAAACTGACAACTGGGTGTTACCATTTCCCTTGTCCCTACACAGCCCTCTGTCAGCCTATATTGGACAATATGTGACTCCCCATCGATCATTCATACATTTCCAGGAGGTATAACAGAGTAATGACCCAATGCAGCATTTCCAAGACAGCTATTTCACATACATTCAAGTATTTGCCAAAACAAATCTGTCAGGAGTAGACAAGTCTTCATTAAGTCTGCGCACAGAAACAAAGAAGGGGTGGTAGGGAAACACATGAAGCCAACAGGAAACTGTTCTGAAGTGCCGAGGCACGCAGCTTGCCATGGATGTGCCTTCACATCAGCTCTTCACACATTTATATCATCCACAGTTTACTGAAAGGGAAGTGATCTGTAGAAAACGATTCATTTTCAGCAGAGATGTTTAACTAGAAATGGCAAATTATCTGGTTTTCCTTTTGTGATATGGACATGAGTATTTAGGGCCCATTTTCATTATTTTTCCCTCCCCACATTCCAATAGCCATAACTTTTTACATTTTCCATTCATATAGCCATATGAGCACTTCCTTTTTGCGGGATAAGTAGTATTTTTTAATCGCACCATTTAATTTAACATGTCTTGTATCGGAAAAGGGGAAAAAAATATTTGTGGGGTGAAATAAAAAAAAAAAAACACAATTCCAGAAAGTTTTTGGGGTTTCAATATTACGGCGTTCACTGAGCGCTAAAAATGACATTATGTCCTTATTCTGCAGCTCAAAACGATTACAGTAATACCAAATTTGCATATATAGTTTTTTTTACTACTTTAAAAAAATTAAAACCTTTAGCCATAACTTTTTAATATTTCTGTCTACAGAGCTGTATGATAACCGAATTGTAGTTGGTGCCATTTTTGGGGTATGCATGACTATTTTATTTAATTTGGGGGGGGGAAAGGTGACCAAAAAGATGGTGAATCGCGTGTTTTAATTTTTTTTTCCATTACAGCGTTCACCACACAGAAAAATATTTTTTATATTTAGAGAGCTTAAGGAGTCACTGGGGCACATTGTTGGATGAGCAGAGTCATGGAGTCATCTCTTCTATCCCACCCAAATTGCTCTCACAGACCTCCACTTGCTTCCTGGCATCAGCGCCTGGCAGTGTGAAGTCACGAGCAGGCGCAGAAGACCTCGTTCCACTGCCGCTTATGAGATATTTCACATAGAAGGGTGGTTATAGTATAGAATGGCCAGTATAATAATTCATTCCTCTAGGTTTCCAAAGAATAGTTTATGACTGGTCTTACTGGAACCACAGGACGTAACTGTCATGACTCACTGAGTGACTGGTGTCTAGTGTCCATTCTTAGCTGGTCACCTAAGTCTGACCCCAGCTGTCCAGAGGGAAAGCCAAATGTATGAAACTTGGTGGTTTATAAAGGAAGTTGTGTTTTACCCTAGATGTGACCAACATGTTTATTCTTGATGGACTAGTGATAATACCAACGCATTGGTTCAAAGGGAAAGCAAAAACTGATCCCTTGTATTTCAGCAGGAAAAGCAGCAGTATTTTGAGCTGCACTGTGGTGGTATTTGGTTCTGCTGGGGCAGTATTTTGTGTTGCACTATGGTATTTTTGGCGCTGCCTACTTGTGTTGCCCCCAGCCTGTCAATCTGGACCCGGCTATAATATGGGCCACTTTTAGATTTTTTTCCAGGGCCACTTTCAGTTCCCTCAATGCTTAGACTGTTTTATGCTGTGCAATGTCACAAATCGAATACTTCCCAATTCATCTAACGTACATATTAGTGAATCTATTTTCTTTTCTTTGTGTAACATGACCAGGAGAATGAGATGATTTTGAGCTTTATTTTTGAACCACCAAATAGAAACCATCAGAAGGAGACATAAACACACTTGATGAGTGGCTAAAAGCCCAAACTGCCTTGTAGAACATTCTAGAGTCGTCAGGGCTGTTTATGGGTGCTTCATCTTTGCATTGGCACTAAAGTTGAATTTACATGATGTTCATCAAGTTGGCATCAAGTGACATATACCCAAATATACAACCGTACGGCAGCTGCACAGCGCCGGGCCATGTGAAACAACCGGTTTCCTAAATGTCTTAATGCAGCTAACTGAAGACAGGTCCCAATGGTCACACACAGGAAAAGTCACCTCTTTATTTTTAGTAGAGATGTAACTGCCTAAGAAGGAAAAACAACAGTGCACTGCTAAAATTTGTGTCCAATGATGGTTCTAATGAAATCATCTTCATCCATTTTTGGAGATGATTTCCCCAGCGGTCTACCAGTTTTGTTTCATATTTAAAGGGCAAGATTATGTCACTGTGAATGAATTTTTGCCAAAATGAAAAACATCACATTGTTAAGACCAGGTTACACGTTTGTAAGCTCTATGCGATGCAAAACCTTCTATGCATACCATTCATATTGCACGTCCCTGAAAAATATAGGAAAGTACTGTAAGGTCAGGTTCACTAGGCATTTTTTCAATTCTCATACAGTAAGATCATCTTCCTTTGAAAACAAGTTCTAGGCAGGTAAGAGAGACAAACCTTTTGGTTCCTTATTTTTCCTAACAAAAATGAAAACATGAGACCTGTGTAACGCAAAGGGGAACCCTGAACTAATGGTTAAAGGGGTTAATATTTATCACCTACCCACAGGACCACTAATATAGTATGGTAACTTGGAACCAAACCCAAGTTTGGGAATTTATTTTTTACAGTATAAATCAATTTCTGAAGTTATTATGCGAAGACTCGCGAGACTTCGCAAAGTAATAACTTCGGCTCATCGGAGCCAATGCATTCTAATACTGTACATTATGGAAACAAAGTTTTATGCCAATCGACTTCGGATGTTTCATCCGAAGTCGATTCGCTCATCCCTGGAGCAGCACCGTGCATGCAAGTGTACCTAACCTTTCATCAAACTCTATCAGTAGTACAGCATGTGGACATGAGGAATAACATGTAGACATGTTATGAGGTATAAACTAACTAAAGTTGTTCAGTCTCTTTGTTTGTGTGTGTGTTTGTCTCCTCAGCTCCTGCTCACTCTTTCCCCTTCACTCTCCATAGACTTGCATTGACATGTGTAATACGATCCTTCTATGGAGTTGCTCCGTCCTGGATCACATTAAGACATTTTTCTAAGTGAAAATCAATTAGCAAGGAAGGGGTGAGAGATGAACAGCTGATAACATAATAACGAGAGAGTTCTCACTGATAAGACATATTACAAAGTTTCTTGTGGTCGCTTGTATTAGTGATTTATGCAAAGCTGTGTGAAACATTTGTGACCATTTATGTGCCTCCCAATTCCATCTCCTCCTCACTGAGCTCATGCAGCGAATAGGAACGGGGTCCTTAGGGACACATTCTAGTGATAAGTGGGGGACACAGCAATCAGACATTTATCACCTAACCTGTGGGCAGCCCCTTTAATTATTGAACAGTGGGAAATGAATCTGCTCATGGGTCTTCATTCTATCTGTCTATCTACAGGTGAAACTCGAAAAATTTGAATATCATTCAAAACTCCATTTATTTCAGCGATGCAAATTAAAAGGAATTGCATTAATGCAGTTTAAAATTAGCATTTTGTGAAAAGGTTCAATATTCTAGGCTCAAAGTGTCACACTCGTAGTCAGCTAATTAATCCATCCCCCCTGAGTAAAGGGGACCTGAGATTGAGACTTTGGGGTTTCATAAGCTGTAAGCCATAATCATCCAAATATAACAAATAAAGGCTTGAAATATCTCGCTTTGCATGTAATGAGTCTGTCTCATATGTTAGTTTCACCTTTTAAGTTGCATTACTGAAATAAATGAGCTTTGCACGATATTCTAATTTTTCGAGTTTCATCTGTATCTATCTCCTATTCCTATCTATCTACCTATCTATTTAATCTATCTTATATCTATCTAATCTATCTATCTATCTATCTAATCTATCTATCTATCTATCTATCTGTCTATCTCCTATCTATCTATCTATCTGTCTATCTATCTCATATCTATTTAATCTATATTATATCTATCTATCTCATATCTATCTATCTATCTGTCTATCTCCTATCTATCTATTTATCTATCTCATATCTATCTAATCTATCTATCTGCCTATCTATCTTCTATCTATCTATCTATCTATCTATCTATTTAATCTATCTATCTCATATCTATCTCATATCTATCTAATCTATCTATGTATCTATCTAATCTATTATCTATCTATATATCTATCGTCTCATATCTCTATCCCACAAACACACATCCTACACTCTCCCTACCAGAATCCTCATTATACTTCAAAGTACATCTTTCCCTGAAGAATTTGCCGTATTAATCTAACTGCTTCTAAAAATGAAATCTACAAGCTAACACAAAGCTCGGATGGTCTTGGACGGCATTTCAGGAAAGCATAAGCTCTTGCCCAAAAATATTTTCAGGAAATGTTACGTTCCCAAATATACTGAGATTTGCTGAGCATGTGCAGTTTTCTCAGAGTCCTCTCCAATTACCAACAGCCACAGGAAAAAAACCAAAGGAATGAGGTAATGGTACAACATCTCTGGGGAGAAAGGTTACGCTTCATAGTCGACATTATTATTTCAACCAGCAAGTAACAATGGCGTCAAGATACAAATAACATATCTGTATGTATCCCACAATGCAGCGCATAATTTAGCATAGTTTACCCAACTCTTCTCTCTCCTTGGGTGTAAGGACTCCTATTTGATTCAGATTCCTTTCCATGCTTTGAATATTAATGAGCCAGCTAAGCAATGTGCTATTGTTCTGAACTTATTTCGGAGCTTATAAGTCTGACAAACTATTTTCTCATGCTTCAGAATCCCTAACCAAGAGCATAACCAGTATGCCTTCAATATTTGCTTCCAGAATTCCCACCCTAATTGATGTCTGGAGGAAACCCCCCTATTAACACTGTCAGCAAAGGCATTTAAGATAATGGATGAGGAACTTGGAGTTGGCAAAGCATTGAAAGGAGGTCATTATTTACAACGGTAATGGGATGGCGTAAAGGTTAGACGAGCTGGGAACAGGGGACTAATATGGAAGATGATACACAAGTAGAGTATTATTATATGTCGTACGACCGTAGTCCACCGTCCTAATCCAACTAACCAAGGACTGCGGCAATGACACATCGATATCTGTGCTCACCTGCCTTCAAAACATGTACAATCCAATAATATATTAATTATACATAATAACTGCATTAATAACTGGCAGCTGCGACCCAAAGAGCTAACAATCATCTATAAAGCATATATCAGTATTTCTCTCTCTCTATATATATATATATATATATATATATAGAGAGAGAGAGAGAGAGAGAGAGAGAGAGAGAAAGATATCATAAAAATAATAATAGAGCAATGAGCTGTAGCATTCTCTTACCGTGGTTGTGATTGCTGCATGGTTGCTAGTAGCGTTCCTGGTTTTAGTACACGCAACTGATGATAATTGTAAATATACCCTAGTATAGAAATGATAGACGTTAGGGGAAGGGCACAGCAACAGGTTGTGTGTTACTGCAGACACATACTAAGAAGGAAGCACATAGACATTCATAGGTAGCCAGCAGTGCAGGAGACCTTCTGAGTGGTGAAGAAAGAGGTCAGACAGGAACACTTGGAGAACACAGACTGGGGGAGGCACAAAGACTACACCAAAATAATAGTAAGAGACAGTTACTTGTAAATGCAGGGGTCAGGCAGGGGATTTCAAGAGGGAATGAACTCACAGCTGCACAAAATGCAGATTCTAGAGGGATAAGGGTTTCCTCCCTCACTGATGTGGGGCTGCTTCTCTCCTCTTCAATAGTGGGGTACCCCTCTCTTCTGGTATTGTCTTCACTAGCTGAATACAGATGTGCAAAGAGAGGCGGGATCCCTGTTGCAGCTTTCTGCCTGTACTCGCTCCTCCCAGGAACACCATCAGGCTGGAATTAGGAGGTGGGGGGGGGGGGGGGGGGTGAACAGTAGAATCCAGGCATACACAGAGATCCAGCCTCACTCCACATAAGTACTGAGCTTGTTCTCCATATGAATGTCCAGACATCCTGATGTAATCCTCTCTGCATTACATAGTAGCAGCTCTGTGCCACACAGCAACATTGTCTTACCTAATTCTACAGTGAGTGGAGCTGAAAAAAGCTACACGTCCGTCAAATGCAACCAAAGGATGGAAATTGTTCTCAGTACCTTGACTATTTGGGGTGATCAAGGTAATATTTTGCAGTCTAGCTTACCTCCAACATGTCATGGTCATCTGTGAAATGTGTAGCTGAGTCCAAACATCATTTGGAAAAGTATGCTTAATTTGCATTTTGTCTCTTTAGGGAAAGTAGGAATGAAATTCAGAGACGGGAATAGGATGAAGAAATGCAACCCGTTGTGTAGACCACTGTTAGATACAAGAGGCTTAGGTCTACTTGTTTTGTCATTTTTATAAGCAGTGATCCTCATCCAGTTGTGGTCATGTTACAGCACCTGAACCTTCTTCAAGCTTTTTGGAGATTAGAGTAAGGCCTCCTGCACATGAACGTGTGCTGCCCGTTGCCGTATTGCGGACCGCATTTGCAGATCCACAATACACAGACGCTGTTGCGTGGGCATTCCGCATCACGGATTCACTTTAATGGGTCCGCAAATCCGGAGATGCGGAATGTTGCGGAATGGAAGCACGGAACGGAAACCCACGGAAGCACTACGGAGTGCTTCCGTGGGGTTTCGCCCCGTACTTCCGTTCCACAAAAGGATGGAAGATGTCCTATCTTTTTGCGGAACAGGCGGATCGCAAACCAATCAAAGTGAATGGGTCTGCGATCTGCTGCGGCTCCCCCGCGGTCGGTGTTCGTGCATTGCGGGCCGCAGCACGGCCACGGTGCGCACATGAGGACTAACCTGGAATATCCTACACAGGATTTATGTAAATGTGCCCCGAAATGTTACTGAAGTATTAGGGTAAGTTCATACACACAGGCCAACTGAGGGGCAGCACTTTGTTGTGTTAATGACACGCCGGTCTTAATAACTTTTTAATAAATAACTTTTTTGTGTGGTATGTCTTAAAAGTCTAAATTTTTAAATCTTGGAAATTTCTAATTTCAAAGTTATTACCACTTATAAAGACTAGTGATGAGCGGCATATTTTTCGCATAATATTTGCAATAAATTTCGCAAAAAGTCGCAAAAAGTCGCAAAAAAAATGCGCACTTTCACTCCAGTGAGGACCATGCTTATCTTATGAGACTTTTTAATAGAACATGCAACTTTTTCGTAAAGGACGTGCGACTTTTGTAAAGCTGCTTACTGACGGATAAACTGCTACCGTCAAACCACATTTATTACAGTCTTAAAGTGCCGATCATAAATCTGACTTAGCTAAAACTGACTTTAGCCATATGTGAAAGTGGAGTGAACTGTCAGAGTAATGATAAATCAGGCCCTACATCTCTACCCTCCACCTGCTTGTGTCATCTAAACTCTTGTTATCTCTTGAAGCACACAACTTGTTTGAAAGCTGACATTCCAGGCATTCCACTGATCGAGTGGGGAATAATCACTTTCACTTTCAGCTGCATTCACTGCATCCCAATTTCTATCAGTGATATCTTGCTGGACAGTTTGCTAAACCAGAGATATGAGTGGCTAAAGCAATCTCCACCCTCCCCCCCTTTCCCGGCAGTCTGGAGGAGGAGGGAGAGCAGAAACAGAGCTGACAGGAGGAGATAAAAAATTTTAAAAATATATAGAAATGTGCCTATATCATCACTGTACAACCCAACATAATACAATTATATTATTGTTACCACACAGTGAACGCTGTAAAAAAAAATCCACAAAATAATGTAAAAATTGCTGTTTTATTTATCTTCCCCTAAAAATAAAATAATAAAAGTTAATTACTACACTATATATACCACAAAATGGTTTCTAAAAAACCTACAACTAAAATAAAAAAAATATAGAAGAAACATTTTTAAAGTTATGACTGCTAGAACACAAATGGGGAAAATATTATTGGTCCTTAAGGCTAAAATGAATGATGTCACTAAGGAGTTAAAAATGAAATAGTGAGCCCTGAGTTGTGCACCAACAAGATTTACTGCAGGCATACATTAAAAATCTACAATAAAAAAGTACATTTTTGGGAGGGTTTTTCCAATTAAAAGGGACTGTTTGGAGGTTAAAGGGATATTCTGGTTAGAGAAAGTGGGATTAGTCGGGGAACAGGGCATTCTAGAAGGGCATTAATATTTGTGGGAGCACTATTAATATGGGGGCACTATTATTTCTTCAGCATAGTATTTGGGGGTATTGGGGAGCACAGCGAGCAGCAGGATGATACTGTGGGGACTTCAAGTTGAGGGATGATGATAGAAAAGTGAGGAAGCTAAGATGTCTGTGTGTCACACTCTGTAGGGACGAGGCACGGCTGAAAGAAGTTGTATGAACCAAATGGAGAAGATGATGACAGAGAAGATCTACATCAGATGAGACGGAGGCACTGGATGTGAGAGGTATGTGGAGGGAGGGTCGACTTAGAGAATTGGGCCCGGATCTTTGAGACCATAGCAACACCCCTGCCCATAACACTCTAGTTACGCTACTGGAGAGATCTCTGGATCCATGTGAGGTCCAGGGCTGGTTGTAGCTTGTTAGAAATAGGTTGTCAAGTACTAGATTATGTATGATTATGATTCATGGGATAAAACTTTTAAATCCAGGAAAACCCCTTTAACAAACTACCCAGCTTATTATTATAGAAGCATTAGGTGGCTGAGATGACTCCTAGGCACAGAGACACACCAGCCAAAAACATTTTACCCGGTGACCAATTTACTCAACGTGCTGCAGGAGCCCCCATCATCAGTCATCTTCTTGCTGCATGAGAATGCTATCTATCATATAGCATAGTCAAAGGCAGCCATTCAGCGGGATACTGACAGTAGAGATGGCCTTGCGGTTCGCCCGGCGGTCGTATCGCGGTGAACTTTGCTCGTTCACGGTTCGCTGAAAGGGCAAACATATAACGATGTCCGCCGGCACCATATTCTTTTACATTGTGAAGAACTTTGACCCATGACACATTTATCAGGTGGTAAAGGGCAGCCAATTGAGACATTTCAGCACATGGACATACCCCCTACCTTATAAATAAACCCCTTACTGAGGGGTGTAATATACTTATAATATACATTCTAACATAGAAAGTACATTATAGTGCATTTGTATTGTGCAGCAGTTGTGTACGGTTCTGCTGCAATACTGCAGCTATACAGAAGGACAAACGCTATTGGAACAAATAATTTCTACTGGGGTGATATACCAGTTGCCCCCCCAAAAAATCTGACTGCTGGGTGGCGGTAGCTGACTGATTGAAGCAATCACGTGAATCAAGGTGCCGCACAATACCACTTTAAAAGCCTGCCACTCCACTAACCGATCAGTTGAGCCCTCATTATGTTCCCAGTAATCTTTCATGCCTTGTTGTGCAGCCCAAGCTACTGGTAAAACCTCCAACCATTTGCTATTAAGTCTCCATATTCTTTCGGCAGGAGCAAGAGGCTGCCTTAGGGTTACCATTAAGGGGGCATTGCCAGAGATGCCTCTCGGCAAATATTCTGCTACCACAAGAGAGGATAGCAAGTCTCTACTGAGAAACACTAAGTCAATCCAGGAGAGTGCAGCATAAGAGGCAGAGTAACAGGAATACTGACGATTCCCAGGATGCAGATACCTCCAACCCTCCGTTAGAGCAAACACCTCTGCCTAGGAACTCAACGCGTCATTATGGGTTCCACTGGGGCGAAGCCGATCCAGGAACCGGTCGAGGACCGCATTGTAATCCCCAAACACAATCAGAGGCACGGGGGACATCGTCGCTACTCGTTTCATAATCTCATCTAATATCTCCCTCTGAAAGGGGGGGGCACGTAAACTCCTACTATAAGGTAGTCAATGTCTCTGATTGCAGCATGAAGAATCACAAAACGCCCCATCATATCAGTCTGGACCGAGTAAGACCGGAATGGAAGGGACTTCGCCACCAGAATTGACACGCCTCTTGCCCTGGAGTTATACACAGCGTGATATGTCGCCCCCACCCAGGGCCTCCTCAGCGCCAGAAGTTTCTGCCCCTGCAGATGTGTCTCCTGCAATATCAGCACATCAGGGTTATGGTTCTTTAGAAAATTAAAGACAAGGGACCGTTTAAGTTTGTCATTAAGTCCCCTGACATTCCAGGAGACAAACCGACAGACCGTCGTCATGGAGGAAGGGCAATGCTATAACTCAAGAGGACACCGAACCACCCAAGCCATACACTCACACATTCATACCGAACCTTCAGACATAAGGTGTAAACATCCCAACATGCCTTGATCAGCAGGCAAAACCCCCCACCCTGCCCAGATGACCCCAACATATCCGAGCCTAGATACCCAAACCCCAGTAGTACTACTAGTAGGTAGAAAGACGGGGAGACCCGTTCTAAACCCTGCAGCCCTAGGTAAACCACTAAACTGAACCTAGGTAGCAGAACAATCTTATCACATCACACTCAGCTCCACTCTATACCACGACCATCTTAAGCATAGGCCGAGACCCCCAACCCGCAAGTCTCAATATACTCAGCCCCTCCGGTCAAGCCAGTCAGATGCTTCTTCTGGGGTAGAGAAAAATTTCACTGAATCTCCGTCTTGCACTCTGAGCCGCGCTGGGTACATCATAGCGTAGACAAATCCTTTCTCTTGCAGCTGGGCCCTCACTGCCGTGAACTGTCTGCGCTGTTTCTGGACCTCTGTAGAAAAGTCTGGGTAGAAGGAGATCCGGGCATTATCAAAATGAATGTCCTTCAGGCGGCGGGCCGCCGCCAGCACTGCATCACGGTCCCTATAGTTTAGGACTTTGAAAATGAAAGGATGGCAAAGGACAAGTGGGGATCCTGTGGGCTCGTTCCTCTGCAAAATTCACCGAAAGACTGATGGGATCAAGAGCTTGCTTGACAAGGCGCTCCGCAAATTCTTCAGGGGATTGGCCCTCCGCCTTCTCAGGTAGCCCCATAATGCGGATATTATTCCTTCTGTTGCGGTTCTCGGCATCCTCCACCTTCACCATCAGATTCTTGACTTGATTTTGGAGAGTGCGCACCACAGAATCTTCACGCTGAGCCCTATCTTCCACCTCCCCCAGCCTCCTCTCCACTTCGGTCGTTCTTTCTCGTATCTTGTCAATGTCATGTCTGAGGCGGGTAAGGTCTGCCTGGACACGATCAATTTTGACCGTAAGCGCCGTCTGGCAATTAGTAATGGCTGCCATGACCGCAGAGAGATCCACCGCCTCTCGTTCAGAGGAGGCCCCGTCCTCCCGATTCTCCGTCTGACTCATGTTATCTAACATTAGTTTAGGTGGAATAGAAGGCCCAGGGGTGTCCATTTTGCGGCCCATAAAGCGTTGACAAGTCCACTTATAATAGAGGTAACAGCCGTCCAGCAGTCACCCTTTGTCTGGGAGCAGTAGAGCACCAGCCACGTCACTTTGCGGTTAATAGCTGGAAGGTGCCCTCTCCCCAGGTCCGAGGACGGTACCTCGGTGATGCCCTAGATCAGCGTCTCTCCAAACTAGTCGTCTCCCTCTTGCAATTCAGGGGAAGGAAGGTGGGAGAAGAAACGAGAGCTGCTCCTTACAGCGCAGGTAACAGAGGGGAGGTGTAGCTACATCCAGCGCCACGGCCAAAATGGCGCCTTTGCTGTTTAACACGCGCGGGACCCGAAGTCAGCTATACTGCCGGAAGGTAACCGGGAGCCGTACCAACCTGTAGCTCCAAGCTCTGTCGGTTCTCCGATTTCGGCAAGTGTAACGGCGGTACACCGTTCCCCCTACACTCTCACAGAGGGATCTGAAGTCCGGGGTGCCAAGCAGTATGAGGGCCTCACCCAGATAAACGGGCAGGCAAAGTCCGAAACTCAGACAGGCAGGCAGATGTTAATCAGGCTGGTCGCCGGGTGTCTCAGGGGGTCTCCAGGTAGAAAACACAGGGTCCAAAGATGCCGATGGCCAGGATAAATCCAGGATACCGCTGGAGCTGAAGCAACATGCGACCTCACGCCAGGGACAGTCAGGCCATGCCCCCCGACCCAAGGATTGTGGGCCCTACTTCCATCAGGGTTTCCGCCACCACCGATGTTAGTGGCTCCAACCCCCCCTTCTCCTGAATTATCATCTTGCAGCACCAGTCAGACATCAGTCAGTAGCTGGAAGCAACGTAGCACTGCAGTGGGGAAGCGGCAACAGGCCGTGCTTAAATTGATCTGCTTAGGTGACAAACAGCACACCGCAGAGCTGTGGCAGGGGATAAGGGACCAGACTGAGCTGTGGCTCTTGCCACTCAACCTAGAACCAGGCATGGTTGTGTCTGATAATGGCCGAAACTTGATGGCGGCTTTGGAGCTCAGCAAGCTCACACACATACCATGCCTAGCCCACTTGTTTAACCTAGTAGTTCAGCGGTTTCTCAAAACCTACCCCAATTTGCCTCAGCTACTGGTTAAGGTGTGCCGCGTGTGTGCCCATTTCCGCAAGTCATCGACAGCTTCCGCCGGTCTGGCAACGCTAAAGCAGCGCTTGCAATTGCCAGCTCACCGACTGTTGTGCAACGAGAGCACGCGCTGGAACTCCACGTTCCACATGTTGGCCAGGCTTTGTAAGCAGCAGAGGGCAGTAGTGGAATACCAGCTGCAACATGGTCATTGCCTTTCCAGTCAACTTCTGCTCTTCACAAGCAATGAGTGGGCATTGATGTCTGACCTCTGTGAGGTTTTACGCAACTTTGAGGAATCAACACAGATGGTGAGTGGCGATAAAGCTATTATCAGTGTAACCATCCCACTTCTGTGTCTACTCAAACGCTCGCTGCTCACAATTAAGGCGGATGCTTTGCGTGTGGAAGAGGTGGAAATGGGGGAAGAAAGTACACAGGGTGATAGCCAGACCACCCCCAGTTCGTCTTCTCAGCGTGAATTGGATGATGAGGAGGAGGAGCAGAGGGTAGTACCCATAAAAGTTTTATTCAATCTGTTCAGCGTGGATGGGTAGAAGAGGAGGAAGAGGATGAGGAGATTGAGAGTCATCCTCCTGATAAGGACAGCAAAGTCTTGTCTGTTGGGACTCTGGCACACATGGCTGACTTTATGTTATGCCTTTCCCGTGACCCTCGCAATTTATGCATTCTGGCCAACACTGATTACAGGTTGTTCACCCTTCTCGACCCCTGCTACAAAGAGAACTCCTCATCTCTCATTCCTGTGGTGGAGAGAATGAGCAAAATGGTGCAATAACAGAAGGTCCTTGTGGAAAAATTGCTCAAAAAATTTCCAGCTGACAACACTGGCTGCAGAGTACATAGTTCCTTGGCCAACCGAGGAGGGGAGACGAGGGGAACACACAGCAGTTCCAACAGAGGCAGGGCAACACTCTCCAAGGACTGGGACAGTTTTATGACAACCCACCACCACCCTCAACCTGATTCGCACCTAGTGTCACAAGGAGGGAAAAAGTTTGGAAGATGGTGAAGGAGTACATAGCAGACCATGTCAGCATCCTCGTGATCCCTGTGTGCCTTACAACTATTGGGTGTCAAAGCTGGACATGTGGCACAAACTGGCGCTCTACGCCTTGGAGGTGCTGGCCTGCCCCGCCCCCAGCGTTTTGTCAGAGCAGGTTTTTAGTGCTGCTGGGGGCATAATAACTGATAAGCGCATCCGCCTGTCAACTGAAAATGCTGACCGGTTGACTCTTATAAAAATTAACAAGGCCTGGATTTCCCCTGACTTATCTACTCCACAAGAGGAAAGCGGCTGAACATAAAGGCACTCTAAATGTGGCTTTTATAGTGTATTGAATACACTGTATTCCCATGCACCCCTTCCCACTAAAAAGGGTATATGGTTCAATCTCCTATTTCTCGTCCTGCTCCTCCATCATATCAACATGCTTATTAAGCTGCCCTCGCTCCTAATGTTTTAGAGGGTCAGCACAGCAGCGGGCCCTCACCAATGTTTTAGAGGGTCACCAGCAAGCCCTCACCCATAATGTTTTTGGGGGTCACCAGCTGGGCCTGCTCCCCTCACCCCTAAATTTTTAGATGGTCAGCTCGGCAGCAGGCCTTCGCCCATAATGTTTTAAATGGTCAGCTCGGCTGCAGGCCTTTACCCCAAATTTTTTTTCGATGGTCAGCTCAGCAGCAGGCCCTCACCCATGAAGTTTATATGGTCAGCTCGGCAGCAGGCCCTCGCCCACAAACATTTTTATACGGTCAGCTCGGCAGCAGGCCCTCGCCCACAACATTTTTTAGATGGTCAGCTCGGCAGCAGGCCCTCGCCCACACATTTTTTTTTATGTCAGATCAGCAGCAGGCCATCGCCCCTAATGTTTTAGAGGGTCACCAGCAGGCCCTTGCTCCTAATGTTTTTGAGGGTCACCAGCAGGCCAGCAATCATAATTTTTCAAGGGTGTGTATGATACCCTCCTTTATGTGTAATAAAGGGTGTATTGGAGGACCGATTCCTTGTAATTTTTGGCAGCCCTTTCCACGAGGCTAGGTGTTAGCCTGAACTTTGGGGGACTCCGTGAGGTCTTGGAATCGATGGTTGCTAGGCCAGAGTCAGGAGGACTTCTGGGCCAAAATCCCTCAAAAATACTGGACTTTGTTACAGCCTGGAAGTGCTGGATTGTTAGGCTGGGAAAAGCCGCATGTTCTTCCTGTGTGTGAACAGGGCTTTCAGTGAGGTAGGGAGTCCTCATGTTTAGTTAGAGCCCAGCCGGGCAGGTATTTTATTTGTATTGTTTGTTTTGGTTTTGCTGAGGTGCCAAATAAAAGCAATGTTTGGCCCCTAACCCTGTGGTCGATGAAGATCCTTGTGAGAATGACCCCTGAATAAGAGGCGATCCATTACAAATAGTACAATAGTAATTGGTAATTTTCTCTCTTCTTTTGTGTTGGACCTATGCATCACACCCCATTGACAATATAACTAACCTTTTGTTATGCAGACATGTGTCAGCTCCAGTGTACAACACTCCAAGACTCTACTGTAGAGCATTGACTTATTACATGCGGTTCCCGACACGTGCCCAGCACCTAATCTTTTGTATTCTGCTATTGCTTTAGAAACAGGCTCATTGTAAACAATGAAAATATGCAATTACTTTGTGATTACCCGGGTTATAATTGCAGATTTTGTTGGGTTCCAGCAGAGACCTACTAGTCTTTACAGCACCTGCAGGTTGTCCAAACTAGACAACTGCCTTAGGCCTCTTGCACACGACCGTATGTATTTAGCGGTCCACAAAAAAAGGATCCGCAAAAATAACGGATGACATCCATGTGCATTCAGTATTTTGCGGAACTGAACAGCTGGCCCTTTATAGAACAGTACTATCCTTGTCCGTAATGCGGACAATAAAAGGACATGTTCTATTTTTTTTGCGGAACGGAAAGACGGACATACGGAAATGGAATGCACACAGAGTAACTTCAGTTTTTCTTTGCGGACCTATTGAAGTTCTGCATACTGTCCGCAAAAAAAACGTAACGGACACGGAAATAAAATACATTCGTGTGCAAGAGGCCTTAAATGGATTGTCCATCCCACCCTGCAGGACCTGTGAAGAAATCTATACTTGCCTGGCCCTTGCTGCTCCGTGTCTCCAGGGCTGTCTTCGCTGGACTTCCAGTCCACATCTGTCCACTTCTGCATGGACAGGGTCAGTTGCGCCGCTGCAGCCAATGACTGGCCTCAACAGTGACATATCCACAAGAGGCACGTCGCTGCTGCATCTACATGCCCCATGCATACTCATTGTTTGCTGAGGCAATGTCCTGCTAGCAAAACAATGATTTTATGTGCCACAGAAAAAATGTGATCGACAACTAATATACTTTTTTTCTTATTTCTTGGGTGTCACATTTACACAATTATTGACAATGAACACTCGTTCCCAAAAATTGCCTCAATCCTCGGCCCATTAAAAGAGTCTTTAAATAGGGTCAGACTAGCCAACTAGAGTACTGACTACAGTGACTAGAGTTCAATTTTTTACCATAAAGAACCCAAAAGTTATAGGGCAAATTAACCCCTTGGATACAAGAGTTTTTTTTTTGTTTTTCTTCTTTGTATTCCCAGAGCAATAACTTTTTTATTTTTCAGTTCACATAGCAGTATGTTGTGTTTTGCAGGACAAGTTGTACTTTCTAATGCCACCATTTAATATGGCATACAATGGAAAAAAAAATCAAATGGGGTAGAATTGTAAAAAAAAAGCAATTCTGCCACAGTTTTATGCGTTTTGCCGCTACCGAGTTCCCTCGTTGCAAAACTGACCTGTGCCCTGCATTCTCTGGGTCAGTACAATTACAACATTACCACATATGTGTAGATATTTTTTTATTACAAAAAAAAAAAAAAACTCAGCCATATTCTGACCCCCCCCCCCCCCAACTTTTTTATAGTTATGTTTACTGAGCTGTGTGTGGGATTTTTTTGTGGGATGACCTATAGTTTTTATTGATATAATTTCAGAGTGTATGTGACTTTTTTATCACATTTTATTCATAGGCGTGCACCCTAAAGCACAAAAACACACGCCCCGCGCACGTGTGTATTTGTGTATTTATGTATGTATGTATATATATGTGTGTGTGTGTGTATATATATATATATATATATATACACACACACTGTATATATATAATTATATACACACACACATATACACACAGGCTGGGCCTCACCCTAGCATTGCCGTGACTCCGCCTCTGCACCTAGGAATAATATATAGGGGGGGGGGGGCACATAATATACCACAGTCAAAAATGGGGGCGGGGGGCACTAATAATTTCCACCATATAATCATACTACTGAAAAAAACTAAATAAGTATATATAAATAAGATTACAAAATAGGAGAGTATTGCGGTATGCAGGGGTACCTTTTTATTGTACTATCCTAATACTTAAAAGACAAGCTTTCAAGAGTTTTCCTTTCTTCCTCGGTATTGCTTCATACCTGAGAAAGAGAGAAACACTCTCCAAAACTTTTCTTTAGAGTTTAAAGCAGTTTCAGCACTATAATAAAATAATTTACTTACAAAAGAAGCCATTCAGTCGTCTGCTGTGCCGCCCTCTGCTTGCTTCCGCGGATCTTCCCCTCCTTTCAGTCTCTCCATAGTGCGCAGGTCCCCTGTTATGGGGGATATGTGGATGACACAGTGTTATGGGGGATCTGTGTATGACACACTTATGGGGGATCTGTGGATGACACATTGTTTTGGGGGATCTGTGGATGACACATTGTTTGGGGGATCTGTGGATGACACTTATGGGGGATCTGTGAATGACACATTTTTATGGGAGATCTGTGAATGACACATTTTTATGGGGGATCTGTGAATGACACACTGTTATGGGGGACCTATGGATGACACACTGTTATGGGGGACCTGTGGATGACACACTGTTATGGGGGACCTGTGGATGACACACTGTTATGGGGGACCTGTGGATGACACACTGTTATGGGGGACCTGTGGATGACACACTGTTATGGGGGATCTGTGGATGACATATGACTGAGGAGGGCTATCAGGGGACTTTATACAGGGGTAATATAACTAAGGGGTATCATGGTACACTATACAGGGGTAATATAACTGAGGAGGGCTATCAAGGACATTATACAGGGGTAATATAAGTTATATTTCCTCTGTATAATGTCCCCTGATAGCCCTCCTAAGTTATATTACCCCTGTATAATAATGTCCCCTGATACCCCTTAGTTATATTACCCCCTGTATAATAATGTACACTGATACCCCTTAGTTATATTACCCCGCCCTGTATAATTTAACCTGATACCCCTCAGTTATATTATATAACTGAGGGGTATCAGGGTACATTATACAGGGGGTAATATAACAAAGGGGTATCTATCAGGGTACATTATACAGGGGTAATACAAGTGAGGAGGGCTATCAGGGACATAATACAGGGGTGAGGGGTAAGATAAGTTATATTACCCCTGTATAATGTCTGATAGTAGCCTAGCCCTCCTCGGTTATATTTCCCCTCATGTACCCTGATACCCCTAGTTATATTATCCCCTGTATGATTTACCCTGATACCCCTCAGATATATTATATAACTGAGGGGTATCAGGATAATACAGGCGACAACAGAGGATTCGTAGCACTGTGGGACGGGGGGGTACATACTACTTTTTTTATATGCCCAGCCCTCACCTCACCAGCTAGCAGACGGCCAGGCGCGCAGGCAGGGTACTACTATTCAGATGCAGCGTGACGTGACGTCAACGTCAACTCAGCCTGCGCCGCACAGCACGCACTCCCTCTCTGCCTCTGCCGGGTCCGGGACTCCGCCCCCTATTTGAATACTAGCCACCGCCCGCCGGCAGCCCACAGCCAGATATTGTAAATGAATTGACAGCGCGGCGGGCGGCGGCAGCCAGCAAAACAGACAGGGAAATAGGCTGGGGGGCAGTGCGCATGGAGGTGACGAACCTATTAGAGTGTGCCCAGGCACACCCGGCACACCCCGTGCGCACGCCTATGATTTTATTCAATTTTTTTAGGGTAAGTGAAGCGATAAAAAATTGTAAATTGGCCATTTTTTATTTAATTTTTTTAGCCACACAGCAGAGCCGGTCTTAACCCATGTGCTTCCTTTTTTTTTTCGATTTAGATACCGTGGTCGTGCTTCACCATGGCATCTAAAGGGTTAAATATCTGAGATTGGCATTATTGGCAGTCGCAGACATCTTTCATGGCCTTCTGCTGTTTGAAACAGCATAGACCCACCGGCTATAGCGCCTGCTTCACGCATGAGTGGGTGCCATGTTTAAAGACCCTCCCAGCACCATACATGTACGGCATTGGGAGCCTAAGGGTTAAAGCTAATTTGAATTCCATTATTTACTGCTAGTGACAATCAGTGTCCGACTGGGGTGCCTAGGGCCCACCAGTAAAATTTATTTTGGGGGCCCACTATAAAGCTAAATGCAACTACTAACCACCCATACAGTGGCAGCAGCAGTAAGACACTACAATATGCATATGGGGATCCATGCAGTAACTTTTAGAAGGTAGGTCCTGAGGAAAGAGGACATGGCTAGCCTGACTCTATACCTAAAACTCATCTCAGCCACCTAATGTGTCTATAATAATAAACTGGGTACTTTGTTAAATAATGTGCCCAGGTTTTCATATCAACATAGGCTGATTGAGACGCTCTATGCTACCTATCTATCTCTAGTGCAGTAAGTCTACTATGCCATGGTCCACTTGTAAAAGGGGTGAAGGACTAGATCCCACCTTGCTCAGGGCCCCTGGGGATTTATGTGTTCCCCGAATCCCCTGTGGGCCAGTCCAAACTTCAGGGACAATTCCTATGAATTCACTATATTCTTTGTTAGCTGCAATTTGCCTGATAACAGTCTAAAGGCCCTATTAGCCAAAACGATTTTTGGGGTAATTATCAGAACAAGCTTTCATAGGAATGCTCGTTCCTCATAATTGGCCTGTGGAATTGTGCTGACAAAGAGCATTCATAAACAAATGAATGCTCTTTGTCAGCAAATTTGCATCTTTCATTAGGATAAAAGATGTATGATTATTGGCAGGACACCTGCATAGTATGACAATAGAACTGCTTTAAAGGCTATGTACACCTTTGGGGCAATTTTACTTATTTTGGCGTAAAATAATTCTATTGGTCTTTATTTGAATTATTGAGCCAATCTGTCAAAAAGGGTTAACTATTTTCTTAGCTGTTTGAATTGTACTTTTTATTTTCACTTTGTGCTGGTTATCTAATAACATTATCCATAAATTACTAAAAGGTCATAAACACTTATTTAGGCCACATTCCTATCAGTAACATAAAGGTCAGAGATCTGAGATAAGAAGTCCACCAGCTGAGCTGCCTGACAGAACAGAGTGAAAATTCAGATTGTGAATTAGATAAACTCAAGGCTGCACAAAGACAGTGGTTCAGTAAAGACCAACAGAAAAATGATTTTTAGCTCAAAATTAGTACAAGGCAATAATAACAAAAAAATTGCTCCCAAAGGTGTACATAGCCTTTAACCCCTTAACACATAATGCTGTACATGTACTGCATTATGAGCCCAAAATTTTATAGAGTGGGCTGCTGTCATGAGCCCACTCCATATGTGGTGGTTGTAAGCTGTATAATACAGCAAGCACCCAGCATCAATGACAGGGAATGGTGATCGCGTCTAACCCCGTAATTTAATCCCTCAGATGTTGTGATCAACAGCGATCGCAGCACCTATGAGGTAAAGCAGAGGGATGTGGCTCCATCTGCCATCCTTGGAGCCGCCGCAGTAAAATTGCAGGGCTCCAATTGGTTACCATGACAGCCTAGGGCCTGCTGAGGCTTCCCAAGGCTGTCATAGTAACCTCCCTGAGGCACAGCTCAGCAGCAACACTGATTGTGATGATTAGTGTTGAGCGAATTGAAGTATCTGAAGTGGACTTCGATCCGAATTTCATAAAAAATTTGATTTGCCACGAAGACAAATTTCGGGACACCCCGTGGTAACAAATCAATTTTTGCAAAAATGGTGGCTGAAAGTAAAAAAAAAATTATACTCATCTACTTGATCATGGAGAGGCTGTCTGCTCCATCTTGATTAAAGAAAACTCGCCAAAGGATCTGCGGCGAGCATGATGACATCATCACTGAGTGTGCCAGCGTGATCATGTGTTGACGTCATCACATTCGCCACAGGTCCGCTGGCAGGTTTTCTTCAATCAAGACAGGAGCGAATGGTCAAGTGGATGAGGTGATTATTACCGTATTTTTCGCCCCTAAAGGACGCACCGGCCTATAATAACTCATCTAGGTTTTAGAGGAGGACAATAAGTAAAAAATAATTTTCATTAGACCTCAGGTCATACCACCAATCAGACCCCAAATGTTAATTAGACCTCAGCTGACAGCCCTAATCAGACCCTCAATGTTAATAAGACCTCAGATCAGACCCCAATGTGAATGACCCACAATCAGACCTCAGATAAGACCCCTGTGCCTCTCAACAGCCCCATATGCCTCTCATCAGCCCCCATTGCCTCATATCAACCCCCATGCCTCTCATCACCCCCATATCAGCCCCCATTGCCTCAGATCAGCCCCTGTGCCTCTCATAAGCCTCCATCTTAGCCCATATGCCTCTCATCACCCCCATATCAGCCGCATTGCCTCAGATCAGCCCCCAGCAGCCTCATGCGTTATAAAATAAATAAGCCACTTACCTCTCCTGCTCCCGGACGCCACCGCTCCTCACCACCCGCAATCTTTTAACTCCTGCTGTCAGCTGTGAACCAGGGGCACACAGCCGACAGTAGAGGACCAGGAAGCGGTGAGTACAGAGACTTCACCTCTTCCCAGTCTTCCGGTACTAATGAGCGCTTCCATTATTAGTATTCGCCCTATAAGACGCTGAGGCATTTTTCCCCCCACTTTTGGTGGAAAAAAAACTGCATCTTATGGGGCGAAAAATATGGTATTTTATTTTTTCTTAACCCTGGAATAACCCCTGAAAGGATTATTGTGAGTCACAGATGCTGCGATCAGAGTTGAATGCGGGATCTGAGGGGTTTGATAATTCCACACATTGACCAGTGTATGTTAAATACAGAATATCCATGGTGTATAGAAGAGTCGCTAATATCACTGGCAGATATGAATGTATATATTTATGGAGGCTTTCAGAATGCAAGATAAGTGAGATAAAGTGGTATTTATGGGGCAGATGTTTTCTTGGACTTCCTTTCAGTAACCTTATTAAAGAAAATTACAGTTGGCCTTTCCCCAGCAATGGCTGATAACAGGGAATAATAGATTGTAATTTGAACAGTACATGAAGAGAATATTTCTCTTAGTGTAGTTATAATTATTAGTTTGACTATTTCGAGAACCCTATTCCTGTGACACCACAGCGGAGAGCGGAAAGTGTATTTTTCTTGTCCTCGCAATCACATCATTGAAATGGCCACGTATAGTATAAGAAGATCACAATTTTATAAGCAGAATTTAACAAGATTGGTTCTCCAGTCAATGGAGATCTAGCGGTATGTGGTTGTGCCTGGCTATGCCAGATGGACTACTGGTGTTTGTGCCACCTATGTGAACGTAGCCTTACTTAGTTACCTCTGTCACATTTGGTAAAGCAAGTGCAAGGCAAGAACAAAAAAGGGATGTTTACTTAATTTTCATCCTTTTTTGGAGAGGACTATGACTGATCCTGTCTTAATGTTCACAAAGATAACAATCGGAACATGCCGCCAGTTATTGCACATTTTAAACCACTGTTACCCAAATACAGGGACATTAAGTAATTCATGTTTATAAGAACTGCTATACTGAATGTGTTTGGATGGAGGGCCTGGGGTGTTAGCCAGAACATGAGTAAATAATATGATAAAGTGACTGTGTGAAATAAATGTGTACTTTACAGCCCTGTATTTACAGCATTTCACATTCCTTCTCCATCTTCAAACCACCTAAGTCTCCCTTCAGCTTGAAAATTGTCTACCTTATAGAAAAGAGGACCACCACCCTTAACTAGGTAAATGCTCAAGTTTTCATGAACAGTTATATGTAAAACATGGTCTGAAGTGTGTACACAGGGTGCAACTAGGTTGCATTAGTCATTCACTCCAGCCGTTCCTCACTTAAAGGCGTTATCCCACTAAGCGTTTTCCTACTTACATGCTGCCAACGGCGTTCACTTCCTGGATTTGGCTGGGGGCGGTTCATCTGATTGAAGTCTTCTCCGGCAGTGCCGCGCGCTGGACTGAATGCGCACGCCGCCGCGCATGCGCATGGTGACTTATTCTACGAGCCGGCGTGAGCGTTCGCAGTCTGTACTATTTGGTTGGGAAGAAGTCACTGTCGCGCATGCACGCCGCGTGCGCGTTCAGAACAGCGAGCGGACGGCGGAGCAAACAGTCGTTTCTGGGCAAGCGCGACCTTCCGGCTTTTGGAGAAAACAAGTAACCAGGGGAGACGATCACGGAGTATAATATTTATCCACGTGGGATTCGTATAATATTTGTGAAGTCACAGTAATTACCTCGGTGGCATACATTTGTGATGTCAGTAATTACCTGAGTGATATACTTTTATGATGTCACTGCAGCTTACCTATGTGGAGGACATATGCCAATAACTTACCTGACTAAAACTAGTTGTGATGTCACAGAGCTTACCAGATGACTAAAACTAGTTATGATGTCACAGACATTTTGATGTCACACCAGCTTATCTGACTAAAACTCACTGACTGAAGCCTAATTGTGATGTGACAGTAGTTACCTGAGTGATATACATTTGTGATGTCACAGTAATTACCTCGGTGGCATACATTTGTGATGTCAGTAATTACCTGAGTGATATACTTTTATGATGTCACTGCAGCTTACCTATGTGGAGGACATATGCCAATAACTTACCTGACTAAAACTAGTTGTGATGTCACAGAGCTTACCAGATGACTAAAACTAGTTATGATGTCACAGACATTTTGATGTCACACCAGCTTATCTGACTAAAACTCACTGACTGAAGCCTAATTGTGATGTGACAGTAGTTACCTGAGTGATATACATTTGTGATGTCACAGTAATTACTTGAGTGATATATATTTGTGGTGTCTCTCCCATCATCTATTTATCCCCAGGACTGTGACTGTGACGAGGGGACATCCTCTGCGTCTGGAGGAAAGAAGGTTTGTACACAAACATAGAAGAGGATTCTTTACGGTAAGAGCAGTGAGACTATGGAACTCTCTTTGGCTTGTACCTCAGGTATTTTTTGCCTTCCTCTGGATCAACTTGCAGGATGACAGGCCGAACTGGATGGACAAATGTATTTTTTGGCCCTAATATACTATGTTACCTGTGTGATATACTTTTGTGAAGTTACATTAGCTCACCTGAGTGATATACATTTGTGATGTCACAGTAATTACCTCAATGACATGCATTTGTGATGTCACAGTAAAAACCTTAGTGATATAAATTTGTGATGTCAATACAGCAAACCTGACTGAAACCTACTTGTGATGTCACAGTAGTTTGCCTGAGTTATATACATTTGCCTGGGTGATATACATTTGTGATGTCACAGCAATTATCTGGGTGATATTAATTTGTAAATTCACAGTAATTACCTGATTGTGATATTCACAGTAGCTTACCTGAGTGATATACATTTGGGATGTCACAGTAATTACCTGGGTGATATACATTTGTGATGTCACAGTAGCTTAGCTTAGTGATATACATTTGTGATGTCACAGTAATTACCTGAGTGATATACATTTGTGATATCACAGTAATTACCTGAGTGATATACATTTGTGATGTCACAGTAGCTTAGCTTAGTGATATACATTTGTGATGTCACAGTTGCTTAGCTTAGTGATATACATTTGTGATGTCACAGTAATTACCTGGGTGATATACATTTGTGATGTCACAGTAGCTTACCTGAGTGATATACATTTGTGATGTCACAGTAATTACCTGGGTGATATACATTTGTGCTGTCACAGTAATTACCTGGGTGATATACATTTGTGATGTCACAGTAGCTTAGCCTAGTGATATACATTTGTGATGTCACAGTAATTACCTGGGTGATATACATTTGTGATGTCACAGTAATTACCTTAGTGATATACATTTGTGATGTCACAGTAATTACCTGAGTGATATACATTTGTGATGTCACTACAGCTTACCTGACTGAAACCTACTTGTGATGTCACAGTAGTTTGCCTGAGTTATATACATTTGCCTGGGTGATATACATTTGTGATATCACAGTAATTATCTGGGTGATATTAATTTGTGAATTCACAGTAATTACCTGATTGTGATGTCACAGTAGCTTATCTGAGTGATATACATTTGGGATGTCACAGTAATTACCTGGGTGATATACATTTGTGATGTCACAGTAGCTTAGCTTAGTGATATACATTTGTGATGTCACAGTAATTACCTGAGTGATATACATTTGTGATGTCACAGTAATTACCTGGGTGATATACATTTGTGATGTCACAGTAGCTTACCTGAGTGATATACATTTGTGATGTCACAGTAGCTTAGCTTAGTGATATACATTTGTGATGTCACAGTAATTACCTGGGTGATATACATTTGTGATGTCACAGTAATTACCTGGGTGATATACATTTGTGATGTCACAGTAGCTTAGCTTAGTGATATACATTTGTGATGTCACAGTAATTACCTGAGTGATATACATTTGTGATGTCACAGTAGCTTAGCTTAGTGATATACATTTGTGATGTCACAGTAATTACCTGGGTGATACACATTTGTGATGTCACAGTAATTACCTGGGTGATATACATTTGTGATGTCACAGTAGCTTACCTGAGTGATATACATTTGTGATGTCACAGTAGCTTAGCTTAGTGATATACATTTGTGATGTCACAGTAATTACCTGGGTGATATACATTTGTGATGTCACAGTAATTACCTGGGTGATATACATTTGTGATGTCACAATAGCTTAGCTTAGTGATATACATTTGTGATGTCATAGTAATTACCTGGGTGATATACATTTGTGATGTCACAGTAGCTTACCTGAGTGATATACATTTGTGATGTCACAGTAGCTTAGCTTAGTGATATACATTTGTGATGTCACAGTAATTACATGGGTGATATACATTTGTGATGTCACAGTAATTACCTGGGTGATATACATTTGTGATGTCACAGTAGCTTAGCTTAGTGATATACATTTGTGATGTCATAGTAATTACCTGGGTGATATACATTTGTGATGTCACAGTAGCTTACCTGAGTGATATACATTTGTGATGTCACAGTAGCTTAGCTTAGTGATATACATTTGTGATGTCACAGTAATTACCTGGGTGATATACATGTGTGAATTAACAGTAATTACCTGATTGATATGCATTTGTGAAGTCACAGTAGCTTACCTGAATGATATACATTTGTCATGTTATAGTAGATTACCTTGGTGATATACATTTGTGATGTCACATAAATTACCTGAGTCTGATTCTTACTCCCCATCCCTTGGTTGAACTTGAAGGACTTATGTTTTTTTTTCAGCTGTACTATGTAATCATGTACAGTACCTATTAGTATATTTGACCTAAATGGGCCCTACACTACTGAAGCTCTTCCTGGTAGTGTGCTTTATTTCTGCTTGTTTCCATATTGTTCAGTACCGATACTTTTTGTGTTCCATATGATTACATCTGACAGAGTAAGCCAATATTTTTCTACATCAACTGCATCAAAAAAAGTCTAAAGCATGTTGGAAAAAAATTCACCAAATTTATGGAGAGACACATGGACCGATTCATTTCTATGGGGTCCGCAAAAAAACCATGTGCTGTCCATATACGTGTGTCACATCTATCTAGATAATAGCAAAGAAGACATTGGGAGTAGAGATGGCCTTGCAGTTCTCCCGGTGGTCGTTTTGCGGCGAACTTTGCAAGTTCGCCGAACAGGCGAACGTATGGCGATGTTCACATGCGCCATATTCTTTTGCATTGCACCGAACTTTGACCCATGACACCTCCATCAGGTGGTACAGGACAGCCAATTGAGATGTTTCAGCACATGGACACACCCCCACCCTATAAAAGAACCCGATCTGGCAGCCATTTTACATTCTGTGTTTTGCCAGTGTAGGGAGAGGTTGCTTTGTGAAGCAGGGACAGACTGTTAACGCTAGCTAATAGGGCCACAAAAGTCATTTTAAGGACTGGTATAGCTGTGCTATCGATAGGTGTGATATAATGATGGGTGTGATATACTTATAACTAGCTGAAGGACCCGGCTTCGCTCGGGTATATTTAATCTATTTCATTTAATGTTTGTGTGTGTCGTTAAAAGATATCAACACTATCCACTATAACAGCGACATCTACAGCACCCCGCCCCCAAAACAGTGACCTCCACAGCCCCCCAGCCCTTAACACTGCCCCCCCACAGTGCCTGTCCCTTAAAATTGGACCTCCACAGAAGCCCACCCCTTTAACATTGACCTTTACAGCAGCCTTCACCTTTTAACAGTGACTTTTACAGCATACCACCCCCTTGAGAGTGACCTCCACAGGGGCCCGCCCCCTTAACAGTGTCCTTTACTGGATTGGGGGCGTGTCCTTTTGAACAGCTCACTCTAAGACAGCAGCACTATACTGTCTGAGTGTGATTTGCAGCTCCCACCCTCCCTCCCACCTCTGCAGCTGACAGAAGTTTGATTTTTTACCTTCATTTTTTTAATTCCTGTCGGCTGCGGAGTGGGAGGGGGCGAGGCCTAACCAGATATTGGTGTGGCTAAGCTCGACCTAGGAGTTGATTTTTTTTTTTTTTTATATAAACTTTTATTTTATTTTTTTTAGTTATCATACAAAAAGATACATGACAATATACCATTTACAATGCAATAAGATCCAAGTGTCCGTCAGTTCTAGTCCATAAAGCATAGTTAAATATGATTTCATGCAAATACCCATAATTAAATAGATATTGACCAAACTCAGATAGAGGTCTCTCTGCCTGAGGGGGAAGCAGGACCCACCCGGCATTGAAGGGTTTAGAATTACAGATAGAAGGAGACATCTTATTTATTATAATTATCTCTATACTGGGAGGGAGCATAGGCCCGAGGCCCGGGGGGCCCGCCAAGCAGCGAACACGCACCTGCCACGGCCTCTCTCAGACGTAAGCAAGCGCCACGGACAGGACCAAGACCCGTGGGGCGAGTCCTCTGATGCACACCTATCCCATCTGGGGCAGGCTCACAGCGATCTTCAATCGCACCCTTCCATAGAACCGGAGAAGAACAAAAGGGGGTCCAGCAGTCCTCTATCCCAGTGGTACAAAACCCACTCCCAGGATTTCCTGCCTCATCCCCATAAAGTTGGATTAAATGATAATAGCCTGTTTAAGCATGACTCGCATGGGTTCACCGCGGTATCTCGTGAAGAGAGGACACAATCAAAGTGTCACTCAACAATCTCCAGCACTTGAGAAGACAAGAAAAAAACGTAACCAGCCAGCACTGTCTCATTAAGAGAACCGTGCCCAGCATAAACTCCAGTTCATTAAGAAGGGACAAATGACGGGACCCAAACCACACCCGAGTCAGCTCACTGCCCGTGGTAGAAACTCACGTCCAAGAGAAAAAAGCCGCATCCCGGGTCACACCCGATGCCCAGACCCCCCAAGGTCCTGAGCCCCGAACCCTCACCAGAATATTAGTCCATAATTTAGATTAATCAAGAATTAACCAATATCCAATGCCGGTAAGTCCTGCCAGCCCCCGGCATTTCAAAAGATGCTCCATTATAGCTTCACATTCTGCATTAATACATTGCATACAAACAAAAAACCGGACAAATTGGATCTTCCCCCAGCAAATCCCCTACCATACCCCCCCCCCTCCCCCCACCTTGCAGAGAAAAAAAAAAAAAAAAAAAAAAAAAAAAATATATATATATATATTTAAATTAGTTGATCATATCCCAGTCTTTCCACAATTTATCCCACTGTAAGTAGGAGCCTCGTTGTTTATGCAAGATCTTCTCGTAACTTTTCACCTTCTCAACCAGACCCAACCAGTTATTACAATCTGGAGCGGAGGGGCAAAACCATGCTCTAGAAATGAGAAGCCTGGCCAGAAACATCACCTTAATCAACAATCGACCATTTGCGGGTTGATAATTAACCTCCGATAAATCTCCCAGAACCCATATCCTGGGAGTGAAGGGAACCACAATGTTGAGTTTACGAGCCAGGTTGGTTTGAACCGATCTCCAGTACCTGCTCACCATTGGGCAATCCCAGAACAGATGTAGATGATCTGCCTCGGGTTCACCACAGCGTGGGCAGCCAGAGGAGGTACTAAGTCCTCTCCTATATAACCATATAGGTGTCACATATATTTTGTGCAAAATATTGAATTGTACCACAATGTGATTAAAATTGTGCGAGACCAATGTTAAGCTTTCCCCTATATTCTCCCAGTTCGGAGAGCCCGTCGCTGAGAGCGAGGATGACCAGGCTCTCTGTCCTGGTGAAAGAACGTCAGAAAAAAACTTCTTCATTAAGTGTCTATAACAGTGAGATACTTTAATTCTCGTGACTATTTTCTTGGAAATTAAATCGTGTAAAAATTCTGGAGTTTCTATAATAAAAAGATAGCGATTCACAGTGCTAGAAAGTGCTGACCTTAATTGAAAATATGCATACCAAGCCACCTCACCTAAATTTGCCCCTTGCTTTAAATCCGCAAGGGACAAGATATGTCCACCACTGACCACTTGATGCAGGTACTGAATATTCTTGGTCCTCCAATACTGGCTGCAACTCAGGTCATTTAAATTCAAAAGCTTTGGATTGTGCCACAATGGAGTACAAATAAGTGATGCCCCAACTCCACACCAGTTCCTTATAATTCGCCAAGACTTTATAGCCATTCTGCAGAAGAGTGTATACCCACTCACTGCATTTAGTAAATAGTCAGACTCAAGTACTGCAAAGAAATCTGCAAAGCCTGAGTCTTTCACCACCCTGCTGCAGAACTGGCTATTTTCCCATTCATTAAACAAGCAGAGTTGGGAGGCCACAAAGTACCCCCTAAAGTAGGGGAGGTTAAGACCTCCCCGATTATAGGGCATAGAAAAATAGAGTACCTTCAGTCTCACACGCTTCCTCCCCCATATTAAGTCATTAAGCATCCGCTCTATCAATCTAAAGTACTTATCTACAATCCATACAGGCGAGTTGCGCAAGATGTATAGAACCTGGGGCAGCACCACCATTTTTATTAATGAAATTCTGTCGGCTCTCGCCGACAGAATTTTTTGCCAAATCTTTATTTTAACCCTCAGCTTTATCAACAGAGGGAGCAGATTGAGTTGAAGATATTCCTGTGGTTTGGCAGAAACTGTTATACCCAGGTACTTTATTGAATCTGAGATCGTTAGCTGGTTGTACCGTTCGCCCCGCAGTTCATCTATGGGGAGGAGAACGGTCTTATCCCAGTTGATCTCGAGACCGGAAGGACCGGAAAAGAGACCAACCAGGTCCATTATGCGAGGAAGAGTCGTATCTGTCTGATGCATAAAAATCAAGATATCGTCTGCATATAATGATACTCGATCCTGATTCCCCATTGTACCAAAACCGGCCACCCTCGGATCCAGCCTAATACTAGCCGCTAGGGGTTCAATGTAAATATTAAATAACAGAGGGGAAAGAGGACAACCCTGACGGGTGCCTCTTCCTAATATAAAGCTCTCTGTAATCATATCATTGATCCTTATCCTAGCGACTGGGGAGTTATAAAGGAGCTGTACCATCGCCAAGAATCTTGGGCCAAAGCCCATTTTTTTCATCACCTCCCAGAGAAAGGTCCACTCCACCCTGTCGAAGGCTTTAGTAGCATCCAACGACAGGATGGAGCGGGCGCCACTCCCCGGGGACTGAATATTCATAAATAACCTATGCAAGTTATGATGGGTGCCCCTTCTTGGCATAAAACCATTTTGATCTGGATGAATAATAGTGGAAATAACCCGCGAGAGCCTCCTAGCCAAAATTTTTGATAGTAGCTTAACATCGGTATTTAATAAAGAAATTGGTCTATAGGAGCTCAATTCTGCCGGGTCTTTATCCTTTTTCGGAACCAGAACGATAAGAGCCTCCATCATAGAACATGGCAAGCCCCCTCCCTGGGCCGCTTGGGAAAACACCTCAAGTAGCTGGGGGAGGAGCGTCTCACCATACCTACGATAAACTTCATATGGGAGGCCATCCAACCCTGGCGATGAGCTCCCCGAGATAGACCCCAAGGCCTCCTTCAGCTCAGAAAGAGACAGATCCTCCTCCAAAAATTCCACCTGAACTTCATTCAAAGTGGAAAGTGGAATCTTCTCCAAGAGTCGCATCGCCAGTTCGGATGTCGTATCGAGAGGGGGTCTATATATCTGAGCAAAATATTGTAAGAAGGCATCCCTAATCCCCTCTAAATTTGTTATAGTTTCCCCCTCTAAATTTCGAATTAAAGTGATGGATTGATTTTTCCTATCTTGTTGAGAAATTATTCTTGCTAAGAGCTTACCAGGACGTCCGGACTCCGAGAAATATTTAAGCCCCTTAAAGAATACTCTATGATTTGCTTTCTCTACTAGATACTTTTCCAAGCAACAGCTAGCCTTCTGCATCTCTTCCCTGTTGTGTTCCGTGGGTTGACTGGTAAAACATTCATTGGTAAGGATAGCGATCTTAGCCAGTTCCTCCTCTTTACCCCTAAATGTTCGCCTTGCTGCAGCAATCTCACTGATGAAGACCCCTCTTAAATACGCTTTCAAAGCGTCCCATACTACATTGATGTTGGCAGAGGGAAAATTTACCTCCCAAAAGGAGGATATCAATAATGTAATAGACTGAGGATTCTCCATAACGGCAAGCCAATATGGGTTCAACTTGAATCCTAGCCCCCTTATGTCCTTATTCTCCCCAGTGCGAACCTCAATTAGTACGGGTGAGTGGTCCGAAACGGTTCGTACTCCGTATCGGATCTTGCTGATGTTGCTCAAATTGCTCTCATTAGTGAGTGCTAAATCAATCCGAGACATTGCTCTCCCCCCCCTGCTGACACAGGAGTATACTCTCTTTCCTCCGCCGAGGTATTCCCATATGTCTACCACTCCTACCTCTAAACAGAACTGGGGCAGCAAGGAGTTGCAGGGGTTCCTCCCCCGGTCTGCATCTAACGTAAGTCTATCCTTATTGGGGTCCATAACCGCATTGAAGTCCCCCATCAGGATTAACCGGCATTCTGATCTATTTTCGGCAAAAAGCAATAGCTGAGTCAAGGGATACATTGAGAATGGAGGGGGAATGTAGAAGAAGGCCAGAATGTAACTATGGCCATACAGCTTACCATGTAGAAAAATGAATCTGCCCTGATCATCTATATGAGATTTTATGAGGATAAAATCTACAGAATTATGAATCAGGACTGAAACGCCCCTAGAAGATCCGCTAAAAGTGGAGTGATAAGACTGGGAGTGCCATCCCGTCGTCAGACGGCGCAGGGTTTCTTTAGTAAGATGAGTTTCTACTATGCATATAATTGCTGGAAGGTATCTCTTTACTGCATCCATAATAGCTTGCCTTTTAACCCTTTCCCCGAGCCCTCTGACATTCCAAGATACAATTCTAATAGACATCAATCAAAAAAATAAAGAAAAACAAAAAACACAAAAACCCAAAAAAAAAAAAAAAAAAAAAAAAAAAAAAAACCCCAGCCTGCAAGGTGAGTTCCCAACCCCCCCTCACCCCCCAACCCCTTCTCCATTGATCCGCCCGATCTAATCAGCGAACCTCTAACCTCCGGCCGCTCTCCCCCAGCCAAGCCCCACCCCCCAGGGTCCCTTCAAACATAATATTACGCAATTTCAGATGCCCGTTTGATCAATCCAGTCTAACGCTTGTTGTGGAGTCTCGAAAAACAAGGAAGTCCCATTATAGATCACTCTTAATTTCGCTGGATACTGTAGAGAATATTTGATATCCTTTAGCGCCAAGCGCTTCTTTATCTCTATAAAATTGCGTCTCTTTTCCTGAGTCTGACGAGCAAAGTCAGGAAAAAAGAGCTACCTAGAGCCCTGATATTCAATGGGAGTACATTCTCTAGCTCTTCTTAATATCATATCTCTATCAACGGACAATAAAAGTTTCATTAAAATTGTACGCGGTGGCCTCCCTGGAATAGATTTTCCTCCTGGAATTCGATGAGCTCTTTCTATTTGAAACATGGGAGAAAAATTCTCGCTGCCTAGATTATGTATAACAACATCTTTGAGTTGCTCCTCTAACTGCCGGCCCTCAGCCCCTTCTGGGAAGCCAATTATACGGACATTATTTCGCCTTGACTTATTCTCAAGATCCTCCAGCTTATGTTGTATCACTAGGTTTTCTGAGGCGAGAAGCAGAGTTTGGGATTTTAATGTGGCAATCTCGATTTGCAGTGAAGCAGCAGTTTTTTCCACATTGAGAACTCGATCACGGATCTTTACTAAGTCTTCCCTGATTAGGGTGATATCGCTCTGTACTGAACCCAATTGAGTGGACATCCCCTGCACCAGGGAGCCGTTGTTTTCCACGGCGGAGAGGATCTTATCTAATACCGATGGATCATATTCTGTTCGCGTTTGTGCTGAAGATCCCTCCTCTACCGCCTCCTGGTCTGCCTCCATTGATCCGTCTTCAGAGGGTTCCTCAAACTGGGGCGTTTTAACATTTTTCTTCACATTAGCAGAGGTTTTAACTTTAGGTGGATTTTTTTCAATAGGGAATGGTGATTTCAAAAACTTATCGATCTTATTTTCTGGTGTTTTTGACCCCAATTTAGTTGTCGAGGAGTCCACTGATCGTCGCTTTGGGGCCATTCTCTTCCCTTCTTTCCCCCGTTCGCCCTCTCCCTTTTTTATTAATTTCCAGTTTATTTATATTCCCCCCCCTTTTTTTTTTCCCTTTCTTTCTCCTGTTTGTTGTTTTCACACCCCGCTGCTTCTTTCTTTTTCCCAGCTTATGTTCTCCTTTAAACCTCCTTATAGCTTCCTTTATCGCCTTATTTTCCCCCCTTTTAACCGCTTCCTCACCCCCTATCTAATCCCGCAGAAAGAAAACGGGAAAAAACAAGGCAAGGCAAAAAAAAAAAAAAAAAAACGTCCTCCCAGCAGCACAGCAACACAGAAACCAGCGCTATGTAAAAAATAAAATCAACCAAGGCTATGTTCTCACGTGTCCAGGGGTCCAGGAATGGCCGACAGTCCAGGTTACAGGCAGACAAACAGTAGAGGAGAAGCCGTAGGCAAAGCGGTAAAACCTCCGGATCCAAAGGGAGGAAGCAGACGGGAGGCAAGGGCCGAGCAAGCAAGCCAGCCGACGAGGGAAGGAGAGAGGAGGTCCCTGGGGCAGTGAAGCAGCTGAAATCAGACACGAGCACGAGCAGGAGGGAGGACTGGAAGCGAAAAAAGAGCAACGGAGGGTCAGCACGTCCGGCAACCACCGATGAGCCGCAGGTGAGATGATCCAGGATCCAGGAGCCGCGTCCAGCGCGGAGCGCCGCTCAATACTTCAGCGCAACATCAGCTAGTCAGCTGATCGGGTGAGTCGGGAGCCTGAGGGGAAGAGGCCGGCGCGGGAGAGCGAGACGTGCTGTGTTCACGTCATCTCGCCGTTGCCTAGGAGTTGATTTTTAACTTCATTTTTTCAATCTCAGTCAGCTGAGGAATGGGAGCAGGCGTGGCCTAACCGGATCAGGGGAGTGTCCTTTTGAACAACTCACTCTAATACTGCAGGACTGTGCTATCTGAGTGTAAGCTGCAGGGAGAAAGTCACCCTCTCTCCCACCCCTGCAGCTGACAGAAGTTGATTTTTACCTTCATTCTTTCAATCCCTGTTGGTTAAGGAGTGGGAGTGGGCACAGCCTAACCAGACCAGGGGCATGGCTTAGAGGGACCTGAAGGTGGGGTTTTAAGTCTTTTGAGGGTGGACAACATTGTGGCAGGGGGCATGTCTAGACTCCTTCCTGCAAGAGTGACGCCACTCTGGGCACCTTATTGGCTCATTTGCATACCAAATGAACTGGATTTTCAGAGGATAAAAACATCTATTGCAGGAACAAAGGCACATCTGGAAATAAGGTACTAAGTGCTATTAGGCCATGGCTTTACTTCAATAGCGATTATCCTGGTGACAGATTTCCTTTAAAGCTCTCCTACAGCAGTGAAGAAAATGGCTGGGTTGTTATGAAAACCTGGAGTAAAACTGTGTATGTGGAGGCTGGAGGACCTGCAAGATTCTATTGGTTGATAAGGGTCATGTGACCAAGCTTTTATTGGCTAATGCATTTTTTGGGAATATCTCAGGAATGTTACATCCTAGAGAGCGGAGATCTGGTCTAAAATCTTCCCGGACACAGATGTACCTGTGTGCCAAATTTTGTGATTATAAATGCGACGGTACGGATTCCTTTAGTGGACATACACACACATACACTCAGCTTTATATATTAGATATACTTTCTAACATAGAAAGTATATTATAGTGCATTTGTATTGTGTAGCATTTGTGTGCCGTTCTGCTGCAATACAGAAGCTATATAGAGGGACAAACGCTATTGAAATAACTAATTGCAACTGGTGTGATATACCTGTTGCCCTTAAAAAAACTGATTGAGGGGTGTGATATACCTATAATATATTTTCTAACATAGAAAGTATATTATAGTGCATTTGTATTGTGCAGCAGTTGTGTGCAGTTCTGCTGCGATACCGCAGGTATACAGAGGGACAAGCATTATTGGAACAACTTTCAACGGGTGTGATATACCTGTTGCCCCCAAAAAACTGATTAAGGGGTAGGATATACCTGCTTCCCCAAAATATTGATTAAGGGGTTTGATATACCTGCTTCCACAAAACACTGATTAAGGGGTGCGATATACCTGCTTCCACCAAATATTGATTGAGGCCTGCGATACACCGGCTTCCACAAAATACTGATTGAGGGGTGCAATATACCTGCTTCTGCCAATTATTGATTCAGGGGTTCTATATACCTGTCTCCACAAAATACTGATTGAGGGGTGCGATGTACCAGCTTCCACAAAATACTGATTAAGGGGTTCTATATACCTGCTTCCACAAAATATTAATTGAGGGGTGCGATACACGTGCTTCCATAAAATATTGATTAAGGGGTTTGATATACCAGCTTCCACAAAATACTGATTGAGGGGTGCGATAAACCTGCTTCCACCAAACATTGATTCTGGTGTTCTATATACCTGTTTCCACAAAATACTGATTGAGGGGTGGGATATACCTGCGTCTACAAAAGAATGATTAAGGGGTTCTATATACCTGCTTCCACAAAATACCGATTGAGGGGTGTAATATACCTGCTTCCACCTAATATTGATTGAGGCCTGCGATACACCGGCTTCCACAAAATACTGATTGAGGGGTGCGATATACCTGCTTCTACAAAATATTGATTTAGGGGTTCTATATACCTGCTTCCACAAAATACTGATTGAGAGGTTTAATAAACCTGCTTCCAGAAAATACTTTTTTGAAAATGACAGGCAGAGGAAGAGGCAGGCCGTTCCGCAGAGGTGGTAGGGGTCGGGCAGGTGCACTAGGCCGGAGCCTAAGTGGGAAGTTGGAGAAGGTGCGTGCCATTACGTCAAAGGAATCACCAGAGTTGGTTGAGTGGCTCACTCAGCCTTCTGCACCCTCCTCATCTTCTGTATAGGCACCCTCCTCACTCTCTGCTGTGTACACCCCCAAAAACACCACCACCATAGCCCCTCCACTCGAGTAAGAGGAATTATTTTCCCATCCATTCCTAGACCTTACCAATGCGCAGACATGCTTGGCATCGGATGAGGAAGAGGAGGTAGCAATGGCCGCCACCCAGTGGTCTGACAACAATACCCAGATCAGCCCAAGGAGGGTGGTCCCCGCTCTTGCTGCCTACTCCGAGATCTCTAATGTCAGTGGTGGTGAAGGTGACGATGATGACGTGTCGATGGACGTCACGTGGGTGCCCACAGGAGAGGAAGAGGAGGGGAGTTCAGAAGGAGAGACGGAGCAGCAGATAGGGAGGAGAAGCAGGCAGAACTCGCAGTGCACAGGAGGCAAAAAGCAGACTGCAAATGTATCTGTAGTGAGCCATCCACCATGCACTGTCACATCTTGTGCTCCCAGGACCCTGGCACATGGCTCCACAGTGTGGGCTTTTTTTTTTAACGTGTCCGCTGCTGACAATAATGTTGCCATCTGCAGACTGTGCTGTCAAAGCATAAGTCGTGGTAACCCCAACACTCGCCTAAGGACGACCGCCTTAAGAGGGCACCTGGCCTCCCATCATCAGTGGGAGCAACGCCGTCAGAACCCACAAAATCACACTCTCTGCGCTCCACGTCCTGCCTCTTCTCCTTCTCCTCTCTCCTCCCATTTGTCCTCCACTCCACCGTGCTGTCGTCACGTTCATCTGGCAGAAGGCAGGCTTCCGTGGCTCAAATATTTGAGCATAAACCTCGCCGGATAACCCTCTTGCCCAACGGCTGACCGCTGGCTTGTCGGAACTGCTAGCCCGCCAACTACTGCCATATAAACTGGTGGACTCGGAGGCCTTTTAGAAAATTTGTGGCCATTTGCACACCGCAATGGAAGGTACCCGGAAGGAAATATTTCTCCCAGAAGGGCATCCCAGAGCTATATGGCTACGTTCAGGTGAGACATTGCTGTGTTGTGGCTGGAAGCCAAGAGCCACACCGGTCTTGCACTGCTTTCAGCTTTGCGGTCACAGGTCTATCAGTGGCTAACCCCATTCAATTTGACAGTTGGTAAAGTGGTGTGCGACAACAGTGCCAATCTGCTGAGCGTGCTGAAACAGGGCAAAATAACACACATGCCGTGTATGGCACACGTCCTGAACTTGGTCGTCTGCAGCGATTCGTTGCCAAATACCCCGGCGACCAGGACGTCTTGTGGCAGGCCAGGAAAATATCTGGACATTTTAGAAGATCTTACACGGCCATGGCTCGCCTTGCTGACGTTCAGCGGCGACACCACCTGCCCGTCAGATGTCTGATTTGTGACAGCCTCATGCGCTGGAACGCCACCTTGTATATGCTTGATAGGCTGCTCCAGCAACGACTACCTGTATGAACTCTGAAGCAGGACAGGTTCTGGGGAGCTTGGTTTCTTTTCACCATGCCAGTGGCTGCTCATGCGCGATGCATGCAGACTTCTGTGGCCATTTGATGAGATCACCAAACTGGTCAGTCGCAGCCAGGGCACCATCAGTGACATCATACCTTACACCTTCTTTCTGGAGCATGCATTGCGTCGTGTCATTGATCAAGCCGTCAAGAAGCAGGAGCTGGAAGATGAGGAAGTCGCAATGCTGAATGAATTCCCAGGGAGGGCTACTCCATCTGAGACAAGTCAGCAGCAGTCTGAAGAGGAGTCAGAGGAGGATGGTGGCTGGGGGGAGGAGGAGGAGGAGGAACAAGAGCAGGCTTCGAGGGGGACTTTAAACTTTTCAGGGATCCCTGGTGTTGTCCGTGGCTGGGGGGAGGAGACCGAGGATGACATTCTCCTAGGCAATGAGTAGGAGCCAGCGCGCTACACCGCTTCCAATTTAGTGCAAATGTGGGCTTTAATGCTCCAGTGTTTGATTAGGGACGCCCGTAAAAAAAAATCATAAAGGGCAAGGACCAGTACTGGGTGGCAATGTACTTAGACCCCCTGTACAAACACAAAATGGCAGACATGTTATTAGCATCACAGAGGGCTGTCAGAATGCAGCATTTTCAGGCCTTGCTGCGAGAGATGCTGCATTCTGCTGTTGTGGGCGCTGGCAGAGGAATTTCCACTCGCAGAGAAACAGGTGCAGGTACCAATCCACCACACCTGCAAGAAGAGGGTGGTTTGAAGATGTGTTGGTCACTTCGGGTATGAGATCATTCTTGATCACCTCTGGATCCAGCCTCAGGGAACGCCTAGACCGATAGGCGTCTGACTACATCTGGTTAACAGCCAATGTGGATGCTCGATGCTCTGAGAAGCAAGGAACCCCTGGATTACTGGGTGTGCAGACTTGACTGGATCTCGGAGGAATTCAACACCTGTGATGACCAATTGTAATTGAATTTGCTCATGCCAGCCCACACATATCCGCCACCACCCAGAACAAAGAATGGTCCTTGTCTTATGTATAATATAGCGGCATAAAAGGCTTTTTCTGTCAGATGAATGCCTAATTTTTGGAGCCTGTACTCCACTGGCCTACAGTAAAATTTTTATCCAGTGACTGCCTAATGTACCTCCAGACACATAATCACTTGTTCTTTTCTGTCAGGTAAATGCTTAATTTTGGGGGCCTGTACTCACGTGGCCTAAAATAAAAAAAATTCTAGGCTTCAACAGGGCACCTTTTTGAGAGTTTCCCTTTAAGACGCATATAAATGGCTCCTGATTAAAATACATATTTTTTGGTGGGAATTTTTGCCATTGATCCCCCTCTGGTATGTCACTGTCCATGTTGTGGGACTATTTGTGCACTTCTAGTAAGTATTTGGTGGCTGCAAATATGACCTGAAGATTTTTTAGGTTCGCCTGCCATTAAAGTGAATGGGGCAAGAAATGTCCCGGCCGATGTTCGTCCATCACTAATTGGGAGTCATTTATTCAGACCGGCTTTTTAGATGTCAGTCTTAATAATACCTATATATGGCGGTAGATCTGCCGAAGTTTTGAAGAGGCGCCAGCCTCTACATAACTTTGGCATATCCAGCGCCAGTCTGAACGTAGGTCAGTTTCCTTTCTGGCTTACATTTAGACCATTTTCTTCACCTAAAACATGCATAGAAAACGATGAATGAGCCGGGTTGCTAGCCTGCATCCTTCCCCGTGGCACGCCACGCCACCTTTTTCAGACCTGGTGTGGCCAGAATCTGCACCAAAAATACGCCTAATATAGACATATTTCTGGATAGTAAATGACCCCCATTAAATGTTGATATACATAATCATAAAATAGATATGACCTAAGAAAAGGAATGTAGTTCATAGAAGGAGACAATGGTTTTATAGAATGCAGTAAAAGAAATTGGCTTCTTCTAGTTTGGAAAGAAAGAATACAGCATAAATGGTAACAAAGTCATATTTCTCAAGTGCTAGGGCCTGCTTAAAGGGGTTGTGCATGTTTGAGGTAGGGGGGGTTGGCAGGACCTGCGAAGGGAAGCATACTTACCTACTTCCTGATGCTGGCTCCCAGCTAATGCATTCTCCAGTCTTCGCTGCTCCACACGGGTCCCTGGATTTAAACTTCTGGTTAAACGCCGCTGCAGCTAATTGCTGGCTGCAGTGGTGACCTTCTCCCCCTGCGTCACGTAACCATTCGCATTTTACATCCAGGGACCCAAGCAGTGTAGAGTAGGCTGGACAGCGCAAGAGCCAGCATTGGGAAGCAGATAAGAATGCTTCCTTTTGCAGGTCTACTCAGGAAGGGGAGGTTTTCCAACCCCTGCCCCCTTCCAAACATGCACAAACCTTTTAAAGGGAACCTGTCATCTGGATTTTGGGTATAGAGCTGAGGACATGGGCTGCCAGATTACCACTAGCACATCTGCAATATCCAGTCCCCATAGCTCTTATAGCTTTTATTGTGTCAAAAAACGATTTTTATAGATATGTAAATGAACCTTAGATGAGTCCTGTCTCCTCCATGCTTGAGAGATGAGTCCAGCGTTCTCTGACTCTGAGCCCAGCCACGGCCACTGTGAAGGAGCCGAGCACTGCCCCGCGTCCTCCAAATCTCCTTCTTGCGCCCCGACGTCACAAAGCTAGAGCGCCGTAATCTCGCGATGCGCAAGCTAGCGCATGCGCAGTTCGTTCCCTGAGGCTGATGCCAGCACAGGGAAGGAACACTATGCCGATACTGCGCATGCGCTAGCTCACGCATCGTGAGATTACGGCGCTCTTGACGTCAGGTAGCTTTGTGACGTCAGGTAGCACGGAGGAGATTCCGAGTATGCAGGGTGGTGCTGGGCTCCTTCACAGTGGACTCCGGAAATGTTAGTAGCCTAATTTACATATATATTTTTTTTAAATGGACACAATAAAAGCACACAGAGCTATGGGGATTGGATATTGGGGATGTGCTAGCGGCGATCTAGCAGCCCATGTCCTCAGCTCTGTACCCAAAATCCAGGTGACAGGTTCCCTTTAAATTCTGCCCAGGAATGAGAAAATTGCTTGTGAAACTTAAATGATCATGAACTTTTCAAAAAAACTTCTTCTCACAGGTCACTTTAGGTGATCCTGATCTAATCTGTATATCACATTATTAAAAAAAATTAATGTTATCCATCCTAAAAAGACTTTTGAATCTTCTGCCACTAGGGGTCTCCCTTATAGCAATTTTGCTTCACTCACTGATACTAGGTGAATCCGTCCTTAGCATCATAGACTGACTGAAGGAAGTGGGACTGTCTTTCTTCATTCGCTGTCTTTAGAGCTCAGTGTGCTGCTGAGCTTTGTGCAGAGGCCCCTCTCCGATCATTAGGTTGTAGTTGTTGTAAGGCTCCATTCACACCTCCTCAATTCTGTTCCACATTTTGCGGAATGGAATTGTGGATCCATTCATTTCTATGGGGCCGCACTATGTGCTCAGGGCCGTCTTTAACCACTTCAACCCCCCTAGCTGAAACACCCTTAATGACCAGGCCACTTTTTACACCACTTTTTACGCTTCTGCACTACACTACTTTCATCGTTTATTGCTCGGTCATGCAACTTACCACCCAAATGAATTTTACCTCCTTTTCTTCTCACTAATAGAGCTTTCATTTGGTGGTATTTCATTGCTGCTGACATTTTTACTTTTTTTGTTATTAATCGAAATTTAACGATTTTTTTGCAAAAAAATGACATTTTTCACTTTCAGTTGTAAAATTTTGCAAAAAATAGACATCCATATATAATTTTTTTGCAAAATTTATTGTTCTACATGTCTTTGATAAAAAAAAATGGTTTGGGTAAAAGTTATAGCGTTTACAAACTATGGTACAAAAATGTGAATTTCCGCTTTTTGAAGCAGCTCTGACTTTCTGAGCACCTGTCATGTTTCCTGAGGTTCTACAATGGCCAGACAGTACAAACACCCCACAAATGACCCCATTTCGGAAAGTAGACACCCTAAGGTATTCACTGATGGGCATAGTGAGTTCATAGAACTTTTTATTTTTTGTCACAAGTTAGCGGAAAATGATGATTTATTTTATTTATTTTTTCTTACAAAGTCTCATATTCCACTAACTTGTGACAAAAAATAAAAACTTCCATGAACTCACTATGCCCATCGCAAAATACCTTGGGTTGTCTTCTTTCCAAAATGGGGTCACTTGTGGGGTAGTTATACTGCCCTGGCATTTTAGGGGCCCAAATGCGTGAGAAGCAGTTTGAAATCAAAATCTGTAAAAAATGACCGGTGAAATCCGAAAGGTGCTCTTTGGAATGTGGGCCCCTTTGCCCACCTAGGTGGCAAAAAAGTGTCACATATGTGGTATCACCGTACTCAGGAGAAGTTGGGGAATGTGTTTTGGGGTGTCATTTTACATATACCCATGCTGGGTGAAAGAAATATCTTGGCAAAAGACAACTTTTCCCATTTTTTTATACAAAGTTGGCATTTTTTTTTTTTTATCAAATCTTTATTTTTATTATGACTTGTCAACAGCGCAGATAAGGCAGTTACAATATGACAAATAACAACATAACAACTCCACAATAAGTGTTTCTGGTTACATACATCAATTGCATTTGAGAGGCAAGGGTATACAACAAAAATAAAAAGAAAAAATGTCTTACAAATTCGCCGCATATCTCTTGATACCAGTGACCCTAGGGGATAAGATGTAAGTCAGAACCCGTCACTTCATTCGGCTCATGGACACCCATATCTTTACATACTTCTCTCCATGTTGTCCTTCCCCTCCCCCTTTTACCCATACCTCCGGCATTTCCAAAACCCCTCTATACAGCTTGCAAATTAACTCTGGTCATTCGTAGAACTAGCATCAAACCAATCCCTCCACTTGCCCCATGCCACCATGAATTTGTCATGGGTCAATGTTTCCCAACTGGTCAACTCCTCCAGTAGGTATATATCCTGAACTTTACCCCTCCACTCCCGTAAACTCGGTACCTCTGTTGATAGCCAATATTTCGGTATTAATAGTTTAGCGGCGGCAATTAACTGAGCTGGAAGTGAATGGGCCGCAAGTTTATAGTTACAATCTGGGAGGTTGAGTATAGCTACCAAGGGGGTAATTGGGCAATTGATTTTGCAGATGATTTGCACCTTCTCCGACACCTTGTCCCAAAAACTCTTGATTACCGGGCATGTCCACCAAATGTGATACATGGTCCCTTTTGCGTCTCCACATCTCCAACAGACTTCAGAATTCGATGACGAGATGGTATGTAATTTGTCAGGAGTTTTATACCACCTCGTGACAATTTTAAAGGAGTTTTCCTGTATTTTTATACAGCGTGAGTACCCGTGAGAGTGTGACAAAATCCTCTCAATGGTGCCAGCAGTAAAATCAATATTCATTTCTGACGCCCATTGGACAATGTACTTAGGCCTAGTGTCCGAGCCCACCTCCAGTATTTTATTATACAGGCGAGATACTGCTCCTTTACTGTTGGTTGCCTGACTCCAAAACGTGTCATACCAAGTGGGGGTATAAGAGTTAGGGGTATCTGTCAGATACTGTAGGCCAATAGCCTTGAACTGCGATTGATGGGGCAAGGTCCAGGGGACCCTTCCAAACCTGGTTTTTAGGGAAGATAAAACAGGGATTTTTCGATTCTCGAGTAGATCACCAATTGCCACATCACCTAGTGCCTTCCACAAACCCATGTGGTCCCTAAAATCCGTCTGAAGCAGATAAGGCAATAATCCAGTTGGCGTTAGGGGGGAGACGCGGTCAAAGGGGTGCAAAAATGCAGATAATTTGCGCCAGGACTCAACAACTCCTCTAAGTAGCTTAGGAAAGTCATCTCTAATGGGGGGTTTACTAGCAACATTCCACAGTAACGACAGCCCTCTCGGACCTAATAACTCCCTCGCTATTTGGCAACCTAGCTTATTTACTTTGGGGTTTATCAACTCAGAGTGCAACCTCATTTGTATTGCCCTATAATAACTTACCCCATCTGGTAATCCAAAACCACCTTTCTGTTTAGCAAGGACTAGTCTTTTGTACGCAATCCTAGGCTTTGCCTGATTCCATACGAATGAGGAGAAAAGTTTCCTAACCTGATCTAAAAACTGGCAAGGTAAGGTCACTGGGAGAGTCTGCATCAGATAAAGGAGCTTGGGCAGAATGTACGTTTTAATAACATTTTTTCTCCCTATCCACGATAAGAAGGGTATTTTAAGTTCCTTTAGTTGTGTTTTTATATCTTCCAACAATTTGGGGAAATTCTGGGAGAAAAGTTGATCTGGGTGGCTAGTTATCTGTACTCCAAGGTAATCTATGCTACCCGTCTTCCATTGGAAGGGGTAATTTTCCTTAAGATAGGTTATAGTCGACTGTGGGGTATTAACCCCCATCGCAACACATTTGGCTAGGTTGATTTTGAAACTAGACACATACCCGAATTCCTCTAATTGTCTCAGCAGTGCGGGGAAAGCTACTCTAGGATCAATGAGCAACAGAAGCATGTCGTCGGCGAAGGCCGCCACAGTGTGTGTTTGGGTGCCAATTTTAAGACCTTGAATATGGTCGTCCTGCCTAATCGCCTGAAGGAAAACTTCCAAACAGAGTATGAATAGAGTTGGCGATAGCGGGCAACCCTGCCGGGTCCCATTCTTGATATCGAAATGGGAGGTTAAGTTACCATTTATGCGTATTTTTGCTGTAGGAGAGGAGTACAGGGATAGCACCGCGGTCACGAATAAAGGAGGAAAACCAAACCTATGCAGGGTGGCTTCCATGAACTGCCAATCCACCCTATCAAACGCCTTTTCAGCGTCTGTGCTTAACAAAGTAATACTGCGCCCATGTGTCAGAGCATACTGCTGCGCCATAATAACCCGAAAGGTGCTATCCCTACACTCCCTCCCCCCCACAAAACCCGATTGTTCAGAGGAAATCAAACCCCCTAGAAAGTGCGAAACTCTGAAGGCTAAGAGTTTTGCCCATAATTTTATGTCTGCGTTGAGCAGAGAGATTGGCCTGTAGCTTGACGGCAAGTTTGGATCCTTCCCTGGCTTTGGCAGCACTGTTATATGTGCTTCCAATGACTGCTTAGGCAGAGGTGCTCCATTTAATAGGGCATTGAAAAAAGAGACAATTTGAGGGCCCAAGGTTGAAAAAAATTTCTTATAGTACGCTACATTGAGACCGTCTGGGCCTGGACTTTTCCCTTTGGGCGTTGTTTTCAGGACTTTCTTTACCTCTTCTAGTGTTACCGGTACAGTTAGAGCCTCCCTCTCCTCTTTTGACAACCGTGGCAACCTCAGCCCCTCCATATAGGACGCCATCTTTTCCTTTCTATTATCTAACTCCTCCTTAGTCTCACCATCTCGTAAGTTGTACAGGCCTTGGTAGTATGCGGTGAAGATGTTGGAGATCTCTGTGGCATCAACCGTGACTTTCCCCTCAGGTGTCATCATTTGTTTAATAAAGGTCTGTTCTGTTCGCTTCTTAATCATAATAGACAATATCTTACTGCCTCTATTCCCGTGTATATAGTGCTTGTGCTTCACCCTTAAATATGCTTTAGCAGATTTAATATTTAAAAGCGTTTTAAGTTCCTGCCTGAGCCCTACTAGTGTCTCGAAATCTCTAATTGCTAGGGATCTTTTATGGGTCCTTTCAACTTCAGAAATTTGAACCAATAACTCTGTCAGACGCTTATTCCTCTGCTTCTTAATGTGTGAACCCAGAGCTATAAATTCCCCTCTTATTACCGCCTTGTGCGCTTCCCATGTGATAGCAGACGTGGTAGTGGTATTCACATTAAGTTCAAAGTAATCCTGCAGCTTCCTAGCTATATTGTCTACTTCCGACTGGGTGTCCAGCAAGGTATGGTTCAGTCTCCATGTCCACTCCTTCCCTCTTATACTAGGGATCATTAATGCACAGTATACCATAGCGTGATCCGAGATTGTTATGCAATCAATGTTAGCCGACTGAACCAAAGTCAGGCAATTTTCCTGGATCAAAAGGTAGTCCAGTCTCTGATATGATTTATGGGGATTAGAATAGAAAGTGTAATCCCTTCTATCCCCATGAATCGACCGCCACACATCCACCACATGAATATCCCTCAAGCGTGTCTGGAGTGACTTCAGTGCCCTGTACGAGATAGCTGATTTCTTCGATGAAGAATCTAAAAGCGGGTTCAAGGTTAAATTTAGATCTCCCCCAATAATCAGCCCACCCACTGCGAAAGCTGCTATCTTGTCCAGGGTATCGATCAGCCAGTGAACAGTTTTAACATTGGGTGCATACAGGTTACAAATTGTGTATTTGGTATGGCCTATCTCACAATTCAGCAATAGGTATCTGCCTTCTGGGTCTGCTAGTTGCGAAAGGAGGGTGAGCGGAACATTCTTTTTAAACCCTATACTAACACCCCTAGCCGCAGCCATATCAGAGCACGCGTGGTACCAGCTGTGAAAAGCAGAATTACCTAGGTTTGGTAAGCGGTGTGCCGTAAAGTGAGTCTCTTGGAGCATAATAATGTCCATAGCTGCTTTTTTAATGCCCTGGAAAACCCGGCTTCGCTTAACTGGGTTGTTGCAGCCATGCACATTATAAGTGCCAATGTTTAGGACTAACGGCGCCATCTATGTGACATAGTACGAATAGAGTTACAACCCTTGCAATTATTAAAGTAACCAGAAGGTGGAGTAAAAGAACAGAAATTGGAAATAACATTTAACCTGATGAAGATCCTGTATGAACAAGACAGAACCAGAAACCTAAAGAGGCTTCTAATTTGTAGGGGGGGGGAGGGAATTAACGAACATCAGTATTCCCTGATCGGCCTAGATTCCTCCTGCAGCCTATTATGCTAAAGCAGTGAAAAATATAACCACCTGTTATTAAATTATCCTATGCGTATGACCTTTCCAGCACAGGAAAGCAAGCTTAAGCGAGTTACAACATCATAAACTACTGAGAGTGCACGTGCGTCCAGTAGCCAGAACATCTTGAGAAAGCGCGGGGAGGGGGGGGGGGGGGGGTAAACACTTATAGAAACAAATAACCTGGTAAGTGATAGTCCCCATAAGCTGACTTGACTGCAAACGCCAACTCGACGCTCCAGATCTCAGGTAGCTATGTCCTTACTGGTCGTCTTTCTATTGCGGCCTGTTCTTTGCTGCTTCGGCTTCTGCCATTGAGAGGCTTGGGGCAATGGCGGTAAGTCCTCTTCCGCTGGTACTGGGAGCCATGAGGGGACCTCTACTGGCGCCATCTCTAGCATGTCCCAAATAGGTGGCAAGTCCGCAGGCGTCCGGACAGTGAACCTTCGGTTTCCTGCTGTAATTAAAATACCGAAGGGGAATAGCCATCGATAAGGTACCTTAGATGACCGCAGGAGATCCGTCAGAGGTTTGAGCATCCTCCTTTTTTGAAGTGTGGAAGCCGCCAGGTCTTGATAGATCTGGATGTTTCTTCCCTGCAAGCGGATTTCCCCTTTAGCTCTTGCCTTCTGCAAGATCTCCTCCGTGTCCCGATAGCTCAGCAGACCGCATATGATGTCCCTAGGGTTCTCAGAGGAGCCTGGCTTGGGCCTCAGAGCTCTATGAACACGCTCCACTGTGACTCCTTTAGCCCGGTCCGGGCCTAGCAAGGAGGTGAATAGCAGGTCCATTATGCACATTAGGTCTTCTTTCTCCTCTACTTCTGGAAGTCCTCTGATTCTAATGTTGCACCTTCTACTCCGGTTTTCCTGGTCTTCCATCTGGAGGAGCAGACTATTCATAGCTCTGTTGTGAGCTCCCAGGGAGTCTTTTACTGCCGAGTTAAAGGTCAGCATGGCGTCTTGCACCTGCTCCAACGACTCGACTCTGTCCCCAATATGTCGGACGTCTGCCTTAATAGTAGCCAGATCTGCTGCAATCGGGGCTAACACTCTGTGAAGAGTTTCCTCTAGAATGTCACGGGTGAGTGCGGCTGAGTCATCTCTGATTTGCGATCCACATACCTCTCTTGTCTCTGTAAACAGAGTCTCATGGCTCGCATCGCTGGAGGCTCCGTCTTCCCCTTGCTGTTTCTGCGCCATCTTGCTGGTGCATGCTGTCGTCTGGGGAGTTGGTTTCTGGAGGTATTTCTCCATGTCAGAGCGTTGAGGAGAGTCCCTTCTGGTCTCGGTAGAGGTTCTAGCAGAGCCCTTGGGCTGAATCTTCATGCCGACTCACAGGTAGTGCTAATTAATAGGCTGGATAGGAATCTAGTAGCGGGAGCTCTGCACTCAAGCAGCCGCCATCGAGCTCGGTCAGGCCACGCCCCCAAAGTTGGCATTTGACCAAGATATTTATCTCACCCAGCATGGGTATATGTAAAATGACACCCCAAAACACATTGCCCAACTTCTCCTGAGTACGGCGATACCAGATGTGTGACACTTTTTTGCAGCCTAGGTGGGCAAAGCGGCCCAAATTCCTTTTAGGAGGGCATTTTTAGACATTTGGATCCCAGACTTCTTCTCACGCTTTCGGGCCCCTAAAATGCCAGGGCAGTATAAATACCCCACATGTGACCCCATTTTGGAAAGAAAACACCCCAAGGTATTCAATGAGGGGCATGGTGAGTTCCTAGAAATGTTTTATTTATTTTTTGGCACAAGTTAGCGGAAATTGATTTTTTTTGTATTTTCTCACAAAGTCTCCCTTTCCGCTAACTTGGGACAAAAATTTCAATCTTTCATGGACTCAATATGCCCCTCACGGAATACCTTGGGGTGTCTTCTTTCCGAAATGGGGTCACATGTGGGGTATTTATACTGCCCTGGCATTTTAGGGGCCCTAAAGCGTGAGAAGAAGTCTGGAATATAAATGTCTAAAAAAAATGTACGCATTTGGATTCTGTGAGGGGTATGGTGAGTTCATGTGAGATTTTATTTTTTGACACAAGTTAGTGGAATATGAGACTTTGTAAGAAAAAAATAAAATAAAAAATTTCCCGCTAACTTGGGCCAAAAAAATGTCTGAATGGAGCCTTACAGGGGGGTGATCAATGACAGGGGGGTGATCACCCATATAGACTCCCTGATCACCCCCCTGTCATTTATCACCCCCCTGTCATTGATCACCCCCCTGTAAGGCTCCATTCAGACGTCCGTATGATTTTTACGGATCCACGGATACATGGGGGTGGATCCACGATCCATGTATCCGTGGATCCGTAAAAAACATACGGACGTCTGAATGGAGCCTTACAGGGGGGTGATCAATGACAGGGGGTGATCAGGGAGTCTATATGGGTGATCACCCCCCTGTCATTGATCACCCCCCTGTAAGGCTCCATTCAGACGTCCGTATGTGTTTTGCGGATCCGATCCATGTATCTGTGGATCCGTAAAAATCATACGGACGTCTGAACGGAGCCTTACAGGGGGGTGATCAATGACAGGGGGGTGATCAGAGAGTCTATATGGGTGATCAACCCCCCTGTCATTGATCACCCCCCTGTAAGGCTCCATTCAGACGTACGAGTGTGTTTTGCGGATCCGATCCATTTATCTGTGGATCCGTAAAAATCATACGGACGTCTGAACGGAGTCTTACAGGGGGGTGATCAATGACAGGGGGGTGATCAGGGAGTCTATATGGGTGATCACCCCCCTGTAAGGCTCCATTCAGACGTCCGTATGTGTTTTGCGGATCCGATCCATGTATCCGTGGATCCGTAAAAATCATACGGACGTCTGAATGAAGCCTTACAGGGGGGTGATCAATGACAGGGGGGTGATCAGGGAGTCTATATGGGGTAATCAGGGGTTCATAAGGGGTTAATAAGTGACAGGGGGGGTGTAGTGTAGTGTACTGGTGGTTGGTGCTACTTTACAGAGCTACCTGTGTCCTCTGGTGGTCGATCCAAACAAAAGGGACCACCAGAGGACCAGGTAGCAGGTATATTAGACGCTGTTATCAAAACAGCGTCTAATATACCTGTTAGGGGTTAAAAAAATCGCATCTCCAGCCTGCCAGCGAACGATCGCCGCTGGCAGGCTGGAGATCCACTCACTTACCTTCCGATCCTGTGAACGCACGCGCCCGTGTGCGCGCGTTCACAGGAAATCTTGCGTCTCGCGAGATGACGCATATATGCGTGACTGCGCAGCGCTGCCGCCTCCGGACCGCGATCCTGCGTTAGGCGGTCCAGAGGCGGTTAATATTGATTGGACCCTGGGCAAAAATTTACTTGGGCCCCCTGGATCCGCCTTCCCACACCTTAGCAGGCAATTACGCCCTCCACCACAACACACACACAAAAAATCCACACACCTGGTAGAGTACAGTGAATTACTGTAAATACTTCCAGTTCTGAAGACTCCAGCGGCTCAGGGTCAGTGCTCTGGGCAGCTGGGCTCAGGCTGGAAGTGGGCACCGCTCTGCAGGAAGGAGACCAGGGCTCGGCTCACCCTAGTGTTCCAGTGCACCCCAGCACGCAGTATAGCACCCTATAGTATACAGCAACCCACAGTATGCAGTATAGCACCCTATAGTATACAGCACCACACAGTATGCAGTTTAGCACCCCACACTATACAGTACCCCACAGTATATAGTAGAGCAGTATAGCAGCCCACAGTATACAGCACCCCACAGTATACAACACCTCTCAGTATACAGCACCCCAAACAATACACAATACAGCCCCCCACACTATACAGTACAGCAGTATAGCACTCCACACTATACCACACCCTCAGTATTCAGCCCCCCCACAGTATTCAGCCCCCCCCCCCACAGTATACAGGCCCCCACACAGTATACAGGCCCCCTACACAGTATACAGGCCCACCACACAGTATACAGGCCCACCACACAGTATACAGCCCATCACACAGTATAGTCCCACACAGTATAGTCCCACACAGTATACAGCCCCCCACAGTATACAGCCCCCCACAGTATACAGCCCCCCACAGTATACAGCCCACCACACAGTATACAGCCTACCACACAGTATACAGGCCCCCAAACAGTATACAGTCCCACACAGTATACAGCCCCCCACAGTATACAGCACCCCACTATACAGTAGTTTACAGTATATTAACATAACAGCCCCTCCCACCTTTTTCTGATGCAATCTTCACACAAAAAAGCTCCACAGTTAACTTCTGCAACACTCCTGGTAGGACCTGTGATGACCTCATAGCCATGTGACCAGTAATTGCTAGGTTACTGGTCACATGGTGATGATGTCATTAAGGTCCTAAATCACAACTTTAACACAGTACGATCATGATGCCTGGACTCCTGGTAGAGCTGACAGCCTGACACCCGGGCAGTGGCTAGCAGGGCTCAAGAGGCAGCTGCCTTGGGCCCCCCAGGAGCAACTAGGCCCGGGGCAGCTGCCCCTTTTGCCCCTTGGTAAAGACGGCCCTGTATGTGCTGCCCGTATCCGGAATCGCAGACCCGCACTTCCGGGTCCGCAATTCCTTTCCCGAAAAAAATAGAACATGTCCTATTCTTGTCCACAATTGCAGACAAGAATAGGCATTTTCTATTAAGTGCCGGCGATGTGCGGTCCGCAAAATGCGGAACCACATTGACGGTGTCCGTGTTTTGCAGATCCGTGGATTCGCAAAACACTTACGGATGTGTGAATGGACCCTAAAAAGAAAAAAGAAATAGTTATCTTCTGCATAAAAAAAATGTATCCATAACCGTCAATTTTAGTACGTGCTTATGACATTTTAAACAATACAGGATGCTAACATCCATGCATTATTCTACTGACGACATAAGATTCTGATAACTAAAGCTATGTGTTTACAAAAAAGAGAAACGGGACTATCAGTCAAGTTATAAATTTGTATATAGCATTAAAGGGCATCCGTCAGCAGATTTGTACCTATGAAACTGATGGTACCCCTAGAAAAGAAAATAATTTGACCATAGGGACATGTTAAACCAAAGTGTGTCCTGTAATTAGAATCACAGGTGTCTTCAAACTTGTAATCAGTCAGTCTGCCTATTTAGAGGGTTAAAGTAGTAACTGTGCTGTTAGGTATCATGGACATGGACCAAAGAAAGCTAAGGAGAGAGTTGTCTCAGGAGAATAGAAAGAAAATTATAGACAAACATCCTAAAAAGCTAAAGGCTATAAGACCATCTAAGATATTGTAGCCAACCTCCTGGGGCGTGGCTGACAGAGGAAAACTGATGATAAATCGAAGAGACAGATAATAAGAATGGTAACCAAAGAGCCCAGAAAAACTTCCAAAGAGATTTGAGGTGAACTCCAAGGTCAAGTTACATCAGTGTCAGATTGCACCATCCATCACTATCTAGAGAAAGCGGAATTAATGGAGGAAAATCAACGAGGAAATCATTGTGGAAAGCAAATCGTAAACAAAACAAGACTAGCATTTGCCAAAATGCATATTGACAAGCCACCAAGCTTCTGGGATAATGTTCTTTGGACAGATGAGACAAAACTTGAGCTTTCTTTTGCAAGTCACATCAGCTCGATGTTAACAGATTCAAAATTTAAGCATACAAAGAATACATTGTACCTACTGTGAAACATGGAGGAGGCTTAGTTATGTTTTGGGCTGCTTTGGTGCATATGGCACAGGATGACTTGAATCTGAGCAGGGCACAATGAAATCTCAAGACTATCAAGGCATTTTGGAGCGAAATGTGCTGCTCAGTGTCAGAAAGCCTGGTCTCAGTCACAGGTCATGGGTCCTCCAACAGGATAATGACCCAAAACACACAGCTATAAACATCTAAGAATGGCTAAGAGCGTAGCATTGGACTATTCTGAAGTGGCCTTTTATGAGCCCTGATCTAAATCCAAATGAACATCTGCTGAAGTATGCAGTCTGGAGAAGACACACTTCAAACCTGGGACAGCTGGAGCACTTACGAGGAGTGGGCCAAACTACCTGTGGACAGGTGCTAAATTCTCATTGATAGTTACAAAAATCGCTTGATTGCATCAAAAGGTTGTGCAACAAAATATTACGTTAAGGGTGCCATTATTTTTGTTCAGGCCAGATCCATTGGTTTGTTTTATAAATTATTTGTTTGAATCACAATTCTGATGCCTGATTTTCATTAGCTGATTTTCAGTAAATTGTTGTTAGGTTCAAGCTATTTCAGTGACCATTGTGGGTTTTTCTTTCTTTAATGGAAGGGTACCAACAATTTTGGCAACATGTGTGGATGCTCTTTAACAAGGTTGTCCATTTTCCAATACTGGAAGTCAGGTCATCAATATCAGATGTGTGAGGGTCCCATCACCCTGCCATTCATCTGCGCTTGTATGAGCACTGCATTCTCTTCACTGTGTACCTGCAGGGTAATTGTAACTACAACTGTTTCTTCCCATTCAAGTGAATGGGGATGGAGGAGCTGTAATAAAACCTGCTAGCCGCTGTTATGCTGACGGCGAGCAGGTATAAAGTGAAGACATTGTAACACTAATACCAGCACTGTGGTCTCTTCAAACACCTGGGAGTCGACCCCCAACAATCTCATATTGATGGCCTATCCTTAGTATATGAAATTCCTGAATAACCCCTTTAATAAACTCCACTGTACAACACAAGTATTTTCAGCTTTTGTTCCATTGTTTCTTAGAAATTGAATTTTGCACATCCCATGTGTTTTTCAATAATATACATATGTAAGAAATTGATGTACTGCTGGAATATGTCTGGAGCCAAGAGTAAGGAAAGATCTAAACAAAAGAGTGACGAGGGCTGTGTTCAGTCTTATAAATATATACATTACGGAAGTAAAAGAGCTCCAGTGTCATTAATTTCCTGGCAATGGAATCTATCCAGGATGCTAACATCCAGTTTTTCTTAGAGGAGACACATGGGAATTTACATTTTGTGACGACTTAATATTTAAAATAAAAGTGAATCAGAAAGTGCATTTATAACAAGTACTTCCAAAACACATCGTTCCAGCAAGGGACAAAACTAGATAATGGAATCTAACAACATGGGGCAAGTTTAGTCCAGAATAGTAACAAGTAGTAAAATTAAGAATCCTCTTGTTAGTTTTGGCTTAAATGTGTCAATCAAAAGAAGAAACATGCTTAAAAGGGTTTTCCATATATATATATATATATATATATATATTTTTTTTTTTTTTTTTTTTACTGATGACCTATCCTCTAGATAGGTCATCAGTAGGGATGAGCGAACCTGTGGAAGTTCTGGTTTGCTGGGTTCAAACTTGACCCCGAACCCAGACCCCATTAAAGTCAATGGGGACCCGAACTCCACTTTATTATTTTCCACGTTATAACGGAAAATAATAGCATCCTTAAGACAGAATGCTAAATAAAATGGCCATTGAGGGGTTAAAAATAATTTTAAAAAACTCACCTCATCCACTTGATCGCTCATCCGGTATCCTCTTCTTTCTGCAGGACCTGCGATGATGTCACCGCGCTCACCACACGGTGAGCGCAGTGACGTCACCACAGGTCCTTCTATCTTCATTCAGCAGGACCTGCGATGACGTCACCACGTGATGAGCGCGGTGACGTCATCGCAGTTCCTTTTGCAGGTCCGGCAGAAAGAAGAGGATACAGGCTGCGTGATCAAGTGGATGAGGTGAGTTCTTTTTAATTATTTTTAACCCCTTAATGACCATTTTATTTAGCATTCTGTCTTAAGAATGCTATTATTTTCCGTTATAACGATGTTATTATGAAAAATAATAAAATCACCCGAACCCAAATTTCGAACCCGAGCTCGCAAAGTTTGGTACGTACCCGAACTTTGCAGTTCGGGTTCGTTCAACCCTAGTCATCAGTGTCTGATCGGTGGAGGTCCGACACCCGGGACCCCCACCAATTAGCTGTTTTGAGAGCTTCTCGCAACTTACCAAGCACAACGGCGTACATTGTACAGCGGCTTTGCTTGGTATTGCACTCAGCTCCATTTACCTGCTGCTCTGAGGCCACGTGATATATGAATTCGTCACTGGCCTAGGAAAAGCACAGAGAAGGCCACTGCCTTCTCAAACAGCTGATTGGCGAGAGTCTGTGGAGTGGAATCCCATCCATCAGGTACTGATGACCTATCCTGAGGATAGGTCATTAGTAAGAAAATCTGGCAAAACCCTTTTAATGAAGATATCCAGGTTTTGGGAATGGAGGTCAGTACTAGAGTATATAATCACATTCATTTGCCTTTATACACAATGGAAGGGTTGCAGCACTCCAGTGATCTCTGCAGATTTGGGGACTGATTACTTATATCTTTAGAAAGCTTGAAGAACTGTTTTGCTGATTTATAAATTATCTTCTGCTTTAACTATATGCCCAGTGCATGTGCAACCCTAGCAGCTGACCCCCTAGCAGCAGCATCTGTTTCAGCTATGCTTGTGTCCTCTGGATGCACATATAGTTGCCAAACTTGGAGCAAAGGAGCCTCCTTACAGCCATTTGCCTGCTGTGGGTGGTGCATGGAAGGACCTAATCAGCTATTTCATTTATCATTGCCTTAGTTACCTAAGGGAACATGGATATTGCGTCTACTCCTCTCCTCTTCACGTGCCAGTCTTAGCAGAAACCTGCTGGAGAAAAATGTGAACAATTTATTAGAAGGTAATTACTATCAGATCAAATTTTTAGAGCAGCCTTTTTGGTCTATGACCTGGATCAAAGGAATTTATGATCCTGGCATTTAACACTGAGATTGCCGTGGTCCATGACCATAGCAAGATCAAAGGTGATTCTCGTCTTCAGTTGTTTTTATCACAAGATATTTCTACTCTTGGTTGCATCCAGAAGCCAAACATTTTCCTTGACCATGTCCAACATAACATAGAAATATATGTGTATACTGTACAAGAAGGTGTCATTCTTCACATATAAAATAAGAAACATAAGGAGAATTTCAATCATTCTACTTTGTCTCTAGTAAAACTGTATATTTATATATAGCCTCTTTTTGCCTTACTATGGCAGATTTTTTTTAAATGTCTACTTGGCTTTGTTGAAAAGGTTTATGATTGTTTCCAGATGAGAGAGAGTTGTTGTTACAAAGTCCAATATGTGTGCATTAAACATTGAATATCACAGCATATAACTGTTATGTATGTATAACATCTGGTGAAAGGTTTGGAGTAGAGATGAGCAAATCAATTTTAAACTAATCAAATTCATTATATAGTTTCCTAAAACAACAGTTTTCAACGAATCCAAGACTTTTCAGATTCATTTCAGACCCATGGAAAATTTTTGCACCGAGTCAACAATGAGTTAAAACGGCCCTGTCGTCAGGTTAGGTCTAGAACATAACGACTCTGAAAACCCCTTTCAGTGTTCCTTTACAGATTAAATCTGGCCATATACATCTCATGCTAACCCAGATGGGAGGCTTATCTCCCTGAGCACAAATGGATTGGCATGATCCTTCTTTCCTCCAACATCCACCTTCAGGCACGGGAGTCTTGAGAACCCATGCACATTAGATCCATGGCCAAAATACATAGAAAGTGTATTTCCAGCTTAAAGGTAGATCTTTAGATGAATGTCTGCTAATCGCCCCTTATTTCAGCTATCTAATCAGGGGCGTACATAAAAATCACTGGGGCCCATAGCAAGAATCTGAATTGAGCCTCCCTGTCCGGATGCACCAGATCCAGCACTACCTTGATTTTCGTTGTTGTGTTCCTATGACAGAGCAGAACAGCGAACGTCACTAGTGCAGATGTGAACATAGCCTAATATACACCTCAGCTGCTGCAGTACATCATAATAGTGATAAGAGAACTACAAGTCTCATCATGACCAGTTTAGGCCTGTTTCACACTGTCGTCAGTAGATCCAGCAAACTGTTCCAGCAGAGCACAGCCTGTCGGAGCTTTCTGGATGCAATAGGGCCGGCGGGCACTCCGATAACCTCTGGCAATGCCGGATCCAGAGAGCTCTGGCAGGCTGTTCTCTGCCAGAACAGTGTAAAAGAGGTGAAAATGTGTGGGTTATACATGGAGGGTTAAAGAGGAGAGAACTATCACTCCCAGCATGTCCAGGCTGTTATTATGGAACACAAGTTGACATTACAGTGAGATAGTATGAGGAGAGAACTACAACCCCCAGCGTTATCAGACTGTTACTATACAGCATCAGTGGATATTATAAGAGGAGAGAGCTACAACTCCCAACATGCCCAGAGCATTATTGTAGGGCATCAGTGAGCATTAAATGGAAAAGGATACAGTAGGACAAAACTACAACTCCTAATATTAGGATGTTATGGGCAATCCCAGGACTCCACTCACCTATTCTCCAGGCACACACAGAAGTGTTTTCCCGTGTAGCTTTTACTACATTTTCCTCTCCACTGCTGATCTCCATCTCCCTGCCCTTGTCACATGACAATAACATTATTACAGGTCCTTCAGTTGTCCTACTTACTCTGTATGGCTGAACTGATCACATGCTGATGACATCATTGCAGGTCCTTCTGCACAGCTAGCTAGGTTTTCACAGCTAGCTATGTAAGTGAAATTGGTGGTGGGGCTTTTACAATAGTCTCTTCTTCAGATATAATATAGAAAAAGGCTAATGTGAATTATTGATAATTACAGACGTGGACAAAATTGTTGGTACCCTTTGGTCAATGAAAGAAAAAGTCACAATGGTCACAGAAATAACTTTAATCTGACAAAAGTAATAATAAATTAAAATTCTATAAATGTTAACCAATGAAAGTCAGACATTGTTTTTCAACCATGCTTCAACAGAATTATGTAAAAAAATAAACTCATGAAACAGGCATGGACAAAAATGATGGTACCCCTAACTTAATATTTTGTTGCGCAACCTTTTGAGGCAATCACTGCAATCAAACGCTTCCTGTAACTGTCAATGAGACATCTGCACCTCTCAGCAGGTATTTTGGCCCACTCCTCATGAGCAAACTGCTCCAGTTGTGTCCGGTTTGAAGGGTGCCTTTTCCAGACTGCATGTTTCAGCTCCTTCCAAAGATGCTCAATAGGATTGAGGTCAGGGCTCATAGAAGGCCACTTTAGAATAGTCCAATTTTTTCCTCTTAGCCATTCTTGGGTGTTTTTAGCGGTGTGTTTTGGGTCATTGTCCTGTTGCAAGACCCATGACCTGCGACTGAGACCAAGCTTTCTGACACTGGCTAGTACATTTCTCTCTAGAATTCCTTGATAGTCTTGAGATTTCATTGTACCCTGCACAGATTCAAGACACCCTGTGCCAGACGCAGCAAAGCAGCCCCAGAACATAACAGAGCCTCCTCCATGTTTCACAGTAGGGACAGTGTTCTTTTCTTGATATGCTTCATTTTTTCGTCTGTGAACATACAGCTGATGTGCCTTGGCAAAAACTTCGATTTTTGTCTCATCTGTCCACAGGACATTCTCCCAGAAGCTTTGTGGCTTGTCAACATGTAGTTTGGCATATTCCAGTCTTGCTTTTTTATGATTCGTTTTCAACAATGGTGTCCTCCTTGGTCGTCTCCCATGTAGTCCACTTTGGCTCAAACAACGACGGATGGTGCGATCTGACACTGATGTTCCTTGAGCATGAAGTTCACCTTGAATCTCTTTAGAAGTCTTTCTAGGCTCTTTTGTTACCATTCGGATTATCCGTCTCTTAGATTTGTCATCAATTTTCCTCCTGCGGCCACGTCCAGGGAGGTTGGCTACAGTCCCATGGATCTTAAACTTATGAATAATATGTGCAACTGTACTCACAGGAACATCTAGTTGCTTGGAGATGGTCTTATAGCCTTTACCTTTAACATGCTTGTCTATAATTTTCTTTCTGATCTCTTGAGACAGCTCTTTCCTTTGCTTCCTCTGGTCCATGTCGAGTGTGGTACACACCATATCACCAAACAACACAGTGATTACCTGGAGCCATATATATAGGCCCAATGGCTGATTACAAGGTTGTAGACACCTGTGATGCTAATTAGTGGACACACCTTGAATTAACATGTCCCTTTGGTCACATTATGTTCTGTGTTTTCTAGGGGTACCATCATTTTTGTCCATGCCTGTTTCATGAGTTTATTTTTTTACATAATTCTGTTGAAGCATGGTTGAAAAACAATGTCTGACTTTCATTGGTTAACATTTATAGAATTTTAATTTATTATTACTTTTGTCAGATTAAAGTTATTTCTGTGACCATTGTGACTTTTTCTTTCATTGACCAAAGGGTACCAACAATTTTGTCCACGTCTGTATATTATTACTAGAAGAAGGATCCGGCTTTGCACGGTATTTTTCATATAATTAATTTAATGTTTGTGTGTGTTGTTAAAAGATATTGACAGTAATCCCCATGACAGTGACCTCTACAGCACCACGTCCCACTGTCTGCTGAGCTGTGTATCTAATCCTATCCTGTGTGATACTGTCTGCTGAGATATGTATCTATTCATATCCTGTGTGATACTGTCTGCTGAACTGTGTATCTAATCGTATATTGTGTGATACTGTATGTTGAGCTGTGTATCTAATCCTATCATGTGTGATACTGTCTGCTGTGTATCTAAGTCTATTGTGCGATACTGTCTGCTGAGCTGTGCATGTCGTCTTGTAGCCCGAGCCTAAACCTACCCTACAGCAGTGAAGAAAAATGCTTAAATTGTTAAGGAAACCTAGAGTAAAACTGTGTATATGTGGAGACTAAGCCTGCGAGCTGTGTATCCAATCCTATCCTGTGTGATACTGTCTGCTGAGCTGTGTATCCAATCCTATCCTGTGTGATACCGTCTGCTGAGCTGTGTATCCAATCCTATCCTGTGTGATACTGTCTGCTGAGCTGTGTATCCAATCCTATCCTGTGTGATACTGTCTGCTGGGCTGTGTATCTAATCCTTGCTGAGCTGTGTATCTAACCCTATCCTGTAAGATAGTGTCTGCTGAGCTGTGTATCTCATCCTATCCTGTGTGATACTGTCTGTTAAGCTGTGTATCTAATCCTTGCTGAGCTATGTATCTAACCCTATTCTGTGTGATACTGTCTGCTGAGCTGTCCTATCCTGTGTGATACTGTCTTATGATCTATGTATCTAATCCTATCCTGTGTGATACTTTTTGCTGATCTGTGTATCTAATCCTATCCTGTGCGATACCGTCTGCTGAGCTATGTATCCAATCCTGTCATGTGTGATACTGTCTGCTGAGCTGTGTATCCAATCCTATCCTGTGTGATACCGTCTGCTGAGCTGTGTATCCAATCCTGTCATGTGTGATACTGTCTGCTGAGCTGTGTATCTAATCCTATCCTGTGTGATACTGTCTGCTGAGCTGTGTATCTAATCCTTGCTGAGCTGTGTATCTAATCCTATCCTTTGTGATACTGTCTGCTGAGCTGTGTATCTAATCCTATCCTGTGTGATACTGTCTGCTGTGCTGTGTATCTAATCCTTGCTGAGCTGCATATCCAATCCTATCCTGGTGATAGTTTGCTAAACTGTGTTTCTAATCCTTGCTGAGCTAGCTAACTAACCCTATCCTGTGTGATACTGTCTGCTGAGATGTGTATCTAATCCTATCCTGTGTTATACTGTTTTCTGAACTATGTATCTAATCCCTAAGTGAGACTGTCTGCTGAGCTGTGTATCTAATTCTATCCTGTGTTATACTGTCTGCAGAGCTGTGTATCTAATCATATCCTGTGTGATACAGCCTGCTGAGCTGTGTATCTAATCCTATCCTGTGTGATACTGTCTGCTGATCTGTGTATCTAATCCTATCCTGTGTGATACAGTCTGCTGAGTTGTGAATCTAATCCTATCATGTGTGATACTGTCCTTATGATCTATGTATCTAATCCTTGCTGAGCTATGTATCTAACCCTATCCTGTGTGATATTGTCTGCTGATCTGTGTATCTTATCCTATCCTGTGTTATACTGTCTGCTGAGTTGTGTATCTAATCCGACCCTGTGTGATACTGTCTGCTGAGGTGTGTATCTAATCCTATCATGTGTCATACTGTCTGCTGTGCTGTGTATCTAATCCTTGCTGAGCTGTGTATCTTATCCTATCCTGTGTGATACTGTCTGCTGAGCTATGTATCTAATCCTATCCTGTGTGATACTGTCTTATAATATATGTATCTAATCCTATCCTGTGTGATACTGTCTGCTGATCTGTGTATCTAATCATGTCATGTGTGATACTGTCTGCTGAGCTGTGTATCTAATCCTATCCCGTGTGATACTGCCTGCAGAGCTGTGTATCTAATTATATCCTGTGTAATACAGCCTGCTGATCTGTGTATCTAATCTTACCCTGTGTGATACCGGTACTGGTCTCTACTAAAGACAGACCCCGATTTAACACGATTGCTATCCGAAAGTCCGGCTATAACCTATAGACGCGGACGCAATGTTGGCGATACATTAGTCCACAGTCACTTTGAGTCCCCAGAAAAGAACACGTGGTTATCCAATAGACAGGTTGGCACATATAAGTGTGGTAAATGCAAAGCGTGTACATTCATAATGCTAGGGAAAACCTTTTCCAACAGCACGGGGGATCGAATCTTTCATGCTCGTAATTTTGCCAACTGTAACACGTCTGGGGTTGTATATATGGCTCAATGTGACTGTGGACTAAAATATATAGGAAAACTAAAAGGATCTTTAAAAAACTTATCCTTGAGCATATCAGGGATATACGCAATAAACGGGATAAACCCATCTGTAGACATGTATGGAGTAGACATGCAGGATCCATCAAAACCATACATTTCTTGATGATTGAGGTAATAAAAACGTCTAAAAGAGGCGGGGACTTGGATAAATTATTGAAACAAAAAGAATCAAGATGGATCTTTAGACTAAATACTGCTACACCAGCTGGATTAAATGAGTCTATAGATTTTGCGTGCTTCATTTAAGTCGTCCTGGGTATCTTTGGGGATCATCATATCCCTTATATTTTACTAATCAATAATCGGAGGGTTAATTTTGGTATTAATGACCCCGATTATATATCTCAGCCATTCACCCTTCAAATGTTTTAATTGGTTACATATATACCTAGGTGTCAGCCCGTTATATTTAAATTGATATCTATCTAAAGTGGATGCTATCATGTAAATCCATATATATGTGGCTGTTAATTAATATAATAGGACCTCTATACTAGTACCTTCCAGCGAGCATTCCCCTAATGGCCAGTATTGTATATCATCGGCGTTACTATATCATGTGATCAGAGAAGTCACATGATCGGCGCTGTAGTGATGTGGGTGCGTCTGACGTCAGACGCTACCTGCTTCATCTCCGACGGAGTCTCACACATGAGCACCAGACGTCATTCAATACCGGCATCACGTGGGTTACCCACATGACATATACCCGGAAGTAACAGTTTAAAAGGGAGAGACGCCGTCAAAACTTTGCCGCCTATCCACGGACACGACCGGGTCATAATGACGCCATCACTGCCATTATTACCCTGACCTGCGGACATCATTTACTGGCCTATCTATCCAGCTACTCCATGGGCAAGCAAGTACTATCGATCCTGACTATCTGCTGCACATGTCATCTAATGCTGCATATTGACTTTATACAGGGAGTGCAGAATTATTAGGCAAGTTGTATTTTTGAGGATTAATTTTATTATTGAACAACAACCATGTTCTCAATGAACCCAAAAAACTCATTAATATCAAAGCTGAATATTTTTGGAAGTAGTTTTTAGTTTGTTTTTAGTTTTAGCTATTTTAGGGGGATATCTGTGTGTGCAGGTGACTATTACTGTACATAATTATTAGGCAACTTAACAAAAAACAAATATATACCCATTTCAATTATTTATTTTTACCAGTGAAACCAATATAACATCTCAACATTCACAAATATACATTTCTGACATTCAAAAACAAAACAAAAACAAATCAGTGACCAATATAGCCACCTTTCTTTGCAAGGACACTCAAAAGCCTGCCATCCATGGATTCTGTCAGTGTTTTGATCTGTTCACCATCAACATTGCGTGCAGCAGCAACCACAGCCTCCCAGACACTGTTCAGAGAGGTGTACTGTTTTCCCTCCTTGTAAATCTCACATTTGATGATGGACCACAGGTTCTCAATGGGGTTCAGATCAGGTGAACAAGGAGGCCATGTCATTAGATTTTCTTCTTTTATACCCTTTCTTGCCAGCCACGTTGTGGAGTACTTGGACGCGTGTGATGGAGCATTGTCCTGCATGAAAATCATGTTTTTCTTACCTTGCAGACTTCTTCCTGTACCACTGCTTGAAGAAGGTGTCTTCCAGAAACTGGCAGTAGGACTGGGAGTTGAGCTTGACTCCATCCTCAACCCGAAAAGGCCCCACAAGCTCATCTTTGATGATACCAGCCCAAACCAGTACTCCACCTCCACCTTGCTGGCGTCTGAGTCGGACTGGAGCTCTCTGCCCTTTACCAATCCAGCCACGGGCCCATCTGGCCCATCAAGACTCACTCTCATTTCATCAGTCCATAAAACCTTAGAAAAATCAGTCTTGAGATATTTCTTGGCCCAGTCTTGACGTTTCAGCTTGTGTGTCTTGTTCAGTGGTGGTCGTCTTTCAGCCTTTCTTACCTTGGCCATGTCTCTGAGTATTGCACACCTTGTGCTTTTGGGCACTCCAGTGATGTTGCAGCTCTGAAATATGGCCAAACTGGTGGCAAGTGGCATCTTGGCAGCTGCACGCTTGACTTTTCTCAGTTCATGGGCAGTTATTTTGCGCCTTGGTTTTTCCACACGCTTCTTGCGACCCTGTTGACTATTTGAATGAAACGCTTGATTGTTCGATGATCACGCTTCAGAAGCTTTGCAATTTTAAGAGTGCTGCATCCCTCTGCAAGATATCTCACTATTTTTGACTTTTCTGAGCCTGTCAAGTCCTTCTTTTGACCCATTTTGCCAAAGGAAAGGAAGTTGCCTAATAATTATGCACACCTGATATAGGGTGTTGATGTCATTAGACCACACCCCTTCTCATTACAGAGATGCACATCACCTAATATGCTTAATTGGTAGTAGGCTTTCGAGCCTATACAGCTTGGAGTAAGACAACATGCATAAAGAGGATGATGTGGTCAAAATACTCATTTGCCTAATAATTCTGCACGTAGTGTATATATATATTCTAATGTGGATCGGCAGTCGCTACCAGCTAAACATTGTCAGGCCTTTGCTGTCCGTTTTATTTACATATTATTGGTCTGGTCTAAGTATATAGGCATTGTCCTATTATAAGATTGGGTTTATATACCTAGATATATGATTTGGTATACCCCAATCTGGCCATAGTCTGGAGTACGAGATATGTGAACGATTTTAGGTTCTCTTCATTAATATCGGGACCTTTCTTCCTCCATTTTTCCATCTATCCATTCACTATCTCGTTAACTGTAATTGATTATATATTTTTATCAAACTGATTAATCAATGTCTTTGGCCCATTTTAATACACTATATGTTCCAATTTATCTCTAACTATCTGTGAATGAGAAACTTAATTTTCAATAAGAGAATAAATTCATATATAGATAATTAATAACCTTTATAATTTTCTATAATTCTTTATGGTGATAGATATTTTCTGTCAAATATGTCCCCTGATGAGCCTGACACCAACCAGGCGAAACGCGTAGGGACGGTATTGGACAATTGATTGATTTATATACACTTGATATTGGGGTGTTGTTTGTTACCTACTCTGGGTATTCATTTATATTCTCTTTATTATTATTTTTTTCTGTGGTGTAGAATAGCCAAGATGTCTTCAATAGGGCTCCCTGATACATAGGCATCTAACCCACATCAGGGTGCACCAGGGATACCAGGAGGCACGAGAGACGGGATCGCCCCTATCGGGGCGGCTATTCCATAGTTAGGCAGGGCTGCTACACTAGGGCCAGTATTAGGGATACTGCCCCCAGGAGGTTTCATCTATATCAACTGACCAGATTGCAAACATCGTGCAAATTTAATCTGCCCCTAGATTCTGATTTTTCTTTTTCTTCACATTATTTACTATTTACTAGAAGGGTGTAATAACTGTTTTATATATATATATATATTAAAAGTTATATTTTAGAATGATGGTAATAAAGTGAATCCCTATTTTTCATGACCACATTCCACTATAGAATCCTTGAACAGGACTATGTTCAAACTGTGAATACACCTGTGTGATACTGTCTGCTGAGCTGTGTATCTAATCCTTGCTGAGCTATCTATCTAATCCTATTCTGTGTAATACTGTCTGCTGATCTGTGTATCTTATCCTATCCTATGTGATACTGTCTGCTGAGCTGTGTATCTAATCCTATCCTGTGTGATACAGTCTGCTGATCTGTGTATCTTATCCTATCCTATGTGATACTGTCTGCTGAGCTGTGTATCTAATCCTTGCTGAGCTATCTATCTAATCCTATTCTGTGTAATACTGTCTGCTGATCTGTGTATCTTATCCTATCCTATGTGATACTGTCTGCTGAGCTGTGTATCTAATCCGACCCTGTGTGATACTGTCTGCTGAGCTGTGTATCTAATCCTTGCTGAGCTGTGTATCTAATACAATCCTGTGTGATACTGTCTTCTGAGTTGTGTATCTAATCCTTGCTGAGCAGTGTATCTAATCCTTGCTGAGCAGTGTATCTAATCCTATCCTGTGTGATACTGTTTGCTGAACTATGTATCTAATCCCTAAGTGAGACTGTCTGCTGAGCTGTGTATCTAATCCTTGCTGAGCTGTGAATCTAATCCTATCCTGTGTGATACTGTCTGCTGAGCTGTGTATCTAATCCTATCCTGTGTTATACTGTCTGCTGAGCTGTGTATCTAATCCTATCCTGTGTGATACTGTCTGCTGAGCTGTGTATCTAATCGTATCCTGTGTGATACTGTCTGCTGATCTGTGTATCAAATCCTATCCTGTGTGATACTGTCTGCTGAGCTGTGTATCTAATCCTTGCTGAGCTGTGTATCTAATCCGACCCTGTGTGATACTGTCTGCTGAGCTGTGTATCTAATCCGACCCTGTGTGATACTGTCTGCTGAGCTGTGTATCTAATCCTATCCTGTGTCATACTGTCTGCTGTGCTGTGTATTTAATCCTTGCTGAGCTGTGTATCTAATCCTATCCTGTGTGATACTGTCTGCTGAGCTATGTATCTAATCCTATCCTGTGTGGTACTGTCTGCTGAGCTGTGTATCTAATCCTATCCTGTGTGATACTGTCTGCTGATCTGTGTATCTAATCCTTGCTGAGCAGTGTATCTAATCCTATCCTGTGTGATACTGTCTGCTGAGCTGTGTATCTAATTATATTCTGTGTAATACTGTCTGCTGAGCTGTGTATCTAATCTTATCCTGTGTGATACTGTCTGCTGAGTTGTGTATCTAATCCTATCCTGTGTGATACTGTCTGCTGAGCTGTGTATCTAATCCTATCCCGTGTGATACTGTCTGCTGAGCTGTGTATTTAATCCTATCCTGTGTGATACAGTCTGCTGATCTGTGTATCTTATCCTATCCTATGTGATACTGTCTGCTGAGCTGTGTATCTAATCCTTGCTGAGCTATCTATCTAATCCTATTCTGTGTAATACTGTCTGCTGATCTGTGTATCTTATCCTATCCTATGTGATACTGTCTGCTGAGCTGTGTATCTAATCCGACCCTGTGTGATACTGTCTGCTGAGCTGTGTATCTAATCCTTGCTGAGCTGTGTATCTAATACAATCCTGTGTGATACTGTCTTCTGAGTTGTGTATCTAATCCTTGCTAAGCAGTGTATCTAATCCTTGCTGAGCAGTGTATCTAATCCTATCCTGTGTGATACTGTTTGCTGAACTATGTATCTAATCCCTAAGTGAGACTGTCTGCTGAGCTGTGTATCTAATCCTTGCTGAGCTGTGAATCTAATCCTATCCTGTGTGATACTGTCTGCTGAGCTGTGTATCTAATCCTATCCTGTGTTATACTGTCTGCTGAGCTGTGTATCTAATCCTATCCTGTGTGATACTGTCTGCTGAGCTGTGTATCTAATCGTATCCTGTGTGATACTGTCTGCTGATCTGTGTATCATATCCTATCCTGTGTGATACTGTCTGCTGAGCTGTGTATCTAATCCTTGCTGAGCTGTGTATCTAATCCGACCCTGTGTGATACTGTCTGCTGAGCTATGTATCTAATCCGACCCTGTGTGATACTGTCTGCTGAGCTGTGTATCTAATCCTATCCTGTGTCATACTGTCTGCTGTGCTGTGTATTTAATCCTTGCTGAGCTGTGTATCTAATCCTATCCTGTGTGATACTGTCTGCTGAGCTATGTATCTAATCCTATCCTGTGTGGTACTGTCTGCTGAGCTGTGTATCTAATCCTATCCTGTGTGATACTGTCTGCTGATCTGTGTATCTAATCCTTGCTGAGCAGTGTATCTAATCCTATCCTGTGTGATACTGTCTGCTGAGCTGTGTATCTAATTATATTCTGTGTAATACTGTCTGCTGAGCTGTGTATCTAATCTTATCCTGTGTGATACTGTCTGCTGAGTTGTGTATCTAATCCTATCCTGTGTGATACTGTCTGCTGAGCTGTGTATCTAATCCTATCCCGTGTGATACTGCCGGCTGAGTTGTGTATTTAATCCTATCCTGTGTGATGCTGTCTGCTGAGCTGTGTATCTAATCCTATCCTGTGTGATACTGCCTGCTGAGCTGTGTATCTAATGCTATCCTGTGTGATACTGTCTGCTGAGCTGTGTATCTAATCCTATCCTGTGTTATACTGTCTGCTGAGCTGTGTATCTAATCGTATCCTGTGTGATACTGTCTGCTGAGCTATGTATATCATCCTATCCTGTGTGATACTGTCTGCTAAGCTGAGTATCTAATCCTTGCTGAGCTGTGTATCTAATCCTATCTTGTGTGATACTGTCTGCTGATCTGTGTATCTAATCCTATCCTGTGTGATACTGTCTGCTGATCTGTGTATCTTATCCTATCCTGTGTGATACTGTCTGCTGAGCTGTGTATCTAATCCTATCCTGTGTGATACTGTCTGCTGAGCTGTGTATCTAATCCTATCCTGTGTGATACTGTCTGCTGATCTGTGTATCTAATCCTATCCTGTGTGATACTGTCTGCTGATCTGTGTATCTAATCCTATCCTGTGTTATACTGTCTGCTGAGCTGTATATCTAATCCGACCCTGTGTGATACTGTCTGCTGAGCTGTGTATCTAATCCTATCCTGTGTGATACTGTCTGCTGAGCTGTGTATCTAATCCTTGCTGAGCTGTGTATCTAATCCTATCCTGTGTGATACTGTTTGCTGAACTATGTATCTAATCCCTAAGTGAGACTGTCTGCTGAGCTGTGTATCTAATCCTTGCTGAGCTGTGAATCTAATCCTATCCTGTATGATACTGTCTGCTGAGCTGTGTATCTAAACCTATCCTGTGTGATACTGTCTGTTGAGCTGTTAATCTAATCCTATCCCTTGTGATACTGCCTGATGAGCTGTGTTTCTAATGCTATCCTGTGTGATAATGTCTGCTGTGCTGTGTATCTAATCCTATCCTGTGACACTGTCTGCTGAGCTGTGTATCTAATCCTATCCTGTGTGACACTGTCTGCTGAGCTGTGTATCTAATCCTTGCTGAGCTGTGTATCTAATCCTAACCATGCGTTATACTGTCTGCTGAGCTGTGTATGTAATCCTATCCTGTGTGATAACGTCTGCTGAGCTGTGTATCTAATCCTATCCTGTGTTATACTGTCTGCTGAGCTGTGTATCTAATCCTTGCTGAGCTGTGTATCTAATCGTATCCTGTGTGATACTGTCTGCTGATCTGTGTATCTTATCCTATCCTGTGTGATACTGTATGCTGAGCTGTGTATCTAATCCTTGCTGAGCTGTGTATCTAATCCGACCCTGTGTGATACTGTCTGCTGAGCTGTGTATCTAATCCTTGCTCAGCTGTGTATCTAATCCTATCCTGTGTGATACTGTCTGTTGAGCTGTGTATCTAATCCTATCCCGTGTGATACTGCCTGATGAGCTGTGTTTCTAATCCTATCCTGTGTGATACTCTCTGCTGAGCTGTGTATCTAATCCTATCCTGTGTGCCACTGTCTGCTGAGCTGTGTATCTAATCCTTGCTGAGCTGTGTATCTAATCCTATCCTGGGGTATACTGTCTGCTGAGCTGTGTATCTAATATCCTATCCTGTGTGATACTGTCTGCTGAGCTGTGTATCTAATCCTATCCTGTGTTATACTGTCTGCTGAGCTGTGTATCTAACCCTATCCTGTGTGATGCTGTCTGCTGATCTGTGTATCTTATCATATCCTGTGTGATACTGTCTGCTGAGCTGTGTATCCAATCCTATCCTGTGTGATACTGTCTGCTGTGCTGTGTATCTAATCCTTGCTGAGCTGTGTTTCTAATGCTATCCTGTGTGATACTGTCTGCTGAGCTGTGTATCTAATCCTGTCATGTGTGATGCTGCCTGCTGAGCTGTGTATCTAAACCTGTCATGTGTGATACTGTCTGCTGATCTGTGTATCTAATCCTCTCCTGTGTGATAATGTCCCCTGAGCTATGTATCTAATCATATCCTGTGTGATACTGTCTTATGATCTATGTATCTAATCCTATCATGTGTGATACTGTCTACTGAGTTGTGTATCTAATCCTATCCTGTGTGATACCGTCTGCTGAGTTGTGTATCTACTCCTATCCTGTGTGATACTGTCCGCTGAGCTGTGTATCTAATCCTATCCTGGGGTATACTGTCTGCTGAGCTGTGTATCTAATCCTTGCTGAGCTATGTATCTAATATCCTATCCTGTGTGATACTGTCTGCTGAGCTGTGTATCTAATCCTGTGTGGTACTGTCTGCTGAGCTGTGTATCTAATCCTATCCTGTGTTATACTGTCTGCTGAGCTGTGTATCTAATTATATTCTGTGTAATACTGTCTGCTGAGCTGTGTATCTAATCCTATCCTGTGTGATACTGTCTGCTGAGCTGTGTATCTAATCCTATCCTGTGTGATACTGTCCTTATGATCTATATATCTAATCCTTGCTGAGCTATGTATCTAACCCTATCCTGTGTGGTACTGTCTGCTGAGCTGTGTATCTAATCCTATCCTGTGTGATACTGTCTGCTGAGCTGTGTATCTAATCCTATCCTGTGTGATACTGTCTTATGATCTATGTATCTAATCCTATCCTGTGTGATACTGTCTGCTGAGTTGTGTATCTAATCCTATCTCGTGTGATACTGCCTGCTGTGCTGTGTATCTAATCCTTGCTGAGCTGTGTTTCTAATCCTATCCTGTGTGATACTGTCTGCTGAGCTGTGTATCTAATCCTTGCTGAGCTGTGTATCTAATCCTATCCTGTGTGATACTGTCTGCTGAGCTGTCTATCTAATCCTGTCATGTGTGATGCTGCCTGCTGAGCTGTGTATATAAACCTGTCATGTGTGATACTGTCTGCTGAGTTGTGTATCTAATCCTATCCTGTGTGATACTGTCTGCTGAGTTGTGTATCTAATCCTATCCTGTGTGATACTGTCTTATGATCTATGTATCTAATCCTATCCTGTGTGATACTGTCCGCTGAGCTGTGTATCTAATCCTTGCTGAGCTGTGTATCTAATCCTATCCTGGGGTATACTGTCTGCTGAGCTGTGTATCTAATCCTTGCTGAGCTATGTATCTAATATCCTATCCTGTGTGATACTGTCTGCTGAGCTGTGTATCTAATCCTGTGTGGTACTGTCTGCTGAGCTGTGTATCTAATCCTATCCTGTGTTATACTGTCTGCTGAGCTGTGTATCTAATCCTATCCTGTGTGATACTGTCTGCTGAGCAGTGTATCTAATCCTATCCTGTGTGATACTGTCTGCTGAGCTGTGTATCTAATCCTGTGTGATACTGTCTGCTGAGCTGTGTATCTAATCCTATCCTGTGTGATACTGTCTGCTGAGCTGTGTATCTAATCCTGTGTGATACTGTCTGCTGAGCTGTGTATCTAATCCTATCCTGTGTGATACTGTCTTATGATCTATGTATCTAATCCTATCCTGTGTCATACTGTCTGCTGAGCTGTGTATCTAATCCTATCCTGTGTGATACTGTCTGCTGAGCTGTGTATCTAATCCTATCCTGTGTGATACTGTCTGCTGAGCTGTGTATCTAATCCTATCCTGTGTGATACTGTCTTATGATCTACAGACGTGGACAAAATTGTTGGTACCCTTTGGTCAATGAAAGAAAAAGTCACAATGGTCACAGAAATAACTTTAATCTGACAAAAGTAATAATAAATTAAAATTCTATAAATGTTAACCAATGAAAGTCAGACATTGTTTTTCAACCATGCTTCAACAGAATTATGTAAAAAAATAAACTCATGAAACAGGCATGGACAAAAATGATGGTACCCCTAGAAAACACAGAACATAATGTGACCAAAGGGACATGTTAATTCAAGGTGTGTCCACTAATTAGCATCACAGGTGTCTACAACCTTGTAATCAGCCATTGGGCCTATATATATGGCTCCAGGTAATCACTGTGTTGTTTGGTGATATGGTGTGTACCACACTCGACATGGACCAGAGGAAGCAAAGGAAAGAGCTGTCTCAAGAGATCAGAAAGAAAATTATAGACAAGCATGTTAAAGGTAAAGGCTATAAGACCATCTCCAAGCAACTAGATGTTCCTGTGAGTACAGTTGCACATATTATTCATAAGTTTAAGATCCATGGGACTGTAGCCAACCTCCCTGGACGTGGCCGCAGGAGGAAAATTGATGACAAATCTAAGAGACGGATAATCCGAATGGTAACAAAAGAGCCTAGAAAGACTTCTAAAGAGATTCAAGGTGAACTTCATGCTCAAGGAACATCAGTGTCAGATCGCACCATCCGTCGTTGTTTGAGCCAAAGTGGACTACATGGGAGACGACCAAGGAGGACACCATTGTTGAAAACGAATCATAAAAAAGCAAGACTGGAATATGCCAAACTACATGTTGACAAGCCACAAAGCTTCTGGGAGAATGTCCTGTGGACAGATGAGACAAAAATCGAAGTTTTTGCCAAGGCACATCAGCTGTATGTTCACAGACGAAAAAATGAAGCATATCAAGAAAAGAACACTGTCCCTACTGTGAAACATGGAGGAGGCTCTGTTATGTTCTGGGGCTGCTTTGCTGCGTCTGGCACAGGGTGTCTTGAATCTGTGCAGGGTACAATGAAATCTCAAGACTATCAAGGAATTCTAGAGAGAAATGTACTAGCCAGTGTCAGAAAGCTTGGTCTCAGTCGCAGGTCATGGGTCTTGCAACAGGACAATGACCCAAAACACACCGCTAAAAACACCCAAGAATGGCTAAGAGGAAAAAATTGGACTATTCTAAAGTGGCCTTCTATGAGCCCTGACCTCAATCCTATTGAGCATCTTTGGAAGGAGCTGAAACATGCAGTCTGGAAAAGGCACCCTTCAAACCGGACACAACTGGAGCAGTTTGCTCATGAGGAGTGGGCCAAAATACCTGCTGAGAGGTGCAGATGTCTCATTGACAGTTACAGGAAGCGTTTGATTGCAGTGATTGCCTCAAAAGGTTGCGCAACAAAATATTAAGTTAGGGGTACCATCATTTTTGTCCATGCCTGTTTCATGAGTTTATTTTTTTACATAATTCTGTTGAAGCATGGTTGAAAAACAATGTCTGACTTTCATTGGTTAACATTTATAGAATTTTAATTTATTATTACTTTTGTCAGATTAAAGTTATTTCTGTGACCATTGTGACTTTTTCTTTCATTGACCAAAGGGTACCAACAATTTTGTCCACGTCTGTATGTATCTAATCCTATCCTGTGTCATACTGTCTGCTGAGCTGTGTATCTAATCCTATCCTGTGTGATACTGTCTGCTGAGCTGTGTATCTAATCCTATCCTGTGTGATACTGTCTGCTGAGCTGTGTATCTAATCCTATCCTGTGTCATACTGTCTGCTGAGCTGTGTATCTAATCCTATCCTGTGTCATACTGTCTGCTGTGCTGTGTATCTAATCCTTGCTGAGCTGTGTATCTAATCCTATCCTGTGTGATACTGTCCGCTGAGCTGTGTATCTAATCCTATCCTGTGTGATACTGTGTATCTAATCCTGTCATGTGTGATACTGTCTGCTGAGCTGTGCATGTCGTCGTGTAGCCCTAGCCTAAAGCTGACCTACAGCAGTGATTTAAAATGGCTGGGTTATGGAAACCTGGAGTTAAACTGTGTGTATGTAGAGACTAAGGGCCTGCGAGTTTCTATTGGCTGATAAGGGACATGTGACCATGTGTATGGCAGTTGGGATATGAAGAGGAAGACTTGCAGGCTTGTATCGGCTAATGCAGGAACAGTACATCCTAGAGAGCTGATACCCGGTCTAAAACCTACCCGGACACCTGATGTACCTGTGTGCCAAATTTGGTGAAGATCGCTCCAGTCGTTTGGTCGCACATAAAGAACGTCCAGACAGACAGAAACTCATTTTTTATATAAGAGATAACAACATACCAGCTTTCAATTATATTGAATTGCTTGGTGATTGACTTACGGTCAGTTCACGCGGTGGATTATAATGTTGTCAAAATCCACTGCGTATACCACTGGCAGAAACCACTGCGGTTGTTGACCTTGGATGATGCAGACCTGCTCATGACTTAGCTCCATTGAATGACCCTTCTTGGCGTGGTCATGGCTCTTAACTGCCAGTATGTGAACTGCAGCGCTGCCACCTATTTAAAACATTGCGACGCAGACACCGTGTGGCTGCCGCCGGAATTTTGGCTCGGCATCAAAACGCTTGCGGTTTTTGCAGCAACATATCTGTATTTATGCAATGTTTCATTCCAGCAACGGACATGTTTTTATGATCAGTTTTTTTTATTATTATTTTTTGCCGCATCAAAAATGCAGCGCTGCCATGACATGGGGCAGCACGCTGATAATACCTTGTCTGGTGTCTCACATATAAATTGACATGAACATTTACCCTGCAGGGAGTAATTACCTTAAGGAGACATGTGTCTGCCCAAACCCATGGCTGGCTCTACCGGTAAACGTCCCATATCATTAATTTACAGCTTTACAACTAGGATCAATGTATGCTCTGTAATTAAGACAAAATAACAATACAGGAAATGACAAATTGAGCGATTAGGTGTGAGGAGCCCAGTGGATTTTGTCAATGGAGCCACTGTATAGTGCAATTAGTGAGCAAACAGAAATCAGTGGCTCATGAATTGAGGGCCGATTGTCAGGCAGATTATCGAAGACAAACGTTCATATGAACTCTCTTTCCCGATAATCTCCCCGAGTAAAGGTGCGGCCAATCGCCCAATGAAAGAGTGAAATGCTTGTTCATAGGGTGAAACAATCGTCTGTGCAGACACCCAAATCATCGTTTGTGGGCAGTAGATCATGCTGTCTAAACAGAACTCAGCTGCCCCGAAACAATGACTCTGTATGAGGACACACAATGGCAGTAGCGATCTCTCGCCCCCATATAGTTGACGTGATCACTGCACTTAAATGCAGCTCTTGTGAGCAAACAGAAATTAGTGGCTCATGAGTTTTGTTCTATAGTAGTAGCTTAAAGGGGTTGTCCACTCCTTCATTATTGATGGTCTATCCTCAGGATAGGCCATCAATATCTGATTGGTGGGTGTCCAACACCCAACAATCCTGCCAATCAGCTGTTTTAGGGCAGTGAAAGGGAAGCAGCACTGCAGTTACCAGCTCCATCCACGGCACAATTAATGGAGCTGTGTAATTTCGACACCAACTTCCGGTATTGGAGCTACTCTGAAACGGCTGATCAGCGAGTGTGCGTGGTGTTGGACCCCCACTGCTCAGATATTTGAGGATTGGCCATCTATAGTAAAGGAGTAGGCAACACCTACAGGGGTTTCAAAATATATATAGAAGGAAGCAGAGAACCTTTTCTTTGAATATTCCTTAAATATTCCTTTTTCTTTTTTTTTTTCTTTTTTTTTACAAACTGGCTAGGCAAAATACTACCTTGCCAACAAATAAGGAAAACCTGTGAATTCTTCATACAAACCACAGCAATCAAAATGTTCTTAAAGGGGTTTTATGGGAATTAAGAAAATGAAAATACTTAAATATTACTTTATTATAAAAATATTCCCAAATACTTTTCATTAGTGATAATGGCTCTTTTGGCCTATTAGTACACACAAAACCTGTTCTAATCATACAGCAGGTCAAGTTACTTCACAACACTGATCTAAAGAGCTTCCTCAGCCTCCTATTCTACTTATTGGGGATTATGAGCCTGAATACAGCTGATAAGAACTTTAGCTGAGTCTCTGTAGGATACTCTGTGGTAATATGGGGCCGTGGTACTGGAAACTGCATACAAGTGCTGCTGCTTATCAGCCACATCCTTTAAAGAGGTTATCCCATCATAGACAATGGGGGCCTATCGCTAGGATATGCCCCCATTGTCTGATAGGTGCGGGTCCCACCGCTGGGACCCGCACCTACAAGCAGAACAGAGCTGAGAAACTTGAGGAGGGCGCACTGCGCATGCGCAGCCACCCTCCATTCATTTCTATGGAGCTGCCGAAAATAGCTGAGCGCTGGCTCGGCTATTTCCGTCGGCCCCATAGAAATGAATGGGAGCGGTGGCCGCGCATTCACTTCAATGGGAGAAGCGGTGAGCTGCGCCTGGTGGTGGACGGACCCCGGGAAACTCGGGGTCCTCCAGCCACAACTCTCCCCGGCTCAGTTCTCCTTGTAGGTGCGGGTCCCAGCTGTGGGACAATGGGGGCATATCCTAGCGATAGGCCCCCATTGTCTATGATGGGATAACCCCTTTAACCTCCTCTCTGTACTCCATTTCTCCTCATAAACTCCATTCCTACAGAAATTCAACTGAAGATCATATTCAGGATTATAATCCCTTTTCCTTCCTTCCCCGTTTGTGAATATGTTTACTGCGCATGTGCCGTCACTAAACACCGGACCACCCACATAAGAAAGAAAGGTATGTTGTCAGGGTCATCAGCCCTACCAGGCTATATGCCTGGTACGGTAGACTTTATCCGGGTGAAAGAGCCTCTTTAAGGGGTTGTCCAGGTTTTTTCTTTTAAATTGGCCCTCTGGTTGCTGTGGACAAATCATTACTTACCTGTTCCCTGCCACTCTGTTCCAGCTCCATTGCTCCTGGGCTCTCTTCACTGGGCTTCCGGTCACGGTCAGTATCGAAGCTGACAGAAGGGGATCAGAAGTCCAGTGAAGAGAGCCAATGACTGGTGGCGATGTGTCCCCAAGTGGCATGCGACCCAGCAGTGAGTACCTAATGAGAACCCAGCATAGCTCTCAGACCATACTTTTTACTTCAGTTTTGATTTCTGACATCTTTCCAATCCAGTTGCCAAAATAACTACCATAACAGCATGTAAACAGTAAGTGGAGGGGAATTCCCATCATTTTTATTCCTCTCTGAGCAAATTCAGACCTTCATCCAAACAATCAATTACCAAGCTATCCCTTTGATTCTGGAAACTGGCTAAGCGTGCCCGTACATGGTGCCGTTTGACCTTAGGATCCACATGTAGATGACTGCTAATGGACAGATTGCACTTGTACTTGCCACTTGAAATAATGGCAAATGTCTGGCAGTTAAGGCACGGATAATCGGCTCATGTGGAGGTTCTGAAGATCACCCGATGAAATGGCAAAATGCTTGTTCGTTGGGTGAAAGCAATGTTGATGCAGACACCTAAATCATCATTACTGGGATGCAGATTGTGCCGTGTAAACAGCAATCGGCTGTCCAGAATTAGTATGAGGAAAAACGATTGCAGTAGCCATCGCTCGCCCCCATACAGTGGAGGTGATTCCTCCATGTAAATGCAGCTTTTTACCCCCTTGAGTACGCAATTATCGTGAAGAACAGTTCCTGCCTGATATTTGCCTGCTCAGTCTGCATGTTTAAAGGCACCTAAATTATGGTTTCTGGGCTGCAGATCGTGCTGTCTAAACAGCGATCCGCTGCCCAGAAACAATGCAGCTGTATGAGGACTAGCGATCACAATAGCGACCCCTCATCTTCATACTGGTGGAGGAGATTGCGGCATGTAAATGCAGTGCTTCACCGACACAGAACGAGCAACTGACTGTCAGAAAGGAGTGCTTCCTTCCCGACAATCTGCTGCTCATTGGTAGCTTTAAATCCATGTTCAACTGGTTTACATGTTGTCTTTAGAATTATAATGACCCAGACTATAGGTGAGCGAAGCGAGCTTTGGATGCTACATCCAAAGTCGCTTCGTTCAAAACTTCGGATTAATACTATACGGAGATCTGTCTCTGTACAGTATTAAAGAGTATGGGCTCTGATGAGCCAAACTTAGTTATTTGCAAAGTCGCGTGTGACTTCGTTGAACAACTTCGTTAATTGATTTTTTACAGTGGAACATCCCTTTAAAATTTGTAACCGAACTCTGCTTCAGTTCCAACTGGTACCTAGGAACCGAAGCCGAGTTTGGTTTCAAGTTTTAAAGTGGTTTTCCACTTTAAAATAAATTACTGAAGTTATCCAATAGTGTTGAGCTTGAATATTCGAATAGCGAATATTAATTGCAAATATCGTAACTTTGCTAATTCGCGAATATTTCGAATATAGCGCTATATCGAATATTCGTCATTTTTTAATATCTGAAAACATGATTCCTCCCTGCTACTTTCTTGTGGGTCAATGAGTCATTGGCCCACAAGCAACTTAAAGGGGTTGTCCAGGTTCAGAGCTGAACCTGGACAGCCCTCCATTTTCACCCCGGCAGCCCCCCTGACATGAGCATCGGAGCAGTTCATGCTCCGATGCTCTCCTTTGCCCTGCGCTAAATCGCGCAGGGCAAAGGCATTTTTCTGAGTTCCGGTGACATACCAGGCTCTCTATGGGGCTGACAGGCAGCCCGGTGACGTCACCGGCACTGATGGGCGGGATTTGGCTCTGCCCTAGCCAGTAAAACGGCTAGGGCAGAGCTAAAGCCCGCCCCTCAAAGCCGGTGACGTCACCGAACACACTGCTGGGTGGAAGTTACCGCCCGGCAGTGTGTTATTGAAAACACAAGAGCCTGTGCCCTGCGCGATCTAGCGCAGGGCACGGGAGCGCATCAGAGCATGAGATGCTCCGATGCCAGGCTCAGGAGGGCTGCGGGGGTGAAAATAAGGGTATGTCCAGGGTTCAGCTCTGAACCCGGACAACCCCTTTAAGCAGGGGGGAAATCATGTTTTCATATGGAAAAGAATGACAAATATTCAAAAAAACAAATATACAGCAATATAGTGAATATATTGCTTATTTAGAATGTTCACTTTTTTTTTTTCCTATCTGTACAGTTGTTCGCATACTTCTCCCCGACAAGCGCCCCCGTTACCATGGGAACGTCTGTGGGTTAGAAAATACTATTGGATCTGTTTTCCCTGAGATCATGAAAATTCAGATCCGATGGTATATTGTAATCCATGGTGACGGGGACGCTTGTCGGGGAGCAGTATGCCAAAGTGGAATAACAGTACAGATTGGAAAAAAAATTATATATATTCTAAATAACGAATATATTCATAAAATACACATAGACTGCAATTAGCTAATATAGTGCTATAGTAATTTTTTTTTAATAGTGCACATTTTTTCCAAAACTGAAGTTCAGAAGAGACAAAAAAAAATTGACTACAAAAAAAGTTTATAACACTATATTAGCTAAATTGCAGTCTATCAGTGTATTTTACAAATATTCGCTGTATTGCTATAACTTTGTTTTTTAGAATATTCCTCATATTCTAAAACAAGAATTTATAGCAATATAGAGAATATTCATAAAATATACATATTAAACATAGCCAACCAATAGGAAAGTTGCCTTATACAGTTAAAAGAAAATCGCCATATGCGAATAATTTAATTGCATATTATTTGCAATAAATAGAATAATGACGAATATTCGATTTCGACGAATATAAGATGAATATTCAATTGAATATTTGTGAAATATCGCGAAATCGAATATGGCACCTCCCTGCTCGTCAATATTATTAAACAAATTCACGCGTGACTTTGCAAATGACTAACTTCGGCTCATCGGAGCCCAGACATTATAATACTGTACGGAGACAGATCTCCGTACAGTATTAATCCGAAGTTTTGAACGAATAGACTTGTCCAGGATTAGAAAAAACAGCCTGCTTTCTTCTACAGAAAGTTCCACGTGTTGTATTGCAGCTCAGCCACCTTCAAGTTCATGGAACTCAGCTGCAATACCAGACAGGACAAGTGTAGTGCTGTCTCCAGAAGAAAGCAGACATGTTCTTCTCACCAGATATGACTCAGTTTGTCATGCAGGTTGCCAAAGCTCATTAGAAAATGTCCCAATTCATCATAATATGTTCCAAAGCAGCCACCATTGTGTTATTGTCCCATGAATAAGGGCATCTGTTCAAACGCAGCTTTGGACACTGTAAACGCATAGGGGGAATTTATTATGTGTAGTGTTTTTTGTGTGAGTTTTGTCTTTGGTTTCTGCCAATGCACCTATTTTATGAAATGGCACACAGTAAAAATAAAATTAAATTAAATTAAAAATGTATTTGCCGCAAATGCAATGCGACACCATTACCTATCATTTAAAGTACACCTGGTGCTTGCCTGGCGTGTAGTTGTGACATTTTTGAGATTTTTATGTATGTTGCAGAAGATAAATGAGACTTACAAGTGAACTAATCTACAAATATAAAAGTGCCTCAGGAACCAAAATGTTTAGCAAAAAGTCATGTGAACAAGCACTGGCATACCAGATTTCATAAATGTCCCCCATTTTATTTACTATATATATATATATATATCTATTATATCTCTATCACGTCTATTAACCTCTCTAATCCACATATACATACACACAAAAAAAGCCTAGACTAAGGTGTTAGTCTTTCCTTAGTTTCCAATAGGCTTAGACAGAATGGCTTGTGAATATGCATTAGCCATTCAAGTGAAGCCTAATAAAAAGCCAGGGCACATTGTATGCTGTCAGAGAACACTAGCACTCACACACACACACATAGAGGGTAACAATGGCTGTCTACCCCTATTGTATTCTCCTGTTACTGCTCATATCTGGAGCAATCTGTTATTCAAGGAAAAGTTACCTTGGGCCAGATTCTGGTGCCCTACAAGAATATCTCAACAGGACTGAGAGAGAAGACAGTAAGGATGGTGGCTCACCACATCTGCCCATCTTCATGCTTAGCCTCTACCAAAGCTTTCATCGCCTGGAGTCCAGACATAACGTAGACCTGACATCATCGGTACTACATGGCTTTTCATCCAGTCTACAATCTGATATTATCAGGAGCCTCGCAGCTAAAAGTAAGCTTGACTTCTCAATTTACGTCTCCCTTTAAACTCTAGATTTCTTACGTTTCATGTTACGCTACGTAAGTAACGACACAGTTAGTAATTGTTTTAGCTACGTAATTTGAAGCCATGTCTGAACATTGTAATGTGTACATATTAGATGCTTTTACTGATGGTTTCAAAGTCTAAAAAAAAATGCTAATCATTTGATTGATACTTATGTTAACCCTGTCTTAGAAGCATATCGGTGAATGGAGATGTATCATGAGTTGGTGCCTTCTTTAAATATATTGTTTTTTTAAGCCAATTTACGGTAGATGTGTGTACATCTCTGTTCACAGCTCGTGACAGCTAAGCTGGAAATGTTCACGAGTAGATACCAACAAATTCTGACAGACTCCGTTGATTTAGAACATTTTCATTCCAGGTTCTGGTATTTTTCACAACAAAGATAGCACTTCAGATCGCACTATACGTCAAAATTACCAGAACCACAGCGGACTGGAAAAACTACAGATGTGAACATATTGTACATCTATAAAATGGCAAAGAACTTGCAATTTATGGAAAGAAGACAAAATATCTATTTTGTCTTCTTTCCATAAATTGCAAGTTCTCTGCCATTTTATAGATGCACAATATGTTCACATCTGTAGTTTTTCAAGCATGTTGGTGAAAATGTCCCGAAATCCATCTGCCATAAAAAGTAGTACAGAAGGTCACTACAACATTCTAATTGGCAAGCTTGACTCATTCCATTTTTTTTAAACTTTAAAACTCCTTTCCTCCTGACATCACATTCTAAGTGAATGACAATCCACAGCAATGATGATTGTCTTAGGACCCATTCACATGACAGTATTTATCTATCCGCATCCGTTCTGCATTTTTGAGGATCAGATGCAGACCCATTCACTTATGTTGGACTGCAAAATCCAAGGATAGCACAGTCAGTTCTGTGTGTCCTCGTGAGGGCTCATGCACACAAACGTATTTATTTCCATGTCCGTTAGATTTTTTTTTTTGTAAATTCCTGGAAAAAATAACTTTCTTTTCAATGTCCATAAGAAAAATGTGATGAGTCCATTATTTTACTAAAGATTGAGGATTGTGTGCTGGTTATTATGATAGTCATTATCAGTTTACATGTCAGTGTTTATTCATCTATATTTTTGACTAGTAATCGTTATATGATATATATGGTTTTCCAATTTGTCTGTGATTTTTGGATAGGTTATGCAGAAAATTTGAAATAATCAAGTTAGCCACCCTGCCAAAACCATATCCTTCAGTTATGCTTTAAAGTACCTTAAATTGCTTATCTCGACCAACAATTAGGACCTGGAAAAAATGTGTTCATTAGAAGTTTGAAGGTGTCTGATAAAGTCTCGGGTGATAGTGGCCACAATGGCAATGTGTGATAACAGATGTGTGGTACTGCTACTGGGTTTGGATGTAATAATACATATGACCTTAGGCTCTTCAATGTTTGCTTAGGAATACAACTCATTACAATGCTCTGAGCATTATGCTGTAGACTATATATTTTGTTGTACCTCATCTACTTTTGGAATGCACAGAGTAGAAGTTGCTTACAAAAAAAATCCACAGGTTGTCGATATTCCTCTTTTTACTTTGATGTTTTTGGAGACTGATCTAGTATAAATCTCTAAACCAGACACACTTCAGTGAAGTCCTAACACACAACACTAATACACATCCTATTCTTGGACAAGTCTGAATAATGTCTCATCAGAAGACTACTGCTAACCTTCAGCCCATCAGGAGTCCGCACCAGTATTGTTCTCCTACAGACTTAAGAGCAGTCAATTGAGGCGTGGTTCAGACAATCCTATTGAAAACCCACAAGACCTGCACTAGTGCAATCCACATCTGAGTGCATTAAGTTCAGCAAGGACATGATTGGATTACTTCAGTGCACTGCCTTTGTTCTAAGGCACCCTTAATTAATAGTTTTGCATTTTCTTCATTTTTAAACTCCAAGGAGAAGATTTTCATTTTAAACAACCATTTTTCAAATCTGCTTACTGAACATACAATGCTTGGAGTGGACCTGGTAGTGGTGTACGGTATTCAGTCATAGATACAATTACAATTATAGATGGTACTTATGTACATATTTATAATCTATATGTACATAACTAATTTAGTCTTTGGTGATTGGTGATATGAATGTTTTTTACAGCCTAATATTCTTAATTGTCTCAAGTGCACAATATCCCTGCAGTCCTCACTTGTGGTCAAGGGCATAGAAATCATTGAGTGAAGCTTATATTACGCCTGCAGATCTTCAAGGTGATTGTCGAGAAGGGATCGTTACTTCCCGGTAATTGCCTGCTGCAGCAATCTCCTCCTCAGTATGGGGAGGAGCAATCTCTTATGCCATCGCTCGTCCCCATACTGAATCACTGTTTACCGGCAGCAAACAAGGATTTTTAAACCTTCTTAAAGATTCCAATTACCCGATAAACGAGCGTTTGCTAGTTCATCGGGTAATCAGCAGTATTACACTGCCAGATCATCGCTAACAAGCGTTCATACGAATGCTTGTCAGCGATGACCTGCACAGTTATCTGAATGTGTGATATAAGCTTAAGATAATGCCATGGAAAGAGGCGCCCCAGAGCTGGTTGAATTTATCCCGTTTGTTACTGGAGGCCTAGATCTTGTGTAGAACTCCTGTAACAAGGAACTGCCTTGCTAGCCCAAGAGTCATTGAAAAGGTGTGGAGGGAGAAAATCAAAATCAAACCATAGCAACATAATAGGAGTCCATTTTGATCTTGGGTGCTGCATAGACAGTAAACTGATTATATGCCACCATGAAGGAAGGCTGTAAAACAGTAAATAAAAGTAGCATAAGTACACAATAATGTGGAGCAATGTGGCACATCTAGGTTTAGATGAATCAACTTCACCTAGCCTGAAAGGGGCTGTGCCTTAAGTGAAAGGGCAGGATTTGTGAGAAAGGGGCATGCCCTGGCATTTGGGGCAGTCCCAAAATTTCCTCACAATTTTGGTGTAAAATTCTGACTCAAACTAAGTCAATCAATAGGTGGAATAAAGTTTGACAAAAGTCCCTACCCATGTACCAAATATGTGTGATAAATCTGGTGCATGTCTTAACAGTCTAAGTTTACGCCTAGTAAATCTGCCCTCTTGTGTGTAATAATAAACAGTAAAGGCAATAATATATATATATATATATATATATATATAAAATGTTACAGTAGCTAAACTGCATAGAAAGCATTTACAGTAAGCTTCTACATGTACTGTGTTTTCTGAAAGGATTAGTAAGGTGACAACCACTTTGTATGTTGTCTAAAACTTGTTTGCCTTTCTTACAATTGCAAAAAAGGAAGTGTGAAAACAAACCCTACAAGCATAAATTTACACATGGTCTAAATCAAATTAACAAAATCTAATCCCTCAACCACTAATACAAATGCGGTACGCATAGGATGACGAAATGCAACAGGAGGCTAGTAGTAATAGGGATAGGCCCAAAGCATATTTATGTAAATGCCCTTCCACATAGATCATGTTAAACCATAATACATTAAAGGGGTTGGCCACTTTATTTCAACTTTAAACAAGAGATTCTTGCAGTGGATGATATGGTTCTCACTCATTCATCTATATTCCAAAGTCAGGACTGTTTTTAGGCACAATATTGATAACAGGCTTTTGCTTACTTGCAATAGGGCTTGATAATGCTATGCTATGTATGGGAGACAAAAGACTAACACATAGCCATTAGTTGTTACGCTTGTCACTGGACCATATTGGACATTATTATTATTTCTAGTAGTGGTAATAGTAGTAGTAGTAATTTGTGGTACTTACATTAATTACATGCTATAACACATTTCTATTGCAAGGTATAATGTAAAGGGGGTCCCCCAAATGAATAATTATTTTTATTAAATAGGACATTTATCACCGATCTACTACTGGGACCTTCACCATTCACAAAACAGAGGGTCTGAGCCCTCCATGCCTTCTCAAATATGTGTGCTGCCATTGCATTCAGAGCTTATGGGACTGATGGGTATAACTTAGTGCTGTACTTATCTATGTATATCTATGTCTGTCAGTCTCATAGACTTTGAATAGATCTGCAACCTGTATGTGTGACTATTGCTCTATTCAAACTTGTCTTCCCTGCAGTACTGTAGTGAGGAGGAATGAAAGTATGGGAAGAACATGGGGGAACCCAGCAGTGAATGGCTGATCAATGTCCTATTTAAAACATTTTTGTGGATAGGTGATAAATGTTCGTTGTAGGACAAACTCTTTAAGGATTATATTCAAATGGTACTTAAAAGGGTAACTGTCATGTTTTCACCAAAAAAATCCATTTTAGTATATGTTACTGCTGCAGCAGAATTATGCATAAAGCAATCTTTAGTTTCACATACTACTGTTTTCCTTGAATGTTTTCCTTTGTTACGGCTGTTTAAACTTTTACAATATGAGAACCTTCTCAAGATGGCTCCTCTGCCAGTTCTCTGAGGCCCAAACTACTTTCCCTCACTTCCCATACACACTTGCTGTAGCGAGCAGCTTCCTGCCAGCCAATCAGATTGGATTACTGAGAGACACACCTCCTCACTCTGAAGCCTAATGCAGACATACAGTGTAAAGGACCGCCGCTCTATCTTCTGTTTATACTAAAAGGAAGACAGATAAGCCCTAGCAACAGTCTTTTTAAAGGACAGAGGACAAATTAATGAAAGCTACCATTATAAGGTAATTGCAGATCTTTAGACAATCATTGACAGACTAACTCATGCCTAGCTCTAATAAACTAGCAAATATGACAGTTACCCTTTAAAAGGGTTTCCTGAGATTTTCATACTGGTGAAACCCAGCCACCCCCACGATCAGCGCCACTGCCTTCTCGTAGCTTGCCAAGCACAGCACCGTACATAGTATAGTATTAACTTCTATGGGGCTGAGCTGCGCCTAGGCCACCTGACTGATGACTCTGTTATCACTGGCCTAGGAAAAGCTGAAAGAAGGACGCAGTGCTCACCAGAGTGTCGATGCCGTCTCTAAAAGCTGATCGGCAGAAAACCCCTTTTAAAGAATTAGAATGAACAGTTTTACATTTACATTTTAAACAATTTGTTACTATACTGATTTGTTATCCAAATACTTTTTGTTCCCTTTTTACATTCAATTTACAATTTCTATGTTCTTTCATTTAGGCATTAAGACAATGGGAGAAAGATGTATTCTAGTGTTCGACTTTTCATCTCTCAGCCACGATGAGGAGCTTCAGTTTGCAGAAGTCCGAATTAGAAAATCTGCAGTAGAAAAACCTTTTGGAGATGGGTCTCAAGTGATAATGAATGTTTTTCATCAAAATTCAGCATGTCAAAAGCCCACTAAGCTATGCAAAAACACTATATATTTGGGCAAGTTCAAAAGTGCACTTCGGTCCAAAGCTTCAGAAAGTTGGATAGTGGTAGATGCTACAGAAATTGTATCAAAATGGTTTGACATTTCTAATAAATCTGGCATTCAATCTGAAAAACGTAAAGAACGGTTTCCATGGCCAGCCAGTGCCAAAAACAGATACAAAGAGCACACATCTGAAGATCAACTGGTACTTATGTTTGTATATTCCAATGCATCCAAGAAGGAGAGGTCTTTGGTGTCTGCTAGTCTTCTACTAGATGCCGCACAGTCAAAATACCTTACTACAATACCTGCCATAAAAAACATTACGGTATCCAGAAGACGTAGAAGAAGCCATATTATTAGAGATCGGATGATAGGCATGAAACAAGTTCCAACTGCTGACAATCCAGGCAATCTTTGTAGAAGAGTAGATTTAATTGTAGATTTCAAGATGATTGGTTGGGATACATGGATCATTCATCCCAAAAAGTTCAATGCCTATCGATGTGAAGGCACCTGCCCAAGTCCAGTGAATGAGAGTGTCAAGCCAAATAATCATTCATACCTACAGGTAATGAGTCCTTATCTATCTATCTATCTATCTATAAAGCTATATAAATATATCCATTTTCTATCTATTTTTACAAATAACCTCAGGTTGCATTATTTGCAGAAGAAAATGGTCAAATTGCTTTGCTACAAAGCTAGCCATACATCACGGAGCTTAGACCTGTCTTTATTGGTTTTGATCCTTGAAGGTTGTCGTTTTGGGTGACAATGCAAATACATAATCAATCTGTTTAACATGAATGAATTTTGAAATACAGCCCTCAAAAACAACAAAAAAAATTCCATTCCATGCCTTCAATTGGCATCTATTAAACTCATTTGTGCCATAAAAATGGCAACAATAGGTGGCAGAAAATGGTCTAAATTATCTTTTTCAGACATCTAAAATCTCTAGGGTCTGGCTAGCTTTTTGAGTTTGTGAGTTCAAGAGATTCAAATCAGACGAGTGTTTGTTGATACAGGGAATTGTCGGGAAATTGCTCTTCTACCCAGTCATCGTTCCATCTAATAGGTCCTTATTGAAAGAGAATTTGCCTAAGCAGCAAGATATCCAGTGGTTATCATATTCCAGTATCCAGTAGTTATCATCCTGTTGGATTAAGTAGCCATCTGACCAAACAGGACATGAACTCTAATCATGTTGGTCTTTCCAGACTATCATATACAGCTTAATATAGATATAGTGCATTAAAGGTGTCCATAAACATTACACTATGGTTGGCTAAACCCAACAGTTTTGACAGGACCAGATGACCATCTAATTTGTATTCAATGTTCGGCCAGTGTTCGCTCGCTTTATGTCATGGGGAAAAATACTATCAGGCATGTTGTCCAAGCACTATTTGGCACTTGAGTCTTGAGGTTCCTTACCATTAGAATTTGCGTTGATTCTGTTTGCCAAAATGTGATTGTGCAAAGTTCATTCTCTTAATCAAGATGCATTCATCTATGAATCTCAGTAGTAAGAAGAAATAAATACGGTACTGCTGTTTGAGCTTTGTCAAATGTAAAATTTTGGAATTTGTCTAACTTTAAGCATAAGAAAGCATTTCAGCAAAGTAACTTTCATTTTGAACTTATCTGTAGAGTTTGACCTTCTTCAAACTTGTCGCATCCTTGGCCACTTGCTGTGAGGAAAAGTGAGATAATCTCACATTCTTACTCCTCAAGACAATCAGCAGGAAGTCCTGTGCAATTAGCATATGGCAAGCTACTTGTTTAAATTAAACAGATTAGTGGCTACTGCAAAGTTCACAGATGCTACCAGAATTGTAAATACTTATCTAAAGAGTTAAATAAAATTACTCAATTAAGTGTGGGTTCACATTGCGCTTTAGTCTACTTTCACACTCGCGTTTTGGCTTTCTGTTTGTGAGATCCGTTCAGGGCTCTCACAAGCAGTCGAAAACGGATCACTTTGCATTCTAATGCATTCTGAAAGGAAAAGGATCTGTTCAGAATACACCAGTTTGCATCAGTTCAGTCTCCATTCCCCTTTGGAGGATGAAACTGAGCCAAACGGATCCGTCCTGACACACAATGTAAGTCAATGGGGACAGATCCGTTTTCATTGACACGATCTGGCACAATAGAAAACGGATCCGTCCATCATTGACTGTCAATAGTGTTCAAGACGGATCCTTCTTGGCTATGTTAAAGATAATACAAACTGATCCATTCTGAACGAATGCAGATGGTTGTATTATGTGAACGGATCCGTCATGGACAAAACACACAAAACGCTAGTGTGAAAGTAGCCTTAGTTGACTTTCTGAATAGCGTGGAAGACTGCGCAATTCTTTTAGGCAAAAAAGCTGGACACAAATGGAAAGCAGGTCAAACGGGGTCCAAAGGGCAATGCATAGAACTCAGACCCATTAAAGTGTATTTATTAGTTGCGTTTGATGTTTAAATGTTGCTTTCAGGTATTCAAATATATACCCTCGATGCAAAGCCAGCCTTAGAATAATTGCCACAAAGAGTAACGCTACTTTTCAGCAAGCATATATGTATTCCTAATGGGAAGAGCGGAATCAGCCACTCATAGACACTTCTGGGGGCAGTTTATCTCCATTAATTGGCCTGGGCAAGGACAGTGGGTGGCAAATGATGGCCCAGATCACTAATGTGCTCTTAACACACTATGCTGTCCAAGAGAATTCACAGAAGGACACCTAAAAAGTACAAATGAAACATGTCACTGTGTAAAGCTATTTCATCTTAAATATTTTTTATCAAAAAAATTCTCTAAAATATTAATTTGATGAATTCATGTATATCTCTTTGCTTCTATTGCAGAGCTTGTTAAACTTCTATAACAGTAGAAAAGCCCCAGAGGTGTGCTGCGTTCCCACCAAGATGAGCTCCCTCAGCATGGCGTACTATGACCATATGGATATTGCTTTCCAAGTCCATGAAGCCATGATAGTAGAAGAATGTGGATGCCAGTAAAGTTTAAAAAAAAAAAAACAAACACAATTATTCACTAATTTCTTCATACGCACAACTGACCTAACAGTTCCTCAATGTAAAAACTATGGATATATTGCCATCACAGACTAAGATAGATCTTGTGGATATTCTGTAAGTAAGCATCCTAATAATGAGATAATTACGAGAAGATAACTGAATAGACTATGTGGACTGAGCAGTTGTGGTTTCCAAATCGCTTTTTAGCAATGTAATTATGTATAAATGTATATTGATATAGATATTTATATAAATATTTTGTAATTTATTTTTTCAAAGTAGCTTTTTATAAAGTGATAAAGTGATATTTAAAATAAAAAAGTATGCCAGATATGTGACTCCTCCATGGTCCTGCTTGTTCTTTACTCCAAGAACTGGAAACTACATTTGAGCAGCAAATCAGCCGTTTTGTACCTATTTCTTCCCGTAACAATTTCTAACATAAGCAACCAACATGAAAGAACTCTCTAGGGTAGAAGTAATCTAAGGTTGATCTCTTCTATGCTACCTTAATTAGCTACCTTATTCAGTCTTGGACATTCAGTTGGGTTGAGCAACAAAGAGCCACATAAAAAAAGGGGGTTTGTGAGCAGTATAAAAATTTACCATAAATTGGCCCCTGTAAATTTTAAAAAATCTTGTTTATTCTAGGGTCCTTCCTTTGTGTATTAATATCTCTCATACAACCTGAAAATCTTTTTTAGGTGGACAACAAGACGGCAGAAAGTATATCAATGACTACTATATTCTGCATTTCATCACATCGTAACTATAATTTAGCTGTGACATTTCACAGAGTCCTTAGTGCAGGCCCGGAACCAGAGTTTAAAAACATAACTCAGTATGCAATGATGAATGCTCTGGTTCCCCTTAGCTAAACCCATTATGTAATACAGAATAGAAACAGAGTCATCTCATTAGAAGTCACAATGAAATGAGAAAATCATGCACAAGACAGAAGACAGATGCATGCAATTCTAGGACACAAACTAGACTAGGAACAGATTTAGTTGTAGTGTTTAAGACTGAAGGTACTCAAACACATTTGTCTCAAGTTGATCAAATCTGATGATTTCAAACAATCGTTTATTGGGTAAAAATTAACAACGAATGATCATTTTAGCCAACTGATGACAATCATCATCTTAAAAGAAGTCAGCCGTGTTTAAAATGTTTAGCTGTTAGACAAAAGATTCATTCAAACAAAGATTTTTCATGGATGAAATGTTCCCAGAGAGATCGTTCGCCCTTTACCCAATATCAATCAACATGTATCGCCAGTTGAAAGGCCATTAATGGCCAGTATGGACTCAAATGTGTATGACCGTCTGCTATCTCTCCTGACTCACCAATACTAGAGATGAGCGAACCTGTCAAGATTTGGCTCGGTTCCGTTTCGCCAAGTTTTTCAGCAGTAGCATTATGGCAATAGCGGCCAGTGGAGTCAGGATAGCAGGCAGACAGCAACAAAAGCAAGGTGGGGCATCTTCAGCAAGGCCAGATCTATTTATTGGCTTCAGCCGGAGTGTAAAAATCCTCCTGGATCCAGGCTTGGTTCATTTTGGCAAAGTGATGTTTTGGACACTGGTGGAGGACAACTTGGTCTGTTTGGGTGTCACCAAGCCCCCTGTGGTGCTGAAAACCCTCTCTGAGATGACACTGGAGGCTGGGCAAGAAAGAAGTAAAAGAGAGCTGTGCCAGTTTGGGCCACTTTCCAGTCTGCCTGCTCAGAAACCCATGGGGGTTAGGAACAGGGTATGCTCCAGAGACAGACCAGAGTGTAGCTACTGGGGGAAGCCAAGTGTTACTGGTGAAACGACTTCGGGAGGAGGCGACTGAGGGTTCCACACGCATTCTTGGGTAGTTATTTGCTTATCCTTTTCACACATAGGTCTGTTTATGCCTTACTTTTGGATTTCTATGTCTGATGGCTTATATTGCCTTACTGGCTTGCTTGTTTGTGGCTTCTCTCTGCAATATATATACCCTTGTGTGTTGACCCCTCAGCCTCCTCTATGGTGTTTTTTTCCCTCACTGAAGGTTCCCCCCTTCCTTGCTGCAGTTTTTTACAAAGTATATTTTTATACATGTTAAATTAATGTATGTTAAATAAAGACTCTTCCATGTTTATATATACATGCGTTTGGTGCTAATTTTTGGTGTGTTTAGTACATTAAATTGTTTGGGCTGCTCTCAGCACTATATATTCATTATAACCCGGTGATCAAATCTAGTGGGTATCAGAGTGTAGCTAGGCCTGAACCTGGATGTTGAGGCAAAGGCTTTTGGCTTGCTAACTGGCGTCAGCCTGGCACGGCATGTGGGAAAACTGCTCCATCATGTTAAGGAGACTAATATGATTTCTGCTACTGCTGTGGCTTCTGTTGCTTGTTTTCAGACACGTTCTGTTGCTTTCAGACACGTCATCGGTAGACGTCTGCTCGCCGAAAGCTGCGGCAAACTGTGTACACAGTATTTCCTTGTAATGACGTAATTTGTCCTCCCTTTCTGCAGGCGGAAAACATTCCACCATTTTGCTTTGATAGCAATGGTCTAAAAGCATGGCTATCCAGTAATCATGAGACTGATTGATGTCAATGACATAAGCAAGCAAGTCTACAGGTCGCCATTCCAGCCATCGTGCCCGAGGAGCCAGTTCTGTCCAACTCAGCCCCCAACTGAGACGACTGGATGTTGTGGCCGGTGTCACCGATTTCATCCGCTTCCTGCTGCAACTCTGACGTCTGTTCCTCCTCCAGTAGCAGCACCTCATCCCTATCATCCTTCACTCCCATGGGAGTATCTTATTATGGGTCCCCAACAGCTATAGGACGGACAGCAAGATGCGTTAGCTGTTTTTCTTCTTCCTCCATTACCACCTGTTGCATGAGCATCAGCATCTCCTTAAAGATACATATGAGGGGGATTAGGGACAACTGTAGCAAGAACGGCTTGAGCTGCCTGACCTGAAAACAACACATGCTCCATGCTGAGGCTGTCTGGTGCATGATAAAATTTTCTAGCATAAAATACCAATAAACAAAGCAAAGACCCAACCTAAGGGTCCAAACTTATACAGCACAATTAAATCATAGGTGCCAAATATCAATACCTCCTTAATGGGAAAACCCCCAGGCACTCAACATATGAAAAATTACACAAAAGTATATCCAAAAATATATCTTTATTAAAGTTGATAAAAACAATTAAATACACAGGTAAGTCAATTGGCAGAGACAAACACAAGCACAAGGAGAGTGCCAAAGCATGCTGGGAAATCCAATATTTCTAACATTAATACATCTAATACTGAATTGTAGTCAAGGTTGGGTAAGGTGGAAACAAAGTAATATGTAGATACAAGGTCAAACCATATGGCTTACCCTTCCAAACAACAAGACATAATCCAAAACATATTAAAAATACAGACATGGCTGGTGGCACCTTCAGGAGACTCAGACATGTAATTTGCGTCAGCCCCCTGAGGAAGCTGACACGAAACACATGTCGGGGTCTCCACCTTACCCAACCTTGACTACAATTCTGTATTGTTATAAATATTGGAATTGACTTACCTGGTTATTTAATTGTTTTTATCAACTTTAATAAACATATATTTTTGAATATACTTTTGTGTAATTTTTCATATGTTAAGTGCCTGAAACGCTCTAGCATGTACAACTTAATTCCAGTGGTTAAGCAGTGGCTTGACTTGAAACAGGTGATAGGAAGGAGGGGGAGTGGGAGCAAAACTGTGCCCCGCTGCTATTGGGGATAGGAGCGTGTCCATGGAAGAGGAGGTGGACAAGGAGTTTAAATGCCTGCTGTGGGAGCCATCCCAATACAATTTTGGGGAAGGGGGGCTGAAAGGCTCCTGGCCATGTTGCTGGGGTGCTGCCTCTCCACTACTGCAAAAAAATTACCATGAAAAAACATTGGGCCGTGAAAGACATGTACCGTCCCTGCCCGTAACAGCTGCTCCAGGTGTCCATCATGGAATGCAGCTTGCCACACAGCGAGCGGCCTGCATTGTCTGCCACATGACAGTACAAAGCACTATTACAATAGCATGGCAGCGACTGCACCACTAGCAACGTGGCCAGGTGGAGGTTTAGCTTGTAGACAAACTTTAATTGCAGGTGGAGAAGGGTTTTTTCATGGCCAAAGATTCTGTTATAGATGTCTCATGACATAGCGGAGGACAAGGAGGAGTCTTAGCAGAAGAACAAGAAGTTCATGATGATGGCAGAGATACTGTATTGCTTAGGGATGTGGGTTGGTTGCCACAAAGAGGACCGGAAAAAGGACAGACTAATCTGTTCTAATTGGGAATGCTGGGCAGTTTTATTTTACCAAAGGATTTGGTAATGTCCCCTCACATGTGCTGCAATAGACCTCTGGTACCTATAATTTTGTTTCAATGGCCACGGCTTATTTGAATCCTGCACATCTTGCACACGGCTGTGGTTTTATTTGCCGTGGAGAAAGAACATCATACAGGAGTTGCTAGCACAGAGCAAGTGACAGTTGAGCTTGGCTTAGCTCTAGCACGTGTTGGACCTAATCCATCCACAGTGTCAGCCACATCACCAGATCCCACCAGATGTCAGCCATATCACCAGAAAGCAGACAAGGCCCTGGCTTTTCTGTGGGAGGTACGTCGCCTCTGCTCTTATTGCTGCCGCTGTCAACCACCACCCTCCTTCTCTAATGTTGCCTCCTCCTCAGCACCTCGATCTGGCTCCCAGGTCCTGTTTAGCACACACTCGTCATTGGAGTCCTCACCCTTCCAGCCTCTTTAATCAGACTGTGAGATATCATGGTGGACTCCTTGGACCCCTCCCCCTGCTCTGCATTTGCCCCGATTGCCACTGTTGCTGCCCCCCAACTCTAATGTGTGGCTATGGGTGCCACTATTACCACCACCATCACCAAAGCTATGAATGAGGTTACCAGCTTCCTCCTGAACCTCCTCCTTAGGGTAGCCCAAATGGTGACTGCTAACATGTGTAGTTATCATGGAGACTCTTTTGACTGTCTGCCGTGGTGGGGTTTTCTTGCCACATCTTAGGGAAAATGAAGGTGCCCTACTAGGAAGAGGCAGTGAAGATTGAGGTGACTCCACTGAAAGCCTTCTCTGGGCATGCAAGGAGGAGGAGCAGGAGGAACGCTGTAACCCCTTGCTCCACAACACTGTGTCAAACTCCAGTCACTTTCACATAATCGTGCTGCACCTTAGAGGAGGACTGAGTCATGCAGTCCACTATATCATCTTCCTCCTGCTCAAGGATAATGTTGCACCTTTCTGAAGCAAGGGACAACTGCGGCCTACTACTGCTATTACTTCTGGCCGGATAGCTGGTGCTGCTACAACCCACATTCTGGCCCTGGGTCTTTAGTTTGGAACCATTCCATATCCCTGGCATTTTTGGGCCTAAATGTCACACAAAGTATGGAATGGTTTGCAAATCTGTTTTCTGGAAATTAAAGACAGGGAGGAGCAATGCGACGTACTACTGTTTCCACAAACACTGAAGACTTTAGAAATACTGTAGTATCAGTCCCACTAACAGATTTGTGCCCAATGTTTTCTCGTTAAAATATGCAGATTCAGAAAAAAAAAAATCTTTAGTATGAAACACAAGTTGATAAACTACTATGCAATTATTTCCCTCCACCACACCAACACTTAAAGGGCCTAGATATGAAACAATACAGATTTTGGCCTAGTATGTCACATTATCATACACAGACTTAGCTACCCTGCATATCATAAGGCTACTTTCACACTGGCGCTTTGGCTTTCCGTTTGTGAGATCCGTTCAGGGCTCTCACAAGCGGTCCGAAACGGATCAGTTTTGCACTATGCATTCCGGATCCGTCTTGGCTATGTTAAAGTTAATATGAACAGATGCATGCAGTTGTATTATCTGAACGGATCCATCTGTGCAGATCCATGACGGATCCGCACCAAACGTGAGTGTGAAAGTAGCCTTAGACACGTATATGGTGGTTTTGAAAACTTGAATCAAAAAAAATTTGATTTCAAATTTTGTGGAGATGAAACAACACCATTTTTTGCCTATTATTCCACATTATTACTCACAGATAATTTTGTCTACTACCCTGCGTACTGTAAGACACGTAGATGCTGGTTTTAAAAAATTCAACCCAAAATAAATTAAAAGGGTTATCCAAGTCCTGAGGATAGGTCATCAATAAATATAATTTGGACAATCCCTTTAAATTTGAACTGTGTTGAGATTTAAAAAAAAAATGGATTTATGCTTAACATTATCACAGATATTTTTGTCTGCTACCCTGTATGTTTGAAGACACATATATGCTGGTTTTCAAAAATTCAACCCAAAATAAATTTAAATTTGAGCTGTGTGGAGATGGAAAACCCGGATTTATGCCTCACATTTTCACTCACAGATATTTTTGTCCGCTACCCTGTGTATTAGACGACATGTGTATGCTTGTTTTCAAATGGTTTTCCATGGTAACGACCACCCTTCAATCCATCAGTGGTGGTCATGCTTGCAGACTATAGGAAAAAGTACTAGCCTCTCTGGTGGCCAGACAATGGGACCGCACATAAGCTGGTCGTTTATCCTATAGTGTGCAAGCATGGCCACCATTGCTGGATTGCAAGGTGGTCGTAACCATGGAAACGAGCAGTGAATAATGTGATGGAAAAATGAATCCAGCCAGCAAAGAAAGCAATATGGACAATCACAATACATTAGTAAGTGCTTTGTATTAACTTTCTCTACATAATAAATAATATTTGGTGAAGTGAGACAACCCCTTTTACTATGTGGAGATGCCCTGACACAGAGTTCGGACTAGTATTTGAGATTTCAAATGCTACATCTATCATCTGGATGGTAAAACACGTGTTGTATGGTTTTGCATTCATTAACCCACCCCCACCCCCCCCCACCACCACCACAAAAAAAATTAAGGAAAGAAATGTTCTTGCATGTAGCCGCTTTTGAGGTTTGCAGCAGCTGCAGTTGTGATGAACTGGTTCACCCATCTCTACCCCATTAACATACACGCTCAGACCTCCAGTATGTGCTTCCAATGTAAATAGAGGAGAAAGCCACTGCCAGATACCTCTGGTGGCATCTTTTCTCCCAGAAAAACAAAGAGATCAAGTGTTGCAATTCAGCACAACTGATCATTCTTTTCCCCTACATCATCAGTCTGGGGAGAGTGGGGCGCTTCCCAAATATATTAGATTGTTAGCCAATCCCACTGAAAATGGCTGGCCAACTTTAGTCTCACATGTATGTGGGCCTTTAGACTAGAGAACCTAAAGAGGTGCCAATTTATCACAATGGCTCATGTTGATTGATAAACTTGGTGCATCTACGTGTCACGACCCTTGGTCATGGTCGTGACTCCTTGGGAGCCGCATGCAGTTATCCGCGGTCTGGTGTTGTCGCAACCGCAGCTGGGGGCACTTAGTGGTTTGCCTCAGGTGCGGTTGCCGCGAATAACAGGCATGCGTGCGGTTACCCTTGGCAACGTGTTTTGGTGTGCACGTCCTTCGTCTGTGTTTGTGTGCACTTCCTTGTTTGTTTGTTGTGCACGAGGTGATGTTTAGTATGCACCTGGACTCCTCCCTTCACCTGCGGTTGTCCGCGGCAACGTCTGGTGATGTTTGCATGCTGTGGAAGTGTCTCGGCCTGTTGCCTGTTCTGGAGGACACGGTTGCCACGCATGCCGTTGCCGTCGGAGACAGGTGAGTGAGGTTGTGTGCTTTCCCCTTTATGTGAGTTTCCCTTCTGTGGTGCTTGAAGGGTTAATTTCCTTCCCAGTGTGTGTGATGTCACTGGGTGTGGTTGACTGGTGGGTGTGGCCTTTTGGCCTTTTGGCCTATATAGCCTGAGTCTCTTGCAGGCTTCAGTAGGTTGCTCTCAGCCATGCTGGCTGGAGCAGCCTCCTGTCTCCTCCATCTGCCTGGTGAGGACCATCCTTCTGGTCATAAAACCTTTGTTAGTAAATTCTATGTTTCACGGTGTTATCTAGGTGTGTGTGGGGTTTTGTGTTATTGCAGCTTATGGTCCAGGGTTCCTGTGTGATGTCTGGTGTGTGCTGTGTCCGTTGTTGTCTTGTACTTACAGCACCTGCACATGGGTTCCTGGTTGTGTTGTCTGTGGCAGGTGAGTGATGAGTTGGTTCCATTTGACTGCCACTGCCATAGCTGTTTTTGTATCCCCTGTGCTGCTTGGCCGTTGAGACTCCTGCTCCTCCGTGCCTAGGAGGAGCAGGTCGTCTTACTCTGTCCCCTAGTTCAGGGTCGACTTGAGGGCTTGTAGGGACTTTTAGGTTCCGGCGTATGAGCCCTCCTACCACCAAGGTCGGCTCATACTGACAGGAGACAGGGTCAGCGTTAGGGATGCAATAGGAGGTGACCTGCTCCCTAACGCTGTGGTCCCGGCCAAGGGGTAACCCTACTATCTCCTGGCACCGCACGGCTGGGGGTTTCCCCCACCGCCAGCCGTGACACTACGTTGTGGCTATGAGATGGTAGTATGTCATGTGGCCGAAGGCCATGCAGCAAGGCTGGGGCGTTTTACTTAAAGGGAACCTGTCACCTCCCAAAACCATCCCAAGCCGCCAGCAGTACCTGTGTGTAGCCCGCAGTGTGTTTCTGATGATACCTTTCTTCCTGAAGGCAGATGCAGCAAAAGTACTGAAAACGTTATTTTATCCACTGCCTGGTGTGCTTCTCCACACATGCTTGAAGTCAAGGAGGCAGCGGCCTCCTTGCTTCAAGTCACGGTAACCGCGCCCCTTCACTGTGACTGACAGCCGGCAGTTTGGCTGGCTTTGCCGAACTCTCTGCATAAGCGCTGTCAGTCACAGCTGCCTCCTTGACTTCAAGCATGTGTGGAGAAGCGCACCGGGCAGGGGATAAAACAACGTTTTCAGTACTTTTGCCGCATTTGCCTTCAGGAAGAAAGGTATCATCAGAAACACACTGCTGGCTACACGCAGGTACTGCTGGCGGCTTGGGATGGTTTTGGGAGGTGACAGGTTCCCTTTAAAATTGCTGAGGTCAGCAAGTACAGGTGAAAAACATGGTATCTGCAGCCACAGCATGAAAACTTTTTTCTCCACACGCCGCACGCACCAGTCTGCTCTCAGTTTCCATATCGGGCACTTTGAGTCTGTAGCAGAACAATGTGGTAACGCAGCCTGATGCGCCATGTGCTGATTCCTCCAAACCAAAGGGCAGCAGGACTGGCGGGGTTTAGCATCAGCTGTCTCATTCTCCTTTTGTATGGGGGGAAGGCATGGGTACCGCCGCTTGCACCATCCATACATGATCAGCGCCGCACACACGCTGGGCTCTGGCCATCGGCAGCACCTAGCCGTCCTCTGCCCGTCTAAGCACAGAAGCCAGTGAGGAGCCAGCTTGCTTTGGCCCGTGTTCCGAAGTGTCCACGGCTCTGCCACCGGGATTAGTTTCCCTCCCCTGGGTGATGACTCAGTCACGGTCCCCGGCTGCTGTTGGGGTGCTCGTCGGCTGCCTCCAGTGCATAGCCTGGATCATCGATTGCAGGTCAGGCTGCTGAATAAGCCTTTAGCTGCGATGCTTGGCTACACACGGGGGGTAGTGTCACACAGCCCAGGCCAGACATCACCAGAAAGTGGCTGACAGGCACTGGGGAGCACTGACACGGTCATCCAGCAGAGCCGAGTTTGTAGTCTGTTCTGAAGCCATCATGTGTTCTTGAGTTACATAGAACTGCAGGTAAACTTACACCGCAAAACAAATGCAGCTCTGCTTCATGTTTGAAGCAGGCACCCGGGGCGAACCCTTTGTTTGGCACCCCCCCCCCCCCAAGAAAGTTAAGAAAACATGCACAAACTTTTTTCAATGTTTTCAATAATATTTATTACAAATTACACCCCCTCCCTTAATAACACCCCCCTTAATTACACCCCCTCCCTCCCCACCTTAATTACACCCCCCCTTAATTACACACACACACCCTTAATTACACCCCCTCTCTTCTCCCCTTAATTACACCTCCTCCCTTAATTACACCCCCTCCCTCCCCCCCTTAATTACACCCCCTCTCTTCTCCCCTTAATTACACCTCCTCCCTTAATTACACCCCCCCTTAATTACACCCCCTCCCTCCCCCCCTTAAAGGGAACCTGTCACCCAAAAATCGCCTATTAAGCTGTTTACAGTACCTTATAGTGCTGTATAGTCGTTTCCTGATGCACTTTTTGTTAGTTTTGCAGCATGTATGCTCAGTCAGAAATCGATGTTATATTCAGCTGCTGCCCCGTGCTTCAAGTCAGGCTTGAAGTCACGGGGGCAGCGGCCTCGGCGTCTTACATGGCCCTCTCCCCGCCCCCTGCCTCTGTGACTGACAGCCGAAATCCGATTCCGGGACCGCGCTCAACGGCCGCATGCGCAGTAAAGGGCGGCAGGAGCGCGGTCCCGGCTGCCGCGCGTACTACGCGCCGTCTTACTTTCGCCGCACTGCGCATGCGCCCGACATCCTGTATCAAACGCGCCCGCGCCCAGATGCCGGGCGCGGGCGCGTTTGATACAGGATGTCGGGCGCATGCGCAGTGCGGCGAAAGTAAGACGGCGCGTAGTACGCGCGGCAGCCGGGACCGCGCTCCTGCCGCCCTTTACTGCGCATGCGGCCGTTGAGCGCGGTCCCGGAATCGGATTTCGGCTGTCAGTCACAGAGGCAGGGGGCGGGGAGAGGGCCATGTAAGACGCCGAGGCCGCTGCCCCCGTGACTTCAAGCCTGACTTGAAGCACGGGGCAGCAGCTGAATATAACATCGATTTCTGACTGAGCATACATGCTGCAAAACTAACAAAAAGTGCATCAGGAAACGACTATACAGCACTATAAGGTACTGTAAACAGCTTAATAGGCGATTTTTGGGTGACAGGTTCCCTTTAATTACACACTCCCCCCCTTAATTACACCCCCTCCCTCCCCATCTTACCCCTCCCTTAATTACACACACACATCCCTTAATTACACCCCCCCCCCCCTTAATTACAAACCCCCACTTAATTACGCACACACACACACCCCTTAATTACACAATTATTTACTCACATTTTGATGATGCCTCAGGCTCCGTCCAACTGCTGGTAATGGATCCTTCCGCTTCTTTAAAAGATCCGTGAAGGCGGCGTGGCGTCAGCGTCAGTGACGTCATGTTGCGCGCCGCCGCAATAATCCTTCCACAGAAGCCGGCGCCTGGCGGAGTTGCGTCGCGGTGCAGCAGTGGATGGAGGGGTGACCGTCTAATATACCCCCAGCCACATAATCACTTGTTCTTTTCTGTCAGGTGAATGCATCATTTTTGGGGCCTGTACTCCTGTGGCCTAAAATAAAAAATTTCTAGGCTCCAGCAGGGCACATTTTTTAAAGTTTCCCTTTACGACTTTTACGATAAAAATGGCCCCTGATTAAAATACATATTTTTTGTGGGAATTTTTTCCATTGATCCCCCTCTGGTAAGTCACTGTCCATGTCGCTATTTGTACACTTCTAGTAAGTATTTGGTGGCTGCAAATATGACCTAAAGGTTTTTCAGGTTCGCCTGCCATTAAAGTGAATGGGGCCTGCCACGAACGCGCGGCTTGCGAACATTTGATTGGCAACACGTGTTCGCGAAATGTCCCATTTTTTTATTTATAATTGTGTATTTATTAAATAATATGGGAATGAATCACTGAAGAAAATGCACCAAACGGATATGTCACTGACTATACTAGCTGGTCATACAAACAGATATTAAAAGCTGAGACTTTTGCCAATATATTCCTGCCAGGAAGATATCGGAGCCCATCATGCACCACGTCACGGTCACTCAGCATGGCAAGGGGTCCTACCACTGCGCTAACTCTGGTGCGCTAACTATGGTGTGAACACGGTCTGAAGGTGATGTAATCCAGCTCACAACCAAGCTTCCACACAACCGCATAGCAGGACAACTAATGCCATGTGAATAAAGCCAGACTGTAAGCCACACCCATATCAGACCATGTGATGGAGGTCTCCAGGTGCAAAAGAATGTTTAATTGCCAGATAAAGGCACACATTCAATACATATAAAACAAAATCACAGAACTATAGTGGCCAATATGGGGGAACTGCCCAAGCCCCAAACACTGCAGCGTGTCTCTCATTGGGCGAGCAGTCCCACCACATGTGAACCACAAAAATGCAGTGGCAAGTATGGGGGAACTGCTCAAACCCCAAACACTGTAGCGTGTTTCTCATTGGGGGAGCAGTCCCACCGCATGTGGACCGCAGCAAACGACCATCCCAAGCAAATAATGCATACAAAGGAGGACACCAGCGCGGTCCACATGCACCACAAAAACATCCTACACAGACAGGAGCATTGTGCGGATGAAAATACAATCATATAAATCACTGAAAAGCACCAAACAGATATACCTCTGACTATATTAGCTGGTCATACAAGCAGATATTAAAAGCTGAGACTTTTGCCAATATATTCCTGTCAGGACGATATCGGAGCCCATCATGCACCACGGTCACGGTGCATGATGGGCTCCGATATCTTCCTGACAGGAATATATTGGCAAAAGTCTCAGCTTTTAATATCTGCTTGTATGACCAGCTAGTATAGTCAGTGACATATCCGTTTGGTGCATTTTCTTCAGTGATTTATATAATTGTACTTTCATCCGCACAATGCTCCAGTCTGTGTAGGATGCTTTTGTGGTGCATGTGGACCGCGCTGGCGTCCTCCTTTGTATGCAGTATATTTGCTCGGGATGGTTGTTTGCTGCGGTCCACATGCGGTGGGACTGCTCCCCCAATGAGAAACACGCTACAGTGTTTGGGGTTTGAGCAGTAATATGGGAATGAAAATGCACATTTACAATAGAAAAATGCACAATAGTACAAGGTAAAGGATGAAACAGGAAATACATCACATTCATATTGATTGAGCACTTGTAACACGCGATAATAATCAGTGATGAAAAATAAGAGATCGAGCAGAAATATAACAATGAAGTGTACTAATGGAGACTGTGTTTATCTGTAATCAGTCCGAAGAAGGACTACTTTGCGGTGTATCCTAGACAAAAAGACATCAGGTAGTAGCGGAAGAGTCTTAAAGACCCAAAAGCCCAGAGCTTCTCAGATAGTAATGCTTTACCTAACAAATACCCAAAAGACAAGACAAATAACATAGACAAAGACATAAGGGGGGAGGGAACACCTCTTCCACACAAGGTCGTTAAGGTTGTCCTGTGGCCCAGTAATTATCCCACAGGTCCCATATGGCGTTAAAGAGTGCTATTTTGTCCTGAAACATAGCAGTGGAATATTCCATTGTTTGGATCTCCATCACCCTAGCATACAAATCAGAAACCCGTGGAAACATCCCGGTTGATGTTCATCCATCACTATTTATGGGGCTGAGGTGCAATATCAGACACAGTCTTTGGGCATGAGTGCTGCTGATTTGGGATGTTTTTTGACTATCAGGAATATGTATATAAAGAAACAAATGCTCACCTTTAGAAAGCCGCTCAATTCTAGACCCAAATTTTATGTCCCAGCTGTTTTTAGGTCCCAAATAGACCAGAAGTAATTGCAGCCCATCCCATATCACATAGACCGCTATAGTCATTCACTGACCTCAGCAGGGACATGTTCCACAGTGATATATGATTTTTCTAAGAATAATATATGAAAAGTGCTTAAATACTATAAAAAAAAACACTACTCAGCCTCAGCAGTCACATATTGTATTGCTGGGACTACAGCTCCCATGGTTGAGTCGTAATACTAATAGTGTGAGACATGAGTACTTACGCCACTGATTGGCTAAAGTGCTTATGTGATGACTGTAAACCAGAGATACTGTCAGATCACATTTGCTGAATCAGCAGTTGATTGAATAGGTATGACAGTTTATTTTTCATAACACTAGCAACTGTTTATTTTATAGATATTTTTCTTAAAAATGGAATAACCGTTTTAATTATGGAGTGGCTGCAACAGTCCATATTAATATAAGAAATAAGATTGGCACACTAGTATCCAAGTAAATACAAGTAAAAATCTAAGTAAAAGTCAGCGGGCCATATATCCACCAGCAGTGGCGTCCCACTATGGCTGGGATGTGCTCCGCTGGAATTACCTGTCGGATGGACCTCCTGGAGTATGTAAGCGGCCCGCTGGAGGAGTTACCTGTCCAGACGATCTTCTGAGGTTGCAGGCAGCATGTATCCTTCTCCAGCAGCTTTCGGCAGTCGGCGTCCCACGTGATGTTTGCGCGCGTTTGAGGTCCGTCCATTCGTGCCGCTGAACAGGGAGAGTGGTTACGTGTGCCGCATCTTATAGATATAGATGCTGGCGGAGAATAGCCCTCACAGCGATGGTCATCAGGCAGAAAGGTTGCGCTGTGCTTTTTAGTCCTCTTATTCCGCTGTACTTTATAATCCTCTTGTCGGTGTTTATAGAAAAATTTGGCAGACTGGCAGGGCACCCAGACACGTTTCGAAGTCTGCTGACTTCTTCCTCAGTGCATTGTTTTGAACTGCAGCTGCAGTTAAATTCAATCAGTAGCATTGTAGAAATGAATACTGCAATAAAAAATAAAAAGAAAATTGTCCTCGAGCATAAAATATTATAATTGCATCTGTTTATTTGAATTCTTTAAAACAATAGTGGAAAAATGTCGATAAAGACGCTCCATCGTTTCAGCATTCTTTGACTAAGGAAAGTGAGCTTTGTGCGAAATAGGTAAGCATCTTTTAGACTTTTTTCAACTATGAAGATTGTTAAAGGGATGTAATAAACAGAACATGTGTCGGAGGACAAATTATATTTTCAGTTTCACTGTTACCATAGCCAAAATGGAGATTAATATTTTCTCTGCAGAGCGCAGTTCACATTAGGGATGAGAGGAGGTGTGCATGTATGGTGAGCCAATCTCTGTAGACAAGCATTAATTCAATAAATTCTTACCCACTAAATGACATAACTGTACATTCATGTTGCCAATGGCTTGCTGGATGGTGGATGGTGTGGGTTCTGGAGCTGAACCCCTTAGGCCCCCTTCACATGGGTGTCACAGGTGAGGGCCGGATGCGTTCAGTGTGCATTGCGGAAACCCGCGTGAGTAGGCACGCAATTGCAGTCAGTTTTGTCTGCGATTGCATTCCGATGTTCAGTTTTTTCCGTGCAAGTGCAATGTGTTTTGCACGCGTGTGAGAAAAAACTGAATGTGGTACCCAGACCCGAACCCGGACTTCTTCAGGTTTGGGTAAGGTGTTCTGTAGATTTAATTATTTTCCATTATAACATGGTTATAATGGAAAATAATTGCATTCTTTAATACAGAATGCTAAGTATAATGTCAATTGAGGGTTAATAAATAATAAAAACATAACTCACCTAATCCACTTGATCACGCAGCGGGCATCGTCTTCTTTTTTCTTCTTTCAGGACCTTCAAAAGGACCTTTTAATGATGTAATCGCGCTCACCACGTGGTGACATCAGCGCAGGTCCTGCTAAATGAAGATAGAAGGATCTTCTAACTTCATTCAGAAGGACCCGCACTGACGTCATCGCGCTTACCACGTGGTGAGCGTGATTACATCATCAAAGGTCCTTTTGCAGGTCGTGAAAGAAGGAAGAAAACAATGCCGGCTGGGCGATCAAGTGGATGAGGTGAGGTAATTTTTTGTATTTTTTAACCCCTCAGGGCACATTTTACTAAGCATTCTGTATTAAGAATGCTATTATTTTCCCTTATAACAATGTTATAAGGGAAAAAAAAAAAGTGAACAGACTTTAATGCAGTCTGGGGTTGCTCATCCCTATCATCTCCTAGCACACACTTGTTTGCGGATGCTTGCGATTTTCATGCAGCCCCATTCTTTTCTATGGGGCCTGCGTTGCATGAAAAACGCAGACTATAGAACATGCTGCAGCTTTCAGGCAACGCTAAAGTGATGCGTGAAAATAACAGCTCATCTGCACAGCCCCATTGAAGTGAATGGGTCCGGATTCAGTGCGGGTGCAATGCGTTCTCCTCACGCATTGCACCTGCATGGAATTATCGCCCGTGTGAAAGGGGCCTTAGGGTACGATTTCACCCGACAATGTAATAGACGAATTAGTGAAATGTATTTCCCTATCCACTATGTAGAGCAGGGGTATATCACAGACAAAAATTTGGGAATGTCACCCAACAATGTAACAGACAAATTAGTAAAATATATTTCCCTGTCCACTAGGTAGAGAGCAGGCAGGGGCGTAGCTAAAGGCTCATGGGCCCTGGTGCAAGAGGTCAGCTTGGGCCCCCCTTCCCTGAAACCTCCGTGCTGCATGAGGCAAAAATCGAAACTGCACCCCCCCCTCCTCATACCAAATTCTTAACCTAACCCCTTCTGTCCAGCCAGAGTTGTAACTTGCATACACTTTCTATAATACCAGTGTCTTCTTATGTGGCACAAGGGTCTTTGGGCCCCTTAGGCTCCTGGGCCCGGTAGCAACTGCTACCTCTGCACCCCCTATAGCTACGCCCCTGAGAGCAGGGGTATATCACAGCCAAAAATTGGGATATGTCACCCAACAATGTATCAGACGAATTAGTGAAATGACTTAAAATAACATAAAATACGTAAAAATAATAAAATAATAATCTTGATCTAGAATGCAGAGCTCCATATGGAGTAGAAGGGTGGGGAGGCGGTGGACGTGGCGGTGTAGGTGGAAGCAGCAGTGGAGGAGGAGGAGGTAGCCACTAGCCAACACTGGTATATATATATTTTTTGTTGTTTAAATTAGGGTACACCCCAAAACATTGGGAAATATAAAAAATAAAACAATGAGAAAGTGCGCTGGAGTATAACAATGGCTGGGTGAGGTCCTGTGGGATCCATGCCTGGTTCATTTTAATGAACGTGAGCTTGTCCACATTGGCTGTGGACAGGCGGCTGCGCTTGTTTGTGATAACCGCCTCCTGCCGTGCTAAACAAACGTTCAGACGGTACACTGGCTGCAGGGCAGGCCAGCACCTCCAAGCCATAAAGGGCAAACTCAGGCCATGTGCCCAATTTGGAGACCCAGAAGTTGAAGGGGCAGACCCATCAGTCAGTATGTGTAGACGTGTGCACACATACTGCTCCACCATGTTGCTGAAATGCTGCCTCCTGCTAAGACATTCCATTCAGTGGCGGATCACAATAGGGACGTTCGGGTCGGCAGCCCCGGGCCCAGCACCGACCCCAACGCCCACATACTGCGGCGGGGTACGGGAGCACATAGCTCCCTGTCCCGTCGGCCTAGTAGGCTTGAGGCCTATGCGGTAGTGAAATCCCGGCGCAGGCGTGCGTGATGACATCATCGCGCGCCTGTGTTGGGACGCAGCACTGCCTCATCCCGCCTTCCTCTGCGAGCAAGCGCCTGGCCCTGGACATAGGTGAGTATTTAGCTTTTAATTTAATTTTTTTTAATTTTTTCATTTCATGTGCCTACTTTGGGGCACATGTGGGGGCGTGGGGGACAAATAGTAGGACATATTAAGAGACATCAAGTACATGGGGGGGGGGGCTGTGAGGCCAAATTATTATGGGAGGGAATACTATGTGGGGACATATTACTGTGTGGGGACATATTATTATGGGAAGGACTACTATGTGGGGGCAAATTACTATATGGGGCAGTGTGGGGGCAAATTATTATGGGAGGGACTACTATGTGGGGCAAATTACTATATGGGGCAGTGTGGGGGCAAATTACTATGTGGGAGCAGTGTGGGGGAAACTATTGTGTGGGGGAAACTATTGTGTGGGGGCAGTGTGGGGGAAACTGCTATGTGGGGACAGTGTGGGGGTAATTGCTATGTGGGGACAGTGTGGGGTAATTTCTATGTGGGGACAGTGTGGGGTAATTGCTATGTGGGGACAGTGTGGGGTAATTGCTATGTGGGGACAGTGTGGGGAAATTGCTATGTGGGGACAATGTGGGGGAATTGCTATGTGGGAATAGTGTGGGGTAATTTCTATGTGGGGACAGTGTGGGGGAAATTGCTATGTGGGTACAGTGTGGGGGAAAATGCTATGTGGGGACAGTGTGGGGTAATTGCTATGTGGGGACAGTGTGGGGGAATTGCTATGTGGGGACAGTGTGGGGGAATTGCTATGCGGGGACAGTGTGGGGGAATTGCTATGCGGGGACAGTGTGGGGTAATTGCTATGTGGGGACAGTGTGGGGTAATTGCTATGTGGGGACAGTGTGGGGTAATTGCTATGTGGAGACAGTGTGGGGGAAATTGCTATGTCGGGGCAGTGTGGGGCAAATGGTGAATTACTATGTAGGGGAAATTACTGTGTGGGGGCAAACTACTATATGGGGGCAGTTTGGGGGAAATTACTGTGTGGGGGCAAATTACTATGGGGGATTACTATGTGGGGCAGTGCGGTGGAAATTACTATATGGGGGTGTTGCTATTGGGGAGGCACTGTAGGGGCAATTCTATTATTTTTGGGGACACTATACAGGGATTATTGTCTGGAGCACAATAAAGGGTGGTATTAATACTGGGGGCACTCTAGGGGAAATTATAGCTGCTGTGGACACTATATGAACATTTGGGGTAATTTATCAAACTGGTGTAAAGCAGAACTGGGTTAGTTGCCCATAGCAGCCAATCAGATTCCACCTTTCATATTTGACAGCTCTTTTGGAAATCCAGTTCTACTTTACACCAGTTTGATAAATGAATCCAATTATGTCTATTAGGGTCACTATTTTTTCAGCAGTATAGTACCTTGGGCATTGGGGAGCAAAACGGGCACAGTATTGGGAGTGGCAGCAGGATGACACTGTGGGGACACCAGGATGAGGAGGTTGATGAAAAAATTGAGAAATCTAACGTGTCTGTGTTACAAACCGTAGAGACAAGATGTGGCTGAAAGAATTTGCCATGGTGGTCTGGGTCAAATGGAGAAGAGGAAAGAGTCTACATGACAGGAGATGTCACTGGATGTAAGAGGTATGTGGTGCTGTATTCTCCTCCATGTCTTTTTTATTATAATTATATGTATTTTAAATTTGGCGACCACATTTTTCAGATTAGGACCCAATTTGGGGTATTTTTTTAGTCTGAAGATGTCATATGGCCTAGGAAGAGACTGTGGCGCTCATGAAGCACCGCAGCCTCTTCATACAAAAAAAAACTAAACTAAAATGGAGGGAGGGGCCCAAGTTGGGTAGACAGCCTCAGGCTGTACTGTTGAGATTGCAGCAAAGGCCGCAAATGTAGTATCTAGCACAAAATGGGTGTTTTTTTACAACCACAATATAACAGCAGTATTTAACGCTTGTTTTGGACTGTCCGAAATGCAGCAAAGACCGCAAATTTAGTATCTAGCACAAAATGGGTGTTTAAAAATAAATGTAACAGTAGTATTTAATGCTTGTATTGGGCTGTCAGAAAGGCAGCAAAGGCCGCAAATGTAGTATCTAGCACAAAATGGGTGTTTTTTTAAAACCACAATATAACAGCAGTATTTAACATTTGTATTGGACTGGCGGAAAAGCAGCAAAGGCCGCAAATGTAGTATCTAGCACAAAATAGGTGTTTTTTTAAAAACACAATATAACAGCAGTATTTAACGCTTGTATTGAATGGTCAGAAATGCAGCAAAGGGCGCAAAGGTACTTTATCAGGGTTGAGCGAACCCGAACTGTAAAGTTCGGGTTCGTACCGAACTTTAGGATTTTTGGACCCCGGACCCGAACCCGAACATTTCCGTGAAAGTTCGGGTTAGGTGTTCAGAGCTTTCTTGGCGCTTTTTAAAAGGCTGCAGCCAATCAACAAGCGTCATACTACTTGCCCCAAGAGGCCATCACAGCCATGCCTACTAATGGCATGGCTGTGATTGGCCAGATCAGCATGTGACCCAGCCTCTATATAAGCTTCAGTCACGTAGCACTGCACGCACGCTGTTACAAGTATAGGGAAAGAATGCTGCTGGACTTGTGATTTCAGGGAGAGAATAGGAGAGAATCTAACTTAGCGATCTACCTGGAAATAGTTGCGTGGGTGCAGGACACAATCATTTTACCCTGCCCTGAGGCCATTGACCAAATAAAAAAAAACTTTTAAATTTCTGTTAGTTAGGTGGGTGGTGGCCATTTTATGCAAGGTCAGTGCACCAGCACTGCATCTGAGCTTTTGGGACATTGCAAATCACAATTGTTTATGGGGGGCAAACTACAACATCTGGATTAGTCAGTGTGCAATTTAAGATAGAAATACACCCATCATTTTCTGGGGTTTTAAAAACACAATTTTTTTCAAATAACAGTATTTTCCAGATCTGCAAGTGTTAAATTAAAGTTTAATATATACAGCTTTCATATTCTGTTAGCAAAACAATACTTTTTTGGCAATCTACAACATCTGTATTAGTCAGTGTGCAATTTAAGCTAGAAATACACCCATCATTTTCTGAGGTTTTAAAAACACACATGTTTTAAAAAAAACGGTATTTTCCAGATCTGCAAGTGTTAAATTCAAGTTTAATATATACAGCTTTCATATTCTGTTACCAAAAAAGGACTTTTTGGGCAATTTACAACATCTGTATTAAGTCAGTGTGCGATTTAAGGTAGAAATACACCCATCATTTTCTGCTGTTTGAAAAACACACTTTTTTTTCAAAAAACAGTATTTTCCAGATCTGCAAGTGTTAAATTCAAGTTTAATATATACAGCTTTCATATTCTGTTACAAAAAAAAATACTTTTTGGGCAATCTACAACATCTGTATCAGTCAGTGTGCAATTTAAGGTAGAAATGCACCCATCATTTTCTGGGGTTTTACAAACACACCATTTTTTTCAAAAAACGGTATTTTCCAGATCTGCAAGTGTTAAATTCAAGTTTAATATATACAGCTTTCATATTCTGTTACCAAAAAAGACTTTTTGGGCAATCTACAACATCGGTATTAGTCAGTGTATAATTTAAGGTGGAAATACACCCATCATTTTCTGTGGTTTGAAAATTACACTTTTTTTTCTTCAAAAAACAGTATTTTCCAGATCTGCAAGTGTTAAATTCCAGTTTAATATATACATCTTTCATATTTCTGTTACCAAAAAAACGAAATTTTGGCAATCTACAACATCTTGATTAGTCAGTGTGCAATTTAAGCTACAAATACACCCATCATTTTCTGGTGTTTGAAAAACACACTTTTTTGACAAAAAACACTATTTTCAGGCCTTGCAGCATCAGCACGTGTGAAATTACAGACTTATATACTGCTGTCAAATTCAGTTGCTAAACAAACACTCGTTTGGGCACCAAAAATTTAGTTGGCAGCCTTTGATGCAGATGTCATTGTGAGATACACCCTTAATACATTTGGGTTACATTCAGAGATTTTAAATACCGCCATTTGGTGCACCAATATTGAATTCAGGCCTACACTGGTTCAGACCGTATGAGATACTCCCTCTACATACGGGGGTTTAATTCAGGGATTTGAAATACAGCCATTTTAAATACAGCCAATTTGTGCAAAGAAATATTTACTTCAGGCCTACACTGTTTCAGGTCCTGTGATATACCCCCTCTACATACAGGGGTTTGAATCAGGGATTTGAAATACAGCCATTTTAAATACAGCCAATTTAGGGCAAAGAAATATTTACTTCAGGCCTACACTGGTTCAGACCGTGTGAGATACCCCCTCTACATACAGGGGTTTGAATCAGGAATTTGAAATACAGCCATTTTTTGCAAAGATATATTTACTTCAGACCTACACTGGATCAGGCCCTGTGAGATACTCCCTCTACATACAGGGGTTTGATTTAGGGATTTGAAATACAGCCATTTGAAATAAAGCCATTTTGTGCAAAGATTTATTTACTTAGGGCCTACACTGGTTTAGGCCCTGTGAGATACTCCCTCTACATACAGGGGTTTGAATCAGGGATTTGAAATACAGCCATTTTGTGCAAAGAAATATTTACTTCTGGCCTACACTGGTTCAGGCCCTGTGAGATACTCCCTCTACATACAGGGGTTTGAGTCAGGGATTTGAAATACAGCCATTTGAAATAAAGCCATTTTGTGCAAATATATACAGTAAAGACCAAAAGTTTGGACACACCTTCTCATTCAAAGAGTTTTCTTTATTTTCATGACTATGAAAATTGTAGATTCACACTGAAGGCATCAAAACTACGAATTAACACATGTGGAATTATATACATAACAAAAAAGTGTGAAACAACTGAAAATATGTCTATTTTCTAGGTTCTTCAAAGTAGCCACCTTTTGCTTTGATTACTGCTTTGCATTCTCTTGATGAACTTCAAGAGGTAGTCACCTGAAATGGTCTTCCAACAGTCTTGAAGGAGTTCCCAGAGATGCTTAGCACTTGTTGGCCCTTTTGCCTTCACTCTGCGGTCCAGCTCACCCCAAACCATCTCGATTGGGTTCAGATCCGGTGACTGTGGAGGCCAGGTCATCTGGCGCAGCACCCCATCACTCTCCTTCATGGTCAAATAGCCCTTACACAGCCTGGAGGTGTGTTTGGGATTATTGTCCTGTTGAAAAATAAATGATGGTCCAACTAAACGCAAACCGGATGGAATAGTATGCCGCTGCAAGATGCTGTGGGTAGCCATGCTGGTTCAGTATGCCTTCAATTTTGAATAAATCCCCAACAGAGTCACCAGCAAAGCACCCCCACACCATCACACCTCCTCCTCAATGCTTCACTGTGGGAACCAGGCATGTAAAGTCCATCTGTTCACCTTTTCTCCGTCGCACAAAGACACGGTGGTTGGAACCAAAGATCTCAAATTTGGACTCATCAGACCAAAGCACAGATTTCCACTGGTCTGATGTCCATTCCTTGTGTTCTTTAGCCCAAACAAGTCTCTTCTGCTTGTTGCCTGTCCTTAGCAGTGGTTTCCTAGCAGATAGTCTACCATGAAGGCCTGATTCACAGTCTCCTCTTAACAGTTGTTCTAGAGATGTGTCTACTGCTAGAACTCTGTGTGGCATTGACCTGGTCTCTAATCTGAGCTGCTGTTAACCTGCGATTTCTGAGGCTGGTGACACGGATGAACTTATCCTCCGCAGCAGAGGCGACTCTTGGTCTTCCTTTCCTGGGGCGGTCCGCATGTGAGCCAGTTTCTTTGTAGCGCTTGATGGTTTTTGTGACTGCACTTGGTAACACTTTCAAAGTTTTCCCAACTTTTCGGACTGACTGACCTTAATTTCTTAAAGTAATGATGGCCACTCGTTTTTCTTTACTTAGCTGCTTTTTTCTTGCCATAAGACAAATTCTAACAGTCTATTCAGAAGGACTATCAGCTGTGTATCCACCTGACTTCTCCACAACACAACTTATGGTCCCAACCCCATTTATAAGGCAAGAAATCCCACTTTTTAAACCTGACAGGGCACACCTGTGAAGTGAAAACCATTTCAGGTGACTACCTCTTGAAGCTCACCAAGAGAATACCAAGAGTGCGCAAAGCAGTAATCAAAGCAAAAGGTGGCTACTTTGAAGAACCTAGAAAATAGACATATTTTCAGTTGTTTCACACTTTTCTGTTATGTATATAATTCCACATGTGTTAATTCATAGTTTTGATGCCTTCAGTGTGAATCTACAATTTTCATAGTCATGAAAATAAAGAAAACTCTTTGAATGAGAAGGTGTGTCCAAACTTTTGGTCTGTACTGTATTTACTTCAGGTATACACTGGTTCAGACCATGTAAGATACCCCCTCTACATACAGGGGTTTGAATCAGGGATTTGAAATACAGCCATTTGAAATACAGCCATATTGTGCAAAGATATATTTACTTCAGGCCTACACTGGTTCAGACCCTGTGAGATACTCCCTCTACATACAGGGGTTTGAATCAGAGATTTGAAATACAGCCATTTGAAATACAGCCATTTTGTGCAAAGATATATTTACTTTATGCCTACACTGGTTCAGGCCCTGTGAGATACTCCCTCTACATACAGGGGTTTGATTCAGGGATTTGAAATACAGCCATTTTAAATACAGCCATTTTGTGCAAAGATATATTTAATTCAGGCCTACATTGGTTCAGACCGTGTGAGATACCCCCTCTACATACAGGGGTTTGAATCAGGAATTTGAAATACAGCCATTTGAAATATTGCCATTTTGTGCAAAGATATATTTACTTTAGGCCTACACTGGTTCAGTCCCTGTGAGATACTCCCTCTACATACAGGGGTTTGATTCAGGGATTTGAAATACAGCCATTTTAAATTCAGCCATTTTGTGCAAAAATATATTTACTTCAGGCCTACACTGGTTCAGACAGTGAGAGATACTCCCTCTACATACGGGGGTTTAATTCAGGGATTTGAAATACAGCCATTTTAAATACAGCCAATTTGTGCAAATAAATATTTACTTCAGGCAAACACTGGTTCAGGTCCTGTGATATACCCCCTCTACATACAGGGGTTTGAATCAGGGATTTGAAATACAGCCATTTGAAATACAGCCATTTTTTGCAAAGATATATTTACTTCAGACCTACACTGGATCAGGCCCTGTGAGATACTCCCTCTACATACAGGGGTTTGAATCAGGGATTTGAAATACAGCCATTTGAAATAAAACCATTTTGTGCAAGTATACAGACGTGGACAAAATTGTTGGTACCCTTTGGTCAATGAAAGAAAAAGTCACAATGGTCACAGAAATAACTTTAATCTGACAAAAGTAATAATAAATTAAAATTCTATAAATGTTAACCAATGAAAGTCAGACATTGTTTTTCAACCATGCTTCAACAGAATTATGTAAAAAAATAAACTCATGAAACAGGCATGGACAAAAATGATGGTACCCCTAGAAAACACAGAACATAATGTGACCAAAGGGACATGTTAATTCAAGGTGTGTCCACTAATTAGCATCACAGGTGTCTACAACCTTGTAATCAGCCATTGGGCCTATATATATGGCTCCAGGTAATCACTGTGTTGTTTGGTGATATGGTGTGTACCACACTCGACATGGACCAGAGGAAGCAAAGGAAAGAGCTGTCTCAAGAGATCAGAAAGAAAATTATAGACAAGCATGTTAAAGGTAAAGGCTATAAGACCATCTCCAAGCAACTAGATGTTCCTGTGAGTACAGTTGCACATATTATTCATAAGTTTAAGATCCATGGGACTGTAGCCAACCTCCCTGGACGTGGCCGCAGGAGGAAAATTGATGACAAATCTAAGAGACGGATAATCCGAATGGTAACAAAAGAGCCTAGAAAGACTTCTAAAGAGATTCAAGGTGAACTTCATGCTCAAGGAACATCAGTGTCAGATCGCACCATCCGTCGTTGTTTGAGCCAAAGTGGACTACATGGGAGACGACCAAGGAGGACACCATTGTTGAAAACGAATCATAAAAAAGCAAGACTGGAATATGCCAAACTACATGTTGACAAGCCACAAAGCTTCTGGGAGAATGTCCTGTGGACAGATGAGACAAAAATCGAAGTTTTTGCCAAGGCACATCAGCTGTATGTTCACAGACGAAAAAATGAAGCATATCAAGAAAAGAACACTGTCCCTACTGTGAAACATGGAGGAGGCTCTGTTATGTTCTGGGGCTGCTTTGCTGCGTCTGGCACAGGGTGTCTTGAATCTGTGCAGGGTACAATGAAATCTCAAGACTATCAAGGAATTCTAGAGAGAAATGTACTAGCCAGTGTCAGAAAGCTTGGTCTCAGTCGCAGGTCATGGGTCTTGCAACAGGACAATGACCCAAAACACACCGCTAAAAACACCCAAGAATGGCTAAGAGGAAAAAATTGGACTATTCTAAAGTGGCCTTCTATGAGCCCTGACCTCAATCCTATTGAGCATCTTTGGAAGGAGCTGAAACATGCAGTCTGGAAAAGGCACCCTTCAAACCGGACACAACTGGAGCAGTTTGCTCATGAGGAGTGGGCCAAAATACCTGCTGAGAGGTGCAGATGTCTCATTGACAGTTACAGGAAGCGTTTGATTGCAGTGATTGCCTCAAAAGGTTGCGCAACAAAATATTAAGTTAGGGGTACCATCATTTTTGTCCATGCCTGTTTCATGAGTTTATTTTTTTACATAATTCTGTTGAAGCATGGTTGAAAAACAATGTCTGACTTTCATTGGTTAACATTTATAGAATTTTAATTTATTATTACTTTTGTCAGATTAAAGTTATTTCTGTGACCATTGTGACTTTTTCTTTCATTGACCAAAGGGTACCAACAATTTTGTCCACGTCTGTATATTTACTTCAGGTATACACTGGTTCAGACCGTGTGAGATACCCCCTCTACATACAGGGGTTTGAATCAGGGATTTGAAATACAGCCATTTGAAATACAGCTATTTTGTGCAAAGATATATTTACTTCAGGCCTACACTGGTTCAGGCCCTGTGAGATACTCCCTCTACATACAGGGGTTTGAATCAGGGATTTGAAATACAGCCATTTTGTGCAAAGATATATTTACTTCAGGCCTACACTGGTTCAGACCGTGTGAAATACCCCCTCTACATACAGGGGTTTGAATCAGGGATTTGAAATACAGCCATTTGAAATACAGCCATTTTGTGCAAAGATATATTTACTTTATGCCTACACTGGTTCAGGCCCTGTGAGATTTTCCCTCTACATACAGGAGTTTGATTCAGGGATTTGAAATACAGCCATTTTAAATACAGCCATTTTGTGCAAAGATATATTTAATTCAGGCCTACACTGGTTCAGACCGTGTGAGATACCCCCTCTACATACAGGGGTTTGAATCAGGGATTTGAAATACAGCCATTTGAAATACTGCCATTTTGTGCAAAGATATATTTACTTTAGGCCTACACTGGTTCAGGCCCTGTGAGATACTCCCTCTACATACAGGGGTTTGATTCAGGGATTTGAAATACAGCCATTTTAAATTCAGCCATTTTGTGAAAAGATATATTTACTTCAGGCCTACACTGGTTCAGACCGTGTGAGATACCCCCTCTACATACAGGGGTTTGAATCAGGCATTAGAAATACAGCCATTTGAAATACAGCCATTTTGTGCAAAGATATATTTACTTCAGGCCTACACTTGTTCAGGCCCTGTGAGATACTCCCTCTACATACAGGGGTTTGAATCATGGATTTGAAATACAGACATTTGAAATACAGCCAATTTGTGCAAAGAAATATTTACTTCAGGCCTACACTGGTTCAGGCCCTGTGAGATACTCCCTCTACATACAGGGGTTTGAATCAGGGATTTGAAATACAGCCATTTTGGACAAAAAAATATTGAATTCAGGCCTACACTGGTTCAGACCGTGTGAGATACACCCTTTACATACTGTCGTTCTATTCTACTATTAATTTAACATCCATTTAGGGCAAGATCCTAAATTTGACAAATATGAGGAGAGCGTCAAATAAGGGATGTGGCCCAGGTTGTGGTGCTGCTGGTGGAGCTCCTGTTGCAGGGAGAGGACGTGGTCGATCTGTGCCAGCTACACGCACAAGTGAAACCCCTTCCTCAGGTGCAAGTAGGCGACAAAACCTGTAGTGGTATTTGGTCGGGCCTAATGCTGCTCTACGAATGGTGAGGCCTGAACAAGTACAGGCGATAGTAGATTGGGTTGCTGACAGTGGATCCAGTTCCTTCACATTGTCTCCTGCTGAAAGACCACAGTTGGCACCTGCAGCCGATGTCCATCAGTCTTTCACCTCACCCCCTTGCAAATCGGCCAAGCAGTCTGAGCCCCGAGTCATGCAGCAGTCTCTTCTGCTTTTTGATGACTCTGTTAGCAGGGTTTCCCAGGGCCATCCACCTAGCCCTGCCCCAGAAGTGGAAGATATTGAGTGCAACCACTTATATTTCAAGATGAGTACATGGGATGACCATCGCAGCACGTTTCAGATGATGACGAAACACATGTGCCAACTGCTGTGGTTTCGAAAGTGTGCAGACCGATAAGGAAGGCAGGGGTGAAGACTGGGTGGAAGATGATGTGGAGGACGATGAGGTCCTCGACCCCACATGGAATCAAGGTCATGCGAGTGACCTATGTAGTTCGGAGGAAAAGGTGGTGGTCGCACAGAGCCACCAGCACAGCAGAAAAGGGAGCAGGGAGCAAAAGCGGAGCGGCCGTCCTCTAGACAGTGCACCTCCTACTGCCCATCGCAGCAAGGGACCGAGCACACCAAAGCCAGCTCCAAGGGGTTCCCTTGCATGGAAGTTCTTCAGACAATGTGCTGATGAGAAGACACGAGTGGTTTGCACGCTGTGCAATCAGAGCCTGAAGCAAGGCATAAACATTCTCAAAATGATACGTATAGAGATAGGGGGCACTCGACTATCTGGAACCGGATGGATGATCAATGCGGTACTGTAATTGTATTAAAATTATATTTAATCAATTAGCATAATATGCAATTTCAAACACCTTAAATCACATATAAAAAGGCGCCATGAAAATAATATAAAATCGGACACATTATAAGACACTAAATAAAATCATGCACATTACAAAATACTGATTGTTGCAGACGTGAATCAGCTACCCAACAAATTCTAGGTGATTGATACTATTGCTATCACCTCAATATAATATGGCAGAATAGGGGTCACTGCAACTCGCCTCACAATATAACAATAAAATAAATAAGTGGATATCAGTCCGCAATATCACAATAGATAAGTGGATAACAGTCCGCAATGATGGTCGACAAAGTCCAAAAAGAAAAATGCCAACAAACGCTATGTGGCTACAGAATATTGTTAATTCACCACAGGTGCGTAGCCGTAGCCTGCTGCCCAATGCCGCTGCAGCGTACTATCCAATGTATCTAGACTCTGTATTGATACAGACAATCTAAATGTCCGGTTAGGGCATAGACAGATAATTGTGCAGTACATTACCTCTCCAGACGGCGTATGTTGTAGTTCAATCCCTTTAGGACAGATCAAGTCTCCATGCGGCCAAGAAGCCAGGATAGATGTATAGGACCTTCCTGCTTGTTCACGTGATCCCCGGTCACGTGATCTGGGTTTATCCACGTGATCCGGTAGGAGGCGGTGTCGGAGGCTGTATCAGTTTGTAGCTTTTATAATAGTAAGGCGCGCGCCTGCTTCGTTGTAACTTCGCTGAAATCGATTGGTTCTTTGAAGTCTTTTGGAACACCGTGCTCCTTTGGGTCCTGTAGCTGCTATAACCAGACGCGTTTTGGGGTCTGAACTTGCCCTTTCCTCAGTGGTCAGCAGCATAATGAGAATCCTGTCCTTATATGGAGGGTTTTGTTTAAATGGGGAAGTGTCTCGTTTATTTGAAGATCCTTGAAAGTCTGAACTGGAATCAGTCCATTCAAGGACCAGTATCTCCGACCATTAGGACTCTTTTTGTATTTCTATATTGGTACACATCGATAACATATTGTATATTATACTAGAATCACAGATAAAAAATAATAGATAATAATGGGATAGCACACAAATATCACATCGATATAAACTATCCTACTGCGATCTTTTTTGCGATTTTTCTCGCAATTTCTCATTCTATTTCATTTAATTTGCGATTTTCTCTAGCGATTTTTTATTTTTACGATTTTTCTGTGATTTTTTCTGCGTCTTTATAAATGAATATAAATAAAAATGAAAATGAATCATTGAGGTAAAGCACATTAGGTTTACATTAAAAACCATGAGCCCTAAAAAGAATAAAATGGTGAATCCTAAAATGAGAAAATTACACATTATAGGTGGGGTGGTGTGAACATAAAATTACTTACATATAATAAAAGCGAGGACTATGTAAACAAAAGTTCCATCCCTATAGGATATATTGTATGTTACAGATGCAATGACATTGATACTTATAGCTTCGATCAAAGCGGTTTCTGTGAAGAATCAGTCAGATCTACAGATGACATTTTTAAGAATTTAGAGAAACTTTTACACAAGCAGCTGAGAAACAAATGGGAAATCAGATCACTGCACTGTGAATGTTTACATGGTGTGTTCAATAAATACATGGTAAAATTTAATTCTTTGTGTGTTATTAGTTTAAGCAGACTGTGATTGTCTATTGTTATGACTTAGATGAAGATCAGATACCCATTTTATGACCAATTTGTGCAGAAATCCATATAATTCCAAAGGGTTCAAATACTTTTTCTTGCAACTGTATATATAGATAAAATCATACTTCTGATATATTCGAATGCATAGGCTGACTGGCTATGCAGCTATTGTAGCTGAGTAGGTAAGTGCCTTGCCTCTAATACAGAAGGTCATGAGTTTTTGAATCCCAGCAGAAACTTTTCTGAAATACAGGCTAAATTAGATTTAAATACACTGGCTCGGGCACACACGGTGTTCGGCAGAACTCTGCGATGTGCCGAGCATAGCAATGCTCGAGCCGAACTGGTGTTCGGCCAAGCATGCTCACTCAACAGTACCACCCACCAATGCCCGATGCATCAGATTAGATCATCCATGCTGCCTCACACAAACCTTGACAAAAGAGACCAGTTTCTTCTGGCTACCTGCCTCAGCTACTGTTCTAATGCTGCCATACATCTGATGCCAAGTGCTCCTTCTTACACCCAGCATTGTCAGCGGGTACATTTAGTGCCAGCCACCTACCCACTCTGTCACCGGGTCACTCTGTGGTCTCCTGATGCTACTTCTACCTCAACACTATGTCACCTTGCCACTCTGTGGCCTACTCATGCTGCTGCTACCTCAACACTATGTCACCTTGCCACTCTGTGGTCTCCTGATGCTGCTGCCACCTCCACACTATGTAATTGGACCACTCTGTGGACTTCTCATGCTGTTCCCACCGTACCCACTTCATGACTGGGCCACTATTTTGCCTTTTTGGCCTGGTTGACATCATTTATTTGACCCTTCTTCTGATCTGTCAGAAGGAAGGAAAAATGAGACATACAACGGATCCTGTCTGTGTAGCAGCTGTAAGGCCTGTATGGTCCTATCAGAATTGGCTTATGATTTGGTAGCCGTTTTGGATTAACTTTTTTTTTGGCATTAGCAATACTGATAGATTACTGACCAAATGCTGACCAAGTGAAGGCGGATGCAGTGGCGTGCCCGGCGGGGCGAGGGGGGCGGTCCGCCCTGGGTGCTGGCTCTCAGAGGGTGTCAGAGCCTAGAACCAATGAGCGCTTCCATCAATATAGATGGAAGCATTCATTGCAGGAGCACAGGGAGCTGTGGTCCTGTCACTCAGCTCCCTGCGCTCTGTCTCTCCCGCACTGAATGGTGAAGCAGGAAGACTTCTCCCCGCTCCACCATTCAGCCTGCAGACACAGATCATTCTACTGGCATGTGTGGGCAGAGCCTGCAGCCCGGAAATCTGCATAAGCTTCGCCCACACAGTGCTGCATAGCGATCGGTGTCTGTAGGAGAGAAAGGAATGTGAGCTTCAGGAATGGGACAAAATGAGTAGGTACTGTGTTTTTTTTATTTAACAGAAGGCATTTCTACCATAGGTGGGGCACGGAGGGCATTTTTACTACTACAAAAGGGGCACAGAGGGCATTATTACTACTTCAAAGAGGGCACAGAGGGCATTATTACTACAAAGGGGGCAGAGAGGGCATTATTACTACAAAGGGGGCACAGAGGGCATTATTACTACAAAGGGGGCACAGAGGGCAATACTACTACAAAGGGGGCACAGAGGGCAATACTACTACAAAGGGCATTACTAGTTTTGGGGGGGCACAATGGGCATTACTACTATGGAGGGGGCACAATGGACATTACTACTAGAAATAGGATACAATGGGCAATATAACTATGAAGTAGGAACAATAGGCATTACTTCTGTGAAGGAGGCACAGTGGGCATTATAACTATGAAGGGGGCACAATGAGCATTACTACTATTAAGGGGGCACAATGGGCATTACTACTATGAAGGGAGCACAGATGGCATTACTACTGTGAAGGAGGCGCAGAGAGCATTACTCTTGTAAAATGGGTGGGCATAACTGTTATGTGGCACTGAGTGGACATTATTACTATGAAGGGGCACAGAGGGCATTATTACTGTAATGGGGGCACTGTGAGGGCATAACTACTCTGAAGGGGAACAGAGAGGGCATTACATCTGTGAAGGGGGCACAGATAGTGGAGATGAGGAAAGTCACGGCACTCCAAAAGCTTGTTCAGTGTTCTTTAATTCACCAAAGGTTCAGCAGCAACGTTTCGACAACAGTCTTTATCAAGCTACATACATGTCTACAAGTGACTCATGTTATATAAGGGTACTAATTCATACCAATTACACAGTGGGTGTGCTTCAACAGTAATCCCGCCCCCTCTCAGATAGAAACAATCACAGAATTAATTCATCCTATCAAACAAAGTGCATGTTAATTATAAGGCTTACCAGGCGTTCATATGAGGGCTGTTGCTCTGTGTTGTGTCCATGGTGTGTGGCGTTTTCCGCATACAACTGCGGCTGCGTGAGTATTCAAACGGGATTCTCGTGTATCACCTTGTCAGCTGAATAGTCACATGATCAGTGACGCTACCATCAGTCACCTGACTGATGACGTGTCTAGGCGTCTGATCGCTGTCATGGTGACCACAGGTCCTACAGAAAAGATATATCCTTTCATGCAGAACTTTTCTTTTAATACCATTTCCAATGCATATAACTGGCTAGAAAGACGCCGATCACCACGGACACCACATCAGAGAAGTGACATCATTTAATGTCAATATAGGTCTGTTTGACAGCGGCACAGGACTCAATCCCAGCAGGATATCTGAGAAAACTCATTTATATCTATACTATGGTTCAATACCAAACCGGGCATATGTAAAGCGGAGATGTATAGCGCCACACATAAATATAGCCATATACAGGGGGGGGGGGGGGGGGGAGGGAAAATCTTCCAAAAAGGCTTGGGGCTGTTCAAAAGATGCGGTCCTCCTGACGCTCATTTATCAGAGAATGTGTTCAGAAGTGGCAAGAATGGCATATCGGGTGCTTTGCACGGTACGGAGTACCCAGTGGTATGATATACCCCAAACATGTTGAAGAATACTATTGGGCAAGGGATACTAGGGCCACAACCATCGCCCCCCTCTGTCAAAAGAGAGACCACCGATGTGTGCCCTTGCTCGGTCTGGGTCCCACCGTTAGGAGGAAGACCCCTACCGCGCTTATCCCCATTGTCTCCTGTATAGAAATTTATTTTTATAATATTACAAATAAGTGACACCCTATGCCAACAAACCTCAAGATAGCCCGCCTACATCAATCAGCTCCCAAGCCAAATATTTTAGGACTTGTCAAACCACCCATCATGTATGTGGTATACATCCGCCACGTATATCCAGTCAGTGGAATCAAACCTTGTACACAATTCGTGTGATGGTATAAAAAACCTGCTAGGCGGCTCCCAGGTCACTGCTTCCAGAACACCTTGGTCCATCTCTCGATCATATCACGCCTGGATGCCTTATCTATTAGTGATGAACAAAAAAAGGTGAGCTAGAAAGGATAAAATTTATAAATGATCTCGATATAATATCGGGTACTGTTACTTAATACATATAAAAAAAAACTTATTTTCACATCCCATATGCCGACTCAGAAGAGGGAACCCACCTTGAACTCCCGATTGAGTCCCTTAGGCTCAATGGTGTCCAGTTCAAAGATCCATCTGCGTTCCAGACGTTTTAATAGTCGTTCCCGATCACCACCTCTCCGTGGTGTGGGGACGCCATCAATGATCCTGAACCTCAATTGTGCAACGCTGTTTTTATGTCTGTAAAAATGTTCCGGGACCGGAAGTTCACTTTCCAAATTTCCAGAATTACTCTTCTAAAATGGGTGGGCATAACTGTTATGGGGCACTGAGTGGACATTATTACTATGAAGGGGCACAGAGGGCATTATTACTGTTATGGGGGCACTGTGAGGGCATAACTACTCTGAAGGGGAACAGAGAGGGCATTACATCTGTGAAGGGGGCACAGATAGGGCATTACTACTTTGAAATGGGCACAGAGAGGGCATAACTACTGTGAGGGAGGCACAAAGAGGGCATTACAACTGTGAAGGAGGCACAATGAAGGGATAAGTACTTTAAAGGGCACAATGTGGGCATAACTACTGTGAAAGTTGTACAGTGAAGGCATAACTACCTTGAAGGGGCACAATTTGGGAATAACTGCCATGAGAGGGCACATATCTGGACAAAACTACTGTGTACAATTTTTTTTAAGTATTGGTGGGGGGTGCCAGAGAAAGGACCCGTCCTGGGTGCCAAACACCCTAGGTACGCCACTGGGAGCATGCTCAACAGTCAGGATCCGTTATTTTGAGGGATTATTGTTCTGACGGATCAGAGGAAGGGTAAAGTAATCAGTGACGTCAACACAAACTTAATGCTGACACCCTCTCCACTCTGTCAGGGGGCTCTACTTGTATAAGTGTTTAATAGAACAGGTTCTGTAGACATCTATGTGGAATCAGCTGACGACAGTGTAAAAGAAGTGTGCTCTTTCACGCTATAGTAGGATCTTGGGCCTCTGCAGGGTTCTTTATACCTGATGCTAACATTGAACTGAAAGGCGGAGTCCACACTTGAGTTATTTGGCCAGTTTGGGCCCTGCAACCGCCCAAAGAAGTGAAGTGTGCAATGATTCTAAGAGCGACGCCTGTCATCTGCATGTCATAATGACTCACAGTATTGTTTCACTACCACAGCAGATACACTATCCGTGTTGCTGCAAGGCAGTGTTCTACACCACTATACAGGCCCCCTGCAGCCAGGAAATAGTTGTTTTTTAGCGCAATTCGCCACTAATTAATTCAGATCGAATTGAATCTTTTTGGAAAATTCGCTCAGCACTAGTGACAATATCTGTGAAGGGTCTATTTTTGGTCTCTATGTCAAATTCTTTTGCTGTCTGTCTGTCTGTCAATAATTTATCATGTGCACTGCTAAGTTGAAAAGGAGACGTCCGAGCATATCTTACTAATGGTCAGTGAAAGCCAGTTCTTCCACTGATCGTAGGGTATGAGTAAACACACTAAAATGAATGAATACGTGTGCTGTCTGTAGAGAACACGGGACAGCACATGTTCGTGATTCACTGATGCGTGAATAAGCCATAAGTTTAGCACTTCTGCCTTGAGATGCTACTCGACTTTCTACACCATCCCATTTCAAAGTAAAATTCAGACAATTTTTGTGACTTTTAAAAAATTTCCAGTTAATAAATTTAGGGTTTAAATAATTAACATAGCTAACTTTGACAGCTTTCAACCACTTTTCAAAACTGCGGAATGTTGGTGCAAATAAACTATACAAGTTGCAAATCCCTATTTAGCAACTTTTCTAACCATAATTCTGGAATTCAGGGTTTGATAAATTCCCCCGATTCAGTTTTGTTTGTCTATTAACACCTACTCTACTATACTATATGGGTTCACATTGAAAATTGAAATTTTTACATTTTGTATTAATTTTGTATTAATTAACAAACTTCCAAAATACTGTTTGAATACTTTGAAGGTGCAGTTTTTAATATAGGCTTGATTTGGGTTTGTAAAACTGTATATAGACCCTTCAAAGCCACTTTAGAACTGAATTGATCCCTAAAAAAATATTTTTTTCTTGAAAATTGCTGCTGAAATAATAAGCCTTTTAATGCCCCCTCCCAAAATAAAAGAAGGCTTGAAAAACAATGCCAACATGGTAAATGTTAAACATTAAGACCCTGATTTATCCAGACATAGTACTCTGAGGAATGTGCCGCTGGAGGTGGCATTTCATTCTTGACCAGGCATAGACTTCGTCATAAATTAAATGCATCCTATGGCAGTCCATGCACCAGGATGAAATCTACTCAAGCTCATAGCTGGCACCGATTTAAGTAATCATTTACTCTATTTTATGGTGTAAATGATGATAAAAGTTCTGAGTCCTATGGCCCCTTCCACACGTCACCCTCACCTCACTCCCTATTTGTAAACGGACGAGGGTAGCATAATATACCAATTGCTACTAGATTTAGTCTAATTGAAATTTAAAAAGTCACAAATCTGGTCTTTGCGACTTTTTACAGCAAAAACACGGCAATAGGGGAATGATAAATCCCCCCCTAAGATTTCTGTGAGGTATGCTAAGAAGCAGAGAAATTCTAAATTTTGAAATAAAAACAAAGTATATCAATCCAATTTTACTACTACTAAAGAACAATCTCAGAATCACTTGGATAATTAAAAGCATTCCAAAGTGATTAACACATAAAGTGACATCTCAGATATGAAACTGGGGCTGCAGCATTTGGCTGGAAGAGGTTAAAGATTAGGGTTCATGCTGATATGTTAATATTATGGTCTCGATTACATATAGAAGGTGTGTGGTTAAGATTTCCTAGTTACTTCCACAAAACAAGGTTGGGCCGTTTCCTTTAGAAACAATGCTTCCAAAAACAGAAATTCATTTTCTTGACTGAACACTTATCGTAAAGCAAAGCATATAATCTTGGGAGGTATCCAGATTTCTGAGCTGTGCAGATATTTCCATGAATATTTTGCAAATGTCAAGGAAACGTTATATATATCGTATCTACACTGAACAAAAATATAAACGCAACACTTTCGGTTTTGCTCCCATTTTGCATGAGCTGAACTCAAAGATCTGAAACATTTTCTACATACACAAAAGACCCATTACTCTCAAATATTGTTCACAAATCTGTCTAAGGGTCTATTCAGACGTCCGTAGTGCATTGCGGATCCACAAATTGCGGATCTGCAATACACCCGGCCGGCACCCCCTTAGAACTGCCTATTCTTGTTCTATTTTTTCTCTGGAGCCGTGGACCAGAAGTATTTTTTTCTCCCAGGCTGTGAGCTCTGTGCTGCGCTACAGCCTGTTAGAAGGAACGCCCAGGGTGAAACAGTCAAACCAATTCAGTGAAGATACCAGAGCGCACAGTGGGCGAACGGAGCGGCGCCCAGGGATAATAGTAAGTGCAGTGAGATCCCTGGGCGCCGCTCTATGTAGCCTGATAATTATCTTGCAATGTTTGGACCGTTAAAAGGTCCTCTTTAAATCTCAATACTCGTAGAATTAAAAATGTTTTGGTTGTTTTTATTTTCCATGTTGGCAGTACTAGGGTTGCATTGGGTATCGAAGTCTTAATAATTTTTTGATACCTTCCAAGAGACATAACTTTTATTTTTACATTCACATAGTCATATGAGGGGTTGAATTTGAAAAATAAAATTACAATTCTGCCATTGTTTAATGGGTTTGGTTTTTACAGCATTCGCTGTGCAATAAAAGTGACAAGAATAGCTTTCCTATACATTTTCAGACATAGCGTTAGTTGTTATGTTTATTTTTATTGTTTACTAGCAGAAGGACCCGGCTCTGCACGGGTATATTTGATCTATTTCATTTAATGTTTGTCTGTGGTGTTAAAAGATACCAACAGTATCCACTATAACAGTGACATCTACAGTACCCTGTCCCTTTAACAGTGACCTCCACAGTGGTCTGCCCCCTTAACAGTAACATCCACAGTGCCCTCCTCTTTTACCAGTGACCTCCAGAGCGTCCATCCCTTTATTAGTGACCTCCACAGTACCCCATCTCGTTAACAGGGATTTCTACAATAACCCGCCCCCTTAAAAAGGACCTTTCACTACAATAAAAAATCTAAACTAAGCATACAGACATGGAGAGCGGCGCCCAGGGATCTCCCTGCACTTACTATTATCCCTGGGCGCCGCTCTGTTCTCCCGGTATAGGTTCTGGTATCGTCATATTTTCGGCTCAACTGGGTGGAGCCTGCCGGCGTCTTCTTCTCCCAGGCTGGAGTGCTGGCCAATTGCAGTGCTCAGCTCATAGCCTGAGAGAAAAAAAAAACTCTCAGACTATGAGCTGAGCGCTGCGATTGGCCAGCGCTACAGCCTGGGAGGAGACGCCAGCAGGCTCCACCCAGTTGAGCCGAATATCTGAAGAAACTGGAGCCTATACCGGGAGAACGGAGCGGCGCCCAGGGATAATAGTAAGTGCAGGGAGATCCCTGGGCGCCGCTCTCCATGTCTGTATGCTTAGTTTAATTTTTTTATTGTAGTGAAAGGTCCTCTTTACCAATCACCTCCACAAAGCTCCGTTCCCTTAAAATGTGACCTTCACAACATCACTCCCCCTTAACAGTGACCTCTACAGCACCCTACCCCTTAACAGTGACCTCGATAGCGGACCGTCCCCTTAACTGTGACCTCCATTGTTCTCTGCCCCCTTAACAGAGACCTCCACAGTTCCCACCCCTTTAACAGTGACCTCCACAGCATTTTACCCCCTTAACAGTGACCTCCACAGCAGCCACCCCTCTATTAGTGACCTCCACAGTACCCCAGCTCCTTAACAGTGATTTCCACAACACCCCGTCCCCTTAACAGTGGCCTCTACAGCAATCTGCCCCTATGATGGCCAGAGGTCCAGTTTTAGGCTGGAGAGTCCAGCTTTCAGACTCCATGTCCTCTGTCCGGCGCAGGGATGTCCTTTAGAACAGCTCACTCTCAGACAGCACCCTCCCACCCCTGCAGCTGACAGAAGTTGTACCTTCATTTTTTCTGTAATATTGGCAGTAATAACTTCAACCAAATATTTCCTGTAGTTGCAGATCAGACGTGCACAATGGTCAGGAGTAATTCTTGACCATTCCTCTTTACGGAACTGTTTCAGTTCAGCAATATTCTTGGGATGTCTGGTGTGAATCGCGTTGAGGTCAGGACTCTGACAGGGCCACTCCAGAAGGCATATTTTCTTCTGTTTAAGCCTTTCTGTTGTTGATTTACTTCTATGCTTTAGGCCATTGTCCTGTTGCAACACCCATCTTCTGTTGAGCTTCAGCTGGTGGACAGATGGCCTTAAGTTCTCCTGCAAAATGTCTTGATAAACTTGGGAATTCATTTTTCCTTTGATGATAGCAATCCGTCCAGGCCCTGACACAGCAAAGCAGCCCCAAACCATGATGCCCCCACCACCATACCTCACAGTTGGGATGAGGTTTTGATGTTAGTGTGCTGTGCCTCTTTTTCTCCACACATAGTGTTATGTGTTTCTTCCAAACAACTCAAGTTTGGTTTCATCTGTCCACAGAATATTTTGCCAGTACTGCTGTCCAGGTGCTCTTGTACAAACTGTAAACGTGCAGCATTGTCTTTTTTGGACAGCAGTGGCTTCCTCTGTGGTATCCTCCCATGAAATCCATTCTTGTTTAGTGTTTTACGTATCGTAGATTCGCTAACAGGGATGTTAGCATCTGCCAGAGACTTTTGCAAGTCTTTAGCTGACACTCTAGGATTCTTCTTCACCTCATTGAGCAGTCTGCACTGTGCTCTTGCAGTCATCTTTACAGGACGGCCACTCCTATCCTAGGGAGAGTAGCAGCAGTGCTGAACTTTCTCCATTTATAGACAATTTGTCTTACCGTGGACTGATGAACAGCAAGGCTTTTGGAGATACTTTTATAACCCTTTCCAGATTTATGCAATTCAACAATTCTTAATCGTAGGTCTTCTGAGACCTCTTTTGTGCGAGGCATCATTCACATCAGGCAATGCTTCTTGTGAAAAGAAAACCCAGAACTGCTGTGTGTTTTTTTATAGGGCAGGGCAGCTGTAACCAACACCTCCAATCTCATCTCATTGATTAGACTCCAGTTGGCTGACACCTCAATCCAATTAGCTCTTGGAGATGTCATTAGTCTAGGGGTTCACATACTTTTCCCACCTGAACCGTGAATGTTTACATGGTGTGTTCAATAAAAACATGGTAACATTGAATTCTTTGTGTGTTATTAGTTTAAGCAGACTGTGATTGTCTATTGTTGTGACTTAGATAAAGATCAGATCACATTTTATGACCAATTTGTGCAGAAATCCATATCATTCTAAAGGGTTCACATACTTTTTCTTGCAACTGTATCTCCATACAGCATTAAAATGTATTGCCTCCATTGAGGCAAAGTTTGTTTCACCTGAAGTCGCGTGAGACTTCAGTGAATGAATTCTGCATTTAGTTCTACATCATTAAATACATTTCCAATTAGCGATCTGAAGTGGGGTTTGGGACCAGCTGGTACTTCGGTCCCAAACCCGACTTCGGATTGCTAATTCAATGAGAATATGTCATCAGGAACATCCAGCTCCTCCTCTCTCTGCATCTTGCTGACTTTTCTAGGAAGAAGAAGCCAGCAAAAGATGAGGATGGTCATCATTTAGATCTGGCCCCCCTACTGGATGGTATTGGTTGGCATGAAATAATAAAGGATTCCATCTTATTGGTATTAAATTCTTCTATTAATCACTTTCAGGACAATGTCCGTAGTGCATGAGCACTTTACACATCTCTCCCTATGCTGAGCTCACAGGACAAAGATGGAGACAGCACGAGATGATGGTTTTATAGTGCTGTGACATCACAGGGGGAGGCTATCTGTGTATCCTTTTCACTTGCTATTTTAGGAAAACCTAAATCATTACCACGATGCACAAGGAAATTTGTATTTATTGCCAAAATTTTCCTAAACTTCAGACTGAATTCCACTTTGACTGCTTCACTTCACGCAACACTAGTGATAATAAAATCATTTTGTCCTTAGCTTCTGTCCTGTTTACGTTGTACAAAGACATGTCGTGTGGTGCAGGTGACTGTAAACACCAAACACAAATGTAATTTAAAAGCAATGTTTCCTGGCCCACCACCTTGTTAGAAGATCAGTGTCCGCTCCTATGCAACCACTTTGAGGAAATGAAGAAAAATGTTTTCTGTTAGAAATGGATGGATGAAAAGGGGAACCTCAAAAACTCCAATGTGAATGCAGCTTTACTAAGGTGACCATAGTAGGACACTTGGGGCAGGATGGTTGGCAGCACTGCACTACATCCTGAAGCTGTATGCGGTGAGGACACAGGCAGCGCCGGCACCTGCAGAAGAGGACCAAGGAGAGGTGAGTAAAGAGCATATTCACTGCTCCCTGGGGCCTCCTGTCCTCTAAAAATACATTAAAAAAATCTACGAAAACCAGAATTAGTACTCACCGTTAATTCTTTTTCCATGAGATCACCACAACGGCAACACACTGTAGCGGCAGGAAGCAGAGTAGGTTTAAATACCCCCCTCCCACCGCAACCAGTGGTTCCAAAATACAAGAGTAGAAAGGTGGTGGAAAACAAGCGATTTTATAATATCTGAATTTGAATTTTTTTCCATAGCATCACCATGACGGCAACACAAGGAGATATACAAAATATGAACGAGGGGGGGGGGGGGGGGGGCTCTAATTGCCTGAAGGACTTTTTGTCCAAAAGACATGTCTGATTTTTTTAAAAGGTCTAGTTTATAGTGCTTAATGAAGGTATGGATACTGGGCCAAGTAGCGGCTTTACAAATTTATTCTAGGGAAACACCCACTCTCTCCGCTTGGGAGGAAGACAGACTGAGCCTTCAGATTATCGGGACAAGGGAGATTCTGAATAGTATAACAGGTTAAAATAGTATTTTTAATCCATCTAGCGATTGAGGGTCTGGAAATTTTCTGCCCTGTTTTTCCCCCCGAATTGAACAAAGAGACAGTCAGAACTTCTAATCTCTTTTGTAGAGTCTATGTAGTCAAGGACAGCTCGTCTGACAGCTAGGGAATGGAAGGTTAATTCTCTGTCGTCTGAAGAGTTATCATAGAAAGAGGGGAGCATAATTTTCTGATTCTTGTGGAATTTAGACACAACTTTTGGCATAAACTCTGCGTCTAGCTGCAGGATTATTTTATCATTTTTGACTTGCAGATAAGGTTCCCTCATGGATAGCGCCTGTAGTTCGCTAAATCTTCTGGCAGTAGGGATGGCCACTAGGAAAGCAGTTTTGATCGATTTTAGCTTTAGAGAGCAGTCACTCAATGGTTCGAAGGGGGGACGTGATAATCCTGTGAGAACTATATTTAACCCCTTAAGGACACATGACGTATCGGTACGGCATGTTTCCCGAGTCCTTAAGGACACATGACGTACCGGTACGTCATGTGTTGTTCCGATCACTGCCGTGCGGCCGGCTGTGATCGGAACAAGGTGCCTGCTCAAATCATTGAGCAGGCACCTCGGCTAAATGCGCGGGGGGGTCCCGTGACCCCCCCATGTCCGCGATCGCAACAAACCGCAGGTCAATTCAGACCTGCGGTTTGTTGCGCTTTCTGCAGTTTCTGATCGCTGCGGTCCCTGACCGCGGCGATCAGAAACTTTAGTGTGGCGAAAATATATATTTGTCACCCCCCCTGCACCTCTGAATGATTTTAGCCCGGTGGGAGGTGCAGGGGGGGTGTTGCGGGCGGTGGGGGCGATGCGGGAGGCGGGCGGTGCGGCAGGCGGGATCGCGATCCCCCGCCCGCCTCCTATTGCGTAATCGTTGGTGTACAGTGGGTATACCAGGGTGCCAGCACATTGCTGGCACCCTGGTATAAACGGCTGACATCGGTGATGCGATGTCAGCCGTTTAACCCTTTCCATACAGCGGTCCGTACGGACCGCTGTATGGAAAAAGTTAACAGTAAGAGGGAGCTCCCTCCCTCTCCGATCGGGGGGCTGCAGTGCCTTTGCAGCCCCCCGATGGAGAGGGAGAGAGCCCCCAGACAGCCCCCCCAGAGCCCCGTCCTTACCCTTCCCCGTCTGCGCAGTTCTGACCATAACTGAGCAGACGGGGAAGGTTCCCATGGCAACAGGACGCCTCTCAGGCGTCCTGCTGTCCATGGTGCTGAACAGATCTGTGCTGAAAGCATAGATCTGTTCAGTGTAAGTAAAATATAGTACAGTGCAATATATATTGTACTGTACTGTATTATACAGACATCAGACCCACTGGATCTTCAAGAACCAAGTGGGTCTGGGTCAAAAAAAAAAGTGAAAAAAAGGTAAAAATCAAAAAACACATTTATCACTGATTAAAAATTAAAAAAATAAAATTCCCTACACATGTTTGGTATCGCCGCGTCCGTAACGACCTGATCTATAAAACGGTCATGTTACTTTACCCGAACGGTGAACGCCATAAAAATAAAAAATAAAAAACTATGATGAAATTGAAATTTTGTCCACCTTACTTCCCAAAAAAAGGTAATAAAAGTGATCAAAAAAGTCGCATGTACGCCAAAATTGTAACAATCAAACCGTCATCTCATCCCGCAAAAAATGAGACCCTACTTAAGATAATCGCCCAAAAACTGAAAAAACTATGGCTCTTAGACTATGGAAACACTAAAACATCATTTTTTTTGTTTCAAAAATGAAATCATTGTGTAAAACTTACATAAATAAAAAAAAAGTATACATATTAGGTATCGCCGCATCCGTATCGACCGGCTCTATAAAAATATCACATGACCTAACCCCTCAGGTGACCACCGTAAAAAAATAAAAATAAAAACGGTGTAAAAAAAGCCATTTTTTTGTCATCTTACGTCACAAAAAGTGTAATAGCAAGCGATCAAAAAGTCATATGCACCCCAAAATAGTGCCAATCAAACCGTCATCTCATCCCGCAAAAAATGAGACCCTACTTAAGATAATCACTCAAAAAATGAAAAAACAATGGCTCTTAGACTATGGAGACACTAAAACATTTTTTTGGTTTTAAAAATGAAATCATTGTGTAAAACGTACATAAATAAAAAAAATTGTATACATATTAGGTATCGCCGCGTCCGTGACAACCTGCTCTATAAAATTACCACATGATCTAACCTGTCAGATGAATGTTGTAAATAAAAAAATAAAAAACGCTGCCAAAAAAGCTATTTCTTGTTACCTTGCCGCACAAAAAGTGTAATATAGAGCAACCAAAAATCATATATACCCTAAACTAGTACCAACAAAACTGCCACCCTATCCCGTAGTTTCTAAAATGGGGTCACTTTTTTGGAGTTTCTACTCTAGGGGTGCATCAGGGGGGCTTCAAATGGGACATGGTGTAAAAAAAAACAGTCCAGCAAAACCTGCCTTCCAAAAACCGTATGGCATTCCTTTCCTTCTGCGCCCTGCCGTGTGCCCGTACAGCGGTTTACGACCACATATGGGGTGTTTCTGTAAACTACAGAATCAGGGCCATAAATAATGAGTTTTGTTTGGCTGTTAACCCTTGCTTTGTAACTGGAAAAAAAAAATTAAAATGGAAAATCTGCCAAAAAAGTGAAATTTTGAAATTGTATCTCTATTTTCCATTAAATCTTGTGCAACACCTAAAGGGTTAACAAAGTTTGTAAAATCCGTTTTGAATACCTTGATGGGTGTAGTTTCTTAGATGGGGTCACTTTTATGGAGTTTATAATCTGGGGGTGCATCAGGGGGGCTTCAAATGGGACTTGGTGTCAAAAAACCGGTCCATAAAAATCAGCCCTCCAAAAAACAAACGGCGCACCTTTCCCTCTACGCCCCGCTGTGTGGCCGTACAGTAGTTTACGGCCACATATGGCGTGTTTCTGTAAACAGCAGAGTCAGGGCAATAAAGATACAGTCTTGTTTGGCTGTTAACCCTTGCTTTGTTAGTGGAAAAAATGGGTTAAAATGAAAAATTAGACAAAAAAATAAAATTCTCAAATTTCCTCCCCATTTGCCAATAACTCTTGTGCAACACCTAAAGGGTTAACGACGTATGTAAAATCAGTTTTGAATACCTTGAGGGGTGTAGTTTCTTAGATGGGGTCACTTTTAGGGAGTTTCTCCTCTAGGGGTGCATCAGGGGGCTTCAAATGGGACATGGTGTAAATAAACCAGTCCATAAAAATCAGCCTTCCAAAAACCAAACGGCGCACCTTTCACTCTACGCCCCGCTGTGTGGCCGTACAGTAGTTTACAGAAACACCCAATATGTGGCCGTAAACGGCAGAGTCAGGGCAATAAAGATACCGTCTTGTTTGGCTGTTAACCCTTGCTTTGTTAGTGGAAAAAATGGGTTAAAATGAAAAATTAGACAAAAAAATAAAATTCTCAAATTTCCTCCCCATTTGCCAATAACTCTTGTGCAACACCTAAAGGGTTAACAACGTATTCAAAATCAGTTTTGAATACCTTGAGGGGTGTAGTTTCTTAGATGGGGTCCTTTTTGGGTGGTTTCTATTATGTAAGCCTCGCAAAGTGACTTGAGACCTGAACTGGTCCCTAAAAATTGAGTTTTTGTAAATTTCTGAAAAATTTCAAGATTTGCTTCTAAACTTCTAAGCCTTATAACATCCCCAAAAAATAAAATATCATTCCCAAAATAATTCAAACATGAAGTAGACATATGGGGAATGTAAAGTCATCCAAATTTTTGGGGGTATTACTATGTATTACAGAAGTAGAGAAACTGGAACTTTGAAATTTGCTAATTTTTCCAAATTTTTGTTAAATTTGGTATTTTTTGGTGCAAAAAAAATAATTTTTTTGACTTCATTTTACCAGTGTCATGAAGTACAATATGTGACGAAAAAACAATCTCAGAATGGCCTGGATAAGTCAAAGCGTTTTAAAGTTATCAGCACTTAAAGTGACTCTGGTCAGATTTGCAAAAAATGGCCTGGTCCTTAAGGTGAAATAGGGCTGTGTCCTTAAGGGGTTAAGTCCCAGGTAGGAATGCGAGATTTTAACGTTGGATGTATTCTGATAACCGCTCTCATAAATCTCTTGATCCATTTATGATTTGCTAATTCAGTGTCGTAGAAACAACTTAAAGCGGATACTTGAACTCTGAGGATAGAAGGTCTTAAACCTATATCGAAGCCATTTTGTAAGAAATCCAGAATCGATTGTATATTGGGAGCGGATTTATTAGGAGAGTATGATCCCAACCAAGAACAACATTTCTTCCAGATCTTCATATAAATGGCGAAGGTAACCTTCTTCCTGGAGGCCTTTAGAGTAGAAATCACCAAATCCGAAAGACTCTGGAATTTCAGGATTTGGGTTTCAGGATCTAAGCTGTCAAATTTAGAAACTCTGGGTCCGGATGAAAAATTGGACCCTGATGTAGAAGGTCATTCCTCTTTGGGAGGGGCCAAGGACCTTTGATGGCCATCTTCCGAAAAATGGGAATACAGCTCTTTTTCGGCCAACAAGGTGTTATTAATATGATGTTTGTTCCGTCCTAATGGATCTTCTGTATCACCTTTGGTATTATCGAAAGCAGCGGGAAGGAATAGTCCAGCACTTGGTCCCATGTGATGGAGAAGGCGTCTAGAATCCACGGCTTGTCTCTGGGGTCTAGGGAGCAAAATGTTGGAACCCTTGAATTTTCCCGAGAGGCGAACAGGTCCACTTCCGGTATGCCCCATTTGTTTGTTATCATATGGAAGATCTCTGTGTTCATCTTTTCTCGGCTCAATTAGTCGGCCTCTATATTCAGAGATCCTTTTAGGTAAACCGCTGAAATGGATTCTATGTTTATTTCTGCCCAACTGAATATTTTTGTGGATAGTTTTAGTAGACTCATAGATTTCGTACCTCCTTGATGGTTTAGGTATTTTATTGTCGTCGTGTTGTCTGACACTATTTTGCAGTATCACAACGGAGTTGTGATTCTGCAATCTTTAGAGTTTCCCATACCACCCTCAGCTCCCGATTGAACTGGACCACGGTTCGATTACTGACTCCTGATTGAACTGGACCACGGCCCCTGATAATATACTTTTACGACTTTCGACCTCCAGCCCCACTGTCTTGCATCTGTGGTGATCTGGGTGTGGGGTATCTTCTTCCATGTTACTCCTCTGGTCATGTACTCCTGGATCATCCACCACTGAAGTGAGGATTTTATCCTCTGAGGTATGGTAACCATGTGATCTAGAGAAAAAACTTGTTTGTCCCATACTCCAAGTATCCATATTTGAAGAGGTCTGAAGTGAATCTGACACCATTGGACTGATAGGATGCAAGAAGTGAGAACACCTAGAAGACTCATTGAGTCTCTGATGGAATAGGTTCTTCTGGAAGAAAATACCTTGATCTTCCTTTGGATGTCTGATATCTTGTCCCAAGGTAGACTGGTTAACTGGTTTTGGGAGTCCAGGATAACTCCTAGGAACCTGATCTTGGTCGATGGTACTAGGTTCGATTTCATTCTGTTGACCATCCATCCCAGTCTGTCCAAGGTTAGTAGAAAAACTTCCAGGTCCTTCTGTAGTTGGGAAGCAGAGTTGTTGGTTATTAAGAAATCGTCCAGGTAAGGGAAGATTGTTAATCCCTTTTTTCTCAGATCTGCTACTACCTCTATTATCAGTTTTGTGAACACCCGTGGAGCCGAAGATATGCCGAAAGGGAGAGAGGTAAATTGGTAGTGGTGAATATCGCCCCTGTGATCCTTTATTGCAAATCTCAGAAATTGCTGGGAATTGTGATTGATGTATTGGGACATGGAAGTAAGCGTCGCTTAAATCTACCGTGCACATCACTGTCTCTTCCTGTAACAGGGGAATGATTGAATTTAGTGTCTCTATACAAAACTTCTGGTAAGAAATACATTAGTTTAGGAGCTTCAAGTTATAATAATGGTCCGAAAGGGAACCCTTTTCCTCTTTCTAATGGGGGTACCTCTGTTATCACCTATTTGGATATTAATAACTTGACCCTTCCAAATTGGGCTTTGATACGTTGGAACAGGGAGTCTTGAAACTATAAATCTTCTTGGGGGAAGGGCAGAAAATTGAATCCTGTAACCGAATTTGATAATTTTTAGTGCCCATGGCTTTGAAGAAATTTCCTCCCAGAAAGGAAAAAATTTCTTCAGTCTTCCCCCCCACTCTGGCGTCACAGATTTTCGTTTCCCTTCTGGGATGAGGCGAGGAAACCCCTACCTCTCCCTCCTATAGGGTAGCTATAACGCCTTGTTTTTCCTTTACCAGTGTAAGGTCTGTTCTGATTAGAGGGGGCACGAAAGGGGTATTTTCTTTTGTAGACGTTTTCTTCTGGGAATCCTCTCCTTTTATCTGAAGCTTTCTCAAGTATTTTATCTAGTTTGGGTCCGAATATATATTCACCTGAGAAAGGGATAGAACAGAGTCCTGATTTAGAGACCTTGTCTCCAGACCAATTTTTTATTTTACCCAAAAGGCTCTCCGAGCCGCATTTGAGAGCCCTGCATCCTTAGCCGCATACCGAAAGGATTCTGCGCAGGCATCAGCAAGGAATGCCATGGCAGATTTTAAGAGTGGGAGCACATTTAGAATTTCTTAATTATCAAAGACACGATTTTCTAATTCTGAAAGCCATAAAAACATGGATCTGGCTACGGAGGTAGCAGCTATGTTAGATTTTAGATTGTACATAGCCGCCTCCCAGGACCTGCGTAATAGACCATCGGCCTTCCTGTCCATAGGGTCTCTTAATTGTGATGTGTCTTCAAAGGGTAGAGAGGTCTTTTTATTGACTTTTGCTACCTGAGCATCTATCTTAGGAATCGTATTAAATATAATTCTGATCAAAAGTTTAAGACCACTTAAAAAATGGCAAAAATTAATATTTTACATTGTTGGATCTTAACAAGGTTCCAAGTAGAGCTTCAACATGCAACAAGAAGAAATGAGAGTGAGACAAAACATTTTTTGAGCATTCAATTAATTGAAAATAATGATTAAACTGAAACAGGCTGTTTTTCAGCTGATCTAAATTTTAGGACCACATGCCTTTAAAAGGCCAAATCTGTGCAAAGATGTGGATTAATTGTCATTTTTTTTCAGGTAGTCACACATTGTGATGGCAAAGGCAAAAAACTCTCCCTTTTTGAACGTGGTCGGGTTGTTGAACTGCATAAGCAGGGTCTCTTACAGTGCGCCATCGCTGCTGATGTGGGACGCAGTAAGACAGTAATTTGGAATTTCTTAAATGATCCTGAGGGTTATGGAAAAGAAAAGTCAAGTAGAAGACCCCAAAAAATGTCATAAGCACTGAGCTGGAGGATCCAATTGGCTGTCCGTCAAGACACTGGACGATCCTCAACCCAAATTAAGGCCCTTACTGGTGCTGGCTGCAGCCCCATAACCATCAGACGGCATCTGAGACTGAAGGGTTCAAAAACAAAAAACGTCTTCAAAGACCTCGTCTCCTTGAACGCCACAGAACTGCTCGTTTGGACTTTGCAAGAGAGTACCATGGGACGTTCAAAGGTGGAAGAAAGTTTTCTTCTTTTTTTTATCTTGATGGTCCTGATGGTTTCCAACATTACTGGCATGACAAGCAGATCCCACCTGAGATGTTTTCTACACGCCATAGTGGAGGGGGCGCCATAGTGGTCTGGGGTGCTTTTTCCTTCAGTGGAACAACGGAGCTTCAGGAAGTGCGCGTCAAACGGCCGCTGGCTATGTCCAGATGTTGCAGAGAGCATTCCTCATGACTGAGGCCCATTGTCTGTGGGGTAACGGCTGGGTTTTTCAACAGGACAACGCTAAAGTACACAATGCCCGCAGGACAAGGGACTTCTTCCAGGAGAATAACATCACTTTTTTGGCCCATCCTGCGTGTTCCCCTGATCTAAATCCAATTGAGAACCTTTGGGGATGGATGGCAAGGGAAGTTTACAAAAATGGATAACAGTTCCAGACAGTAGATGGCCTTCATGCGGCCGTCTTTTTCACTCGGAGAAATGTTCCCACTCACCTCATGGAAACGCTTGCATCAAGCATGCCGAAACAAATTTTTGAAGTGATAAACAATAACGACGGAGCTACTCATTACTGAGTTCATGTTTGGAAGTTGGATTTTTTTTTTCTGGGGGGTTTAGTTTTTTGGGGGAGGTGTGGTCCTAAACTTTTGATTAGCTGACAAACAGCCTGTTTCAGTTTATTTGTTGTTTTCATTAAATTGAGTTCTCAAAAAATGTTTTGTCTCACTCCCATTTCTTCTTGTTGCATGTTGAAGCTCTACTTGGAACCTTGTTAAGAACTAGCCATGCTAAATATGATTTTTTGCTATTTTTCAAGTGGTCTTAAACTTTTGATCAGGACTGTATTTTGGCTTCCTCCTGATCAAAAAGTAGACGACGCTGATAAGCTCTGGAGATTCTTAGACGCTTTTCCTGATCAGACCATTCGTCTAATATCAAACCTTTAATGTTTTCGTTAATAGGGAAGACTCTAGTTTGTTTTTCACTCGCAGTCCACCAAACATTTCTTCCTGAACAGAAGGGGTTGGTTGAATTTCTTCTACCCCCATGGTTGCCCCAACTGCTTTAAGTAACTCTGGCATATCATCTGAAAAGAAATAGAATTTCTTTCTACCTTCAGGGATATCTCTCTAAGATTGTCTGTCATCTTCCTCCCATGCTTTGGAAGAAGAGGCACCATCAAATTCATCTGACTAAGAGGAAAAGGAATCACCTGTTTTCAGACGCTTGTGTGGGGGTTCAATTTAAAGAGGGGTATCTTTGTGTAATCCGGACATAGATGCCAAAGAAGATTTCATTTCCTCCTGCATCATGGTTCTGAAGTCATCCATTAATGATGGTTGTTCGTCCCGTATAATCCTGGCAATACAATCACTGCATAGCTTTTTCAAATAGTCGTCTGGTAATCGTTTATAGCAAGAAACGCATTTTGTGGATTTCTTGAGCATCCTTTGCGTTTCTTTAGAAATCTAAGGTCAAAGCCCTATTAGTAATAGAGAAGCCCAATGAATCCATCACATCTGGCCAGAAAGAAAAAACGGCATTGAATTAAAATTCCCCCACATGGGGGCTTACGGAAGGTGGCGCAGCAGCTTCAGAGTGCTCTGGTGCAGACATCCTGGAGGGATAGAGGAGCCAACTCATCACAACTAGGAACACTGGGGAGAAGGAGAGATTTCAAAACTTCCTCGCGGTCCCGCCATATATGCGCCGCCTTCGTCACCTCAGCACCGGAAGTGACTTAACTTATATAGCCCGCAACCCAGCTGGAACTACCGGAGCCCAGGCGGGAGCAGGCCCCAGATCAGCGTTAGAACGGAGACGGCGGGAGGGCAGGGAGTCACCATGTAGATATGGTGTTAAAGCGCGCATCTTCTTCATCTCCCCAGCGCGAGACACACAAGGAGACCTTTCTCCGCCCCTGTCCGTTTGTAGGGTGGTGAGAGGGGGGGTATTTAAACCTTTCTCTGCTTCCTGCCCCTACAGAGGTCAGGGGTCAATCTCCTTGTGTTGCCATCATGGTGATGCTATGGAAAGATACAAAACATCCTGCATGATATGATAACTGAATATGCAAATGTATTATCATACCAGAGTGAGGGCTTAGTCCATATAGAATGTTTGCATCTATTGTGTTAGTGCACTATTTTGCGTGATTTTTCTTTTATAAATGATGCCATGTACATCCGCCTATTCAGTTATCATATCGTGCAGGATATTTTGTATCTTTTTCAGTGATTTTTGATAAGTTTATGTCCTTGAAGGAGAGGCATGTTCCGGTGTGAATGCGCTTCTATTATCCGGGGAGCAGCATTCTTATGCACTTTTGCCGCACCTATCCCACAGGTGACCTTGATTAGGTGATCTGGATGCACACAGATAACTGGGAGCAGCACACTATATGTGCAGAGTCTGCTCTCCTGAATATAGATGCCCAACAGCATAGGTAGGTTTAGAGTAGGACCTGGCTGACTGAGACTACCTTGGCACAGGTAGGCGGGCACAGATGTGTTTGGATCAAAATATATTAGCTGAGATTCTCACATTTTATCATATCACAGGGAGGGCTTAGTCCATATACAGTATAATGTTTGCATCCATTGTATTAGTGCATTCTTTTCTGTGATTTTTTAAAACTTCATTCACTTGATAGTGGAAAAAAATGGCAATGGAAACTGACACTTTTTCAGCCATTTTCTGACCGCCTAGCCATAAAAAAACGGATGAATGCAAAAGCTTTTTTTAAAATTGCAACCACTGCAGTGCCTTCTGTATACAAATGTCCCCCATAGCGCCAGCAGTATGACTAATACCACATTAGTGTCCCCTAGTACTGTTAATGCCCCCTTCAGTGGCCCCCAGCATTTTGAATGCTCCTATTAATGGCCCCTAGTATTACTGAGGCCGTCTTTAGTGGCACCTAATATGATTAACCCCTTAGTGACCACGCACATTTAAAAAAAAAAAATTATTCTGAGAGCTATAACTTTTTTCATCAATGTACTTGTATGAGGTCTTATTTTTTGCAGAAGTTATAGTTTTTAATGCATCATTTTAAGTACATGTACTGATTGATTGAAGCAAGCTGTTTAGCTAAAACCCCCTTTGTTTACATCAGTAAAAAGGTGTATTAGTGGTCACTAGGGGGTTAACACCGCTTTGGTGCCCCACCACTACTATTAATGCCCCCTTTAGTGGCCCCATGAAAAAAATACATTTTTTAGGTCCCAGAAAGAGGACATGTCCAGCCAAAAGAGGAGATCTGGTCACCCTAGCTTTCACACAGCAGTAGTTTGCACTGGTATTTGTAAGCCAAAAGTACTTCTCTGTGAAAGTGACATCGCAACTGGACATCCTACATAAAGGACAACCATCATAAATAACAGCTCTAGTGAAGAAGATTACACTGCCTATTACACAGCAGCAATAAAACAGGATTTCCCTGGTTTAGCACTGAGGGGCGAGTTGTGTAGTGCTGACCTCCAGTGGACCATATAGAAACTACAAAATGTTATATATATATGCCAAATGAAGGGAATTGATCAAACCCTATGCTCCATGGTTAGGTATTAGATTCACTTCAGATTTATCAACTGAGACTTTTCATCTCAGTCTTATTTTTCATCTGAATCTTACTCCAGTAAAAAGGTAACAGAGAACGCAGAATAACATCCAAACTGATCAAACATGGTATGACATTTTATAAATTTGGCCCAAATTCCAACAAAGCAGGCTCCTGAAAACTGACGTTATATTCATTATTACTTGGACACATGGCTTCACTGTAGCTGCCTGTCCGGAACATGTTTTGTTCTGTAACAATATATTGGCATTGGTGTAGATTGATGATGACTACAACTAAATACCTGTAAGCTGAAAGAACTTGCCATGCAGTTTTAGACAACTAGGACTTCAATATAATACATTTGCATTGATCTATTATTGCTTCTCAGCACAATTCACATCGCTTCTCAATGTAATTAAAGGCCTCTTTCACACGAGTGTGACAGACTGGCTCCGGATGCGTTCAGTGAGTTTTTTACGCGTGGATGCAATGCATTTTAATGCATTTTTCACAAGCATGATAAAAAATAAATTAAAAAAATGAAGGTTTACAAACAACATATCTTAACAACCATCAGTGAAAAACGCATTGCATACGGACCTGCTTGCAGATGCAATGCTTTATTCACTGAAGCCCAATTCACTTCTATAGGACTAGGCCTGCATGAAAAACGCAGAATATAGAGCATGCTGCGTTTTTCACGCAACGCAGAACTGTGTGAAAAAAAAAAAAAACACTTATGTACACAGAACCATTGAAATGAATGGGTCGGGATTCAGTGCGGGTGTTATGCGTTCACGTCACGCTTTGCACCCGCATGGAAAACTCGCTCATGTAAAAGGGGCCTAATGGTATACCAATCCCTAATATCATAGCGTACACAAGACATTAGTATACGTTTCTATCAAAATGCTTAGGCTCTCTCATCACACCAAGGGTTTTTCTCCGAGTAGATGTCTACTCTAAATTGGTGTACCACCACCTGGCGACCACCACCACGCCAGCAGGTAGTTCGACCCAACAGTCCAACAGCTGTAGTGTTGTCCCTGTGGGTTGGTGCTGCTCAGTGCCAAGGGGGCTTGGTCTGACAGCAGAGGTGCTGTTTAACTGCTGGGTGCCACCTGCTAGAATGTTAACTAACATGTATCCTAAGATAAGTAATAATATAATATAAGTGCAGACTCGATGGGCCATGTGGTCTTTTTCTGCTGTCAATCTTCTATGTTTCTCTCTCTTCGGTGCAGAGAAATGTAATTTAGAAAATTGTGAATTTTTTAAAAAAAATTCTGGAATTTGGGATTTTTATAAATAAAAGGTACAGGTGCATCTCAATAAATTTGATTATATGGTAATTATAAAGTTTATTTCAGTAATTCAATAAAAAATTTGAAAGATAATATATAAAGCTGAGTGTATATGTGAGTCTGAGGTCCCAAGCTACTTGAGAAACCTTGCTGCGGTGCTCCGGCTCAGACATGTCCTACACCGTAGGACATGTTGGCTAATCTCTCAATTTTAAAATCAGTTTGAGGGTTTAGTAAGACCGCAGAGTGCACCTGTCTTTGCTATTTTAATGTGTATGTCCACTAAAGGCATCCACACCGTCGCATTTACAATCACAAAATTTGGTACATCAGGTGTCCGGGAAGGTTTTAGACCAGGTCTTAGCTCTCTAGGACGTACTGAGATATTCCCAAAAAATGCATTAGCAAATAGAAGCCTGGTCATATGACCCTTATCAGCCAATAGAAGCTCACAGGTCTCCACATACAGTTTTTCTCCAGGTTTCCATAACAACCCAGCCATTTTTCTTCACTGCTGTAGGTCAGCTTTAAAGGAAATCTGTCAAAGGATAATCGCTACTGAAGTAAAGCCATGGCCTAATAGCACTTAGTACCTTATTTCCATATGTGCCTTTGTTCCAGCAAAATATGTTTTTATCCTCTGAAAATCCAGTTTAGGCTACTTTCACACCTGCGTTCGGTGCAGATCCGTCTTGTATCTGCACAGACGGATCCGCACAGATAATGCAAACACTTGTATCCGTTCAGAACTGATCCATAAGTCAGGACGGATCAGTTTGGCTCTGCATCATCAGGCGGACACCAAAACGCTGCAAGCATCATTTTGGTGTCCGCCTTCAGAGCGGAATGGAGCCAAACTGATGCATTCTGAGCGGATCCTTATCCATTCAGAATGCATTGGGGCTGAACTGATCCGTTTTGGGCCGCTTGTGAGAGCCCTGAAACAGATCTCACAAGCAGACCCAGAAACGCCAGTGTGAAAGCAGCCTTATTTGGTATGGAAATGAGCCAGTAAGGTGCCCAGAGGGTGCCCAGGCGAGCTTTTTTTATATTTTTATTTTTTTTCTCCTCTTTCTCCCTGGCTGTGACGCTCTCTGCTGTGATTGGACCACGCTACAGCCATGGAGAAGGAGACGGCCATTGACAAACAGGGCAGTCTCCTCCTCCCTGTACCGATGCTATTCATTAGCAACCAGTCCCAAAAAACTGCAGAGGGGCACAGCGGGTGACCAGAGCGGTGCCCAGAAAAAATTGTAAGCAATATTACATCAGTGCACTATGCCCTTCCTATCCTGGTAGTTATTTCATAATGTCTGGACCCAAGTTTTTTTAAATGTAATAAATATAGATTAAAACAATAGTGAAGTCTTTTTATTAAAAAGGTATTTGCCTCGCTACTCCAGGAATAGAAAATAATTATTGAAGGGCTTGAACACTACAAGATCACAAATATGAGCTTGTTAACCAGTGGATTGATATTCTGTACCCTCAGAGATTTTATTTTTTCAGCAAAGATTCCATTTTGAAATCTGTAGCATGTTCAGTCGATTAAAGATTTGCTGTGGAATTTACCCATTGAACTCAATGGAGTTTGAAAAACCCCAAGACTGAATAGTCGTGCAGATTACCTGTGGATCTGGGCGGAACAGGAAATTCCATTATTTTGTGCCTCACTCAGCTAGACAGGCAAGTTCATCACAAAATCACCTTACAAGAGGTAAGACATAAAATGGCACTTGGATAGGATTCGCATTTTATTTACCTCTGCATCAGAATCTGCGTAACATTTCTATGTGGGTCTTATCAGCACAAAAATCCAATGCATTTAGGCCATTTAAAAAAAAAAAAAAAAAACTACTTGCGAAAATAATCTCTTGTCAATAAGGTCATCTCAAAAGTGCCTCCC